>NC_091132.1:98138355-98477105 GCF_040183065.1 Periplaneta americana | reverse complement strand
CTTCATCGTCCGAAGAGAAAACATCATCTCCAAATTCAGATACAATCTGTCTGAAATGATAGGATTTAGAAGGCTTTATTTTAGGAATGGCTGAATGAAACTATGAAAACTGAACACCAAACATTCCTCTCTGAAAATCTGTAATTAACTAAATCTGTGAGTGAAAATAACAAATCAAATGCTTACCTCGACAGAAAGTAGCTAAAATAACTACTTTAACATGTATGTACATTGTCGAGCGGATGTTTCTTTTCTTTTTTTTTACAAAGGGCAGGTTGGAAATAGGAGAATTGGTTGCAGCGACAATAAATTATAGCTAAGCCACAGACTCTCAACATGTATATTGTCGAGCCACTGATCGAACTTCCATTTATTTTGTTAGATTAAAAATAAATTTTAAGTAATTTTCTGCAAGGCCTGAATTAATTTTGATTGAAATTTTTTTAAATGTTTGTTTTATTCACCTACATGACAAATGCAAATATTTCGACTAAACATGGCACACTTCGCGAAAAATGGCACCGCTAGGCTCTTATGTTAGCATTGCATCCCTACTTGAAGTTTTTGTCAGAAAATGAAAATAATACAATAGTATATAAAATAATTGATGAAAAAATTAACAAAACGTGAAATGAATTCTACTTTCATTTTGAATTGAACTGAACAAAGCATTCGATGCATAGTCCTACATCACATTTCTAGCATTTGAAGCTAGTCTGGCTTTCGATGACATAAAACAGCGAATCAGGGAGAAGAAGAGTACGAGTGTGTGCTGCTCAGAACGGCAAACAGTTTGAACATTTATAAAAATTAATGGAATTGTCCAGTCTTTCAGTAAAATGTCTACATTAATTGTCTTGTTTACATTTTCGTTTTTTAACATTTCTCAATATTGATGGCATTATCTTTTTGTACGTTCTCTCATTGAAAGAGTAGGAAATAGTAAAAACGTTTCCTATGAAAGTTGCTTGTTTTGAAGAGCTCTATCAAATGGTACCTTATTTGACCCGGACTCCCATTTGAAATTTTAAAGTGATACACCACTGACCCTACTTCCTGTTAGAGCAGATTAATTAAATCAAGCTCAAATGAAAGTTCACATGTGATTTAGTCATAAATATTTTTGTCTCGAAAATTTTAATGCACTAGGTTCCGAAATAAATGACATGTGTGGTCCGAATCACCCATTGCTTTTCCGTACGTTTTCTCATTGAAAGAATAGGAATTAATAAAAACGTTTCCTATGAAAGTTGTTTGTTTTGAATAGCTCTATCAAATGGTACCCTATTTGACCTCGACTCCCATTTGAAATTTTAAAGTGATACGCCACTGACCCTACTTCCTGTTAGAGCTGATTGATGAAATTAAGCTCAAGTGAAAGTTCACTTGTGGTTTAGTGATAAATATTTTTTTCTCGAAAATTTTAATGCACTAGTTTCCGAAATAAATGTCTGTTACGGATGGTCTGAATCACCCTGTATATTAATTTTTGAACTGAACTTTTGTCATTTTGTTAATGATAATGTATAATTTTCTAGGTGACCGGGTTTTTATATTCTTTTGTTTTATTTGTTAGATGCGACTGTCTTTTATGTGTATGCGTAGTTAAAATTAAAAAAAAAAGCTATTGCAGTATACGAAATTGAAGTGTCTGAATATTTTTCTATAAATAAAGAGAATGACAGTCTTTATTCCATAACATAATTTAATAATAAATAATTGTACAATATTCACGTTCAATTTTATTATGTTAATAAAGTTACAGTTTGTTTTGTCAGAGTTCTTGATTTTTTTTTTTTTTAATTTGCAAGTCACTGTATGTCAAATTACATGGCATGCAACATTGATGGTAAGTATGTAAAAAGAGCATGATTGTGCAAAATGTGAGGTGGTTATAATTAAACTAACGTTGTTCAGCGTGGCACAGCACGGACTGCAATGATCATAGGAGTGTGAAACCTCGCAGATATGGTAATTAAGCAACGTTCTCTCAAATTATCCCAAAAAATAATTAGTTCCAAGTCTTGCCACCAGGTGAAAATGTGGCGCTGTAAGCAGTCAGAACGTGCGATTTTTGGAACACAAGGAAGTGGATAACATATGGCCCGGAAATATTCTGTGGACTGACGACGCACATTTTACTCTGGACGGTGCACTGATGGGGTTCGACTGCTTCACATGTGCAGAAACAAGCATTGCTCTCAGCTTACATTACTGTTTGGGATTTCACAAGCTCCTTCATTCTTGGTCCATTTTTCTTTGAGGGGATGAAACCTCGCGGACTGATAGGTGTACAGTGACATCTGCACGTTATAGGGACCTGCTTGTGCAACACATAATTCCAGCCTTGCAAGAACGCAACTGTGACCATAGCATTATTTTCATGCAAAATGGGACGTCACATGTTGCTCGCCAGGTGAAAGATTTGCTGCGAGAAACTTTCAGTAACGACCGCATCATTTATATGCGTGGACTTCAAGTCCCCCTACCTAAATCCTTGTGACTTCTGATTGTGGGAATATTTGAAAGATCGTGTTTATCAGGGTCTCTGCCTGATCTACTCTGCCTGATCATAAAACGACATGTCGCTCTGACTGCTGCGAGCAACTGTCGACCATGCCGTGTTACGCATGCATCATGTTGCTGATCTGGGAGGCCATATTGAACAGGTTTGTAACCATAGTTCCTAATAAACATGCCAGAACAACCGTTACCATATTGTGTTTGATCTTTACTGCCATTTTCCTGCGCCCATACCACGTTCTGACTGCTCATAGCGCCATATTTTCACCAGATGGCAAGACTTGGAACTGATTATTCACACTCCTACGATCATCACAGTCCGTGCTGTGTCACGCTGAACACCGGCAGTTTAATTATAACCACCTGAAATAGTATATTGCGATACAAGTATGGTACGTGCATTATAACAGAATCGAGGAAACAGTGTGAAAAAAGAGGCGAAGCCGAATTTTTTCCGTTTCCGAGATTCTGTTATGCACTTAACGCATGTGTATCGCACATTATTTTTGGACGATCGTCATTTAAATAAATACTAGTGGCCTATGCAGCAAATGCTGCAAACTAAGTAAATTAGACGTTCAAATAAACATTTTTCAGATTTATTTTCAATAAAATATACCAGACATTTTGAAAGTTATTTTCTTCCATAATAATGAAACATACTCCCTCTGAATGTCTTTTTTATGCCAAATACTTTTTCTTGAACCTAGCCACCTTCAGGTTTTGAGTTCAACGCGAAAACGCAAGTAACAATTTCAGAACGATGAGTGGGCTTTTCATGTGGGACTAAATAATAGCTAATTCAGGTCTTTGTGAATTGTACGCGAAAGTTAAAAAATTGTCAGGTTTGCTATGCTTTCGAACAATAAATATAGCATTTTGGTATACCAGCTGCTTGGAGAGCTTGAAATGTAGAGGGTAAAATCATTTCATCCTGCTAAGAGATCTTGCTGAAATGATCGGGAGACTACAAAATTTTCTAGGTCTCTTATTTTATCAGTAAGTAATACCTTTTGATTTTTGCTTAGGAACTCTAATTTTTGCGCTCTCTCGAGCTAATACTAAAGAGAACGACGCATATAAATATCGACACCACACTGTTATTAAGTATATGAAAAAGACCCAAGCCCACTTGATTAATAACTATAAAAAGATTTCAATTTTAATAACAATATTATTATTTTACGCAAGTTTTGTAGTTTTATACTACATAGCCGCCAATCAGTAAATTATAGAAATGAAGATCTAATTTCATATTCTCTACATCTACTTGTATAACCCCAAACGTTTCACTTTCATATCATCAATATAGCATTAATACGCATAATTAATGAAAAATAGTCGCACCATGGCCTTAATTTTAATAATATTTCATTTCTAATAGTAATAATGTCATCAAACCAGCTGTGTATTGGATAGATTCTAATATCCAATACACAGCTGTAGTCATAAAATTACACTCCGCAGAATCAGACCTGTAAATTATTTTAGTAAGCCTTGAAGTTTTTAATAACCAATTGAATTTGAGCTCTAAATATGTCAGCAATCCTGCAGCTCATGGCCTTCGTGTAATAGCCTATTCTTTATTGTAGGCTAGTGTGTGTTTTGTTTTATTCTTAAATGAATTAGTTCTCAAAACTGACGAAAGATGGATTTTGGAAAATATGAAAATTATGTAGGAAAACTAACGCTTCACTGAAATTTATTATTTTTCTGAAAAACTTCGGGTTCTAAGCTTCAAAATGAGGGGTCATTTATTAAAATCCGTTCAGCCGTTTTTCCGTAATTTTCATTACCATATATATATATATATATATATATATATATATATGTGTGTGTGTGTGTGTGTGTGTGTGTGTGTTTAATTTTGAATATTGCATAAATTTATTTCATAAGTAAAATTTTTCCCTATAAGAAAGATATGAACGTCGTTGCTAAGACAGTATGTAGGTATTAGTTTTTACTTACTGCACACTAGCGCTGTAAGTAGTTATAACAGCACTGTGGTTTCTTATGTTCGCATAGCAATTAGAACGTGCGGTTTTGTCAACTTATGAAATATAGAAACAACAATGGCAAGTAGAGAAAAAAATACATAATCGTCTAAAAAGTATGAACACCCAGCCATTGCTCAGTCAGCTGGCAGATTCTCACACGTAAGAAGACAGAGGCGCTCTATTTCTAACAACTATTATCAATTTGTTTCTCTATGGGCCAGGAATAAAATCTACCGGGAAAAATTGGGCTTTTCACTGTTGACAGAAACCATGTTATGTTTTGTCTGAGACTCTTCGAGGTTCACGAATCTCTGTCTATAATTTATAACAGCACGTGTAAAATTACTGTATGACTATGTTATCGGTTCTACTGCTCTGCTTTTTGACTCCTCATTTTACAAGAGGATCTCCTTGTGCTTATTCGGTGAAGAAGAACCCATTTGAAGACAAAAACAACCCTTGTCAAAATTGCTATTTTTGAGGAAAACAATAAAAACTAAAAGAATAACACATGTCAGCTATTTCCGTTCAACTGGTGTTTTATCCTTGTGTCTATTGCACTTGACATGGACCGTTTTTGGGGTCTATAAACATTTAAAATAGTAGCGAATGTGTCCTTAATTCAATTTCATTAAAAATGACTCGGCTGTTTTTCTAATAATGTCTTCATTTATATTTTCATCTTGATATTATATTGCAGTAGTGAATAAGTAGGCTTACTATTTTATTTCATATTCAGAACAAATGCCTGCTTCTTGTTCTTTATAAACAGAGCTAGGAAGTTGGTACAAAAACTGTTAAGTTGTGTGAGCTTGGACTATATCTCTAACGAATGAAAAGTATTAACGCAACTCTCAATGTCAGTGAAGCAGAACGACAAATACGTACAACCGGGTGGTAACCAAACATGAACTCCAATTGTCCACGACCTTAGAACAAGAAAATAATAATAAGCCAATAATGTAAAAAAAAAACAATAATTTGTAATTAAAAACTTCGTAACTCCCAATCTAAAATAGTTTATCTATACATAAAAAAATAACATGGAAAGTACACAATTATGATTCTAGTATCATTACAACAAATAACAATGAACATTTTCATTTTATCAAAAGAAATACTACTTTCATGTTCAAAAAAAATCGTGATATCTTGACAAGAAAAAGTATAAAAATCCTAAAAAAAATGCAGAGAAAAATATAATTAAAATAGTTGTTCAAGATGACACACACTGACCGAGAAAAACTGCAGTACTATCACATCAGGCTACTTATGAATCATATAGATAAAATGAAGATACAGAATATATTATCTACGTCCACCAAAACCTAAAAGAAAATCATTGTTGTTGTCTAGATAGTAGCGGGCGGGACTCATGTTTCGAGATTGCGTTTAGGCTTAGGCTTAGGTTCGAATTCCACTTAGACTGATTACCTAGTTCAGTAAAGCGAATGTCAGGTAATGGCCCACAAGGCCTCGGACTCATTTCACCAAAATATCATCCCTCTGCTACCGTTTCCTTTGACGCTTGATGACCACGCAGTTTATACAGCGTCATTAAATCAGTCCAAACAGGATTCGAACTCCAGCCTCGAAGTGCCATTACGATCGTTATCAATATACCACGCCATAAAATGTGTTAATGGTGAAGCTCCGGCATAAGTACGAAAACCCTCAACACATATAAAAAGAATTTTTTTTTTTATGAATGAAGTTCTGAACACATTGACCATCATATATCAACAACCAGAGTCTCAGTAGATCTGAATCTGTCAATAAAAATAATAATTGTTAATTATTAATTAATCAATTATTATTATTATTATTATTATTATTATTTACTACATACTTATTGGCTTTTAAGGAACCTGGAGGTTCATTGCCGCCCTCACATAAGCCCACCATTGGTCCCTATCCTGAGCAAGATTAATCCAGTCTCTACCATCATATTCCACCTCCCTCAAATCCATTTTAGTATTATCTTCCCATCTACGTCTCGGCCTCCCCAAAGTTCTTTCTCCCTCCGGCCTCCCAACTAACACTCTATATGCATTTCTGGATTCGCCCATGTCCTGCCCATCTCAAACGTCTGGATTTTATGTTCCTAATTATGTCAGATGAACAATACAATGCGTGCAGCTCTGCGTTGTGTAACTTTCTCCATTCTCCTGTAACTTCATCCCTCTTGGCCCCAAATATTTTCCTAAGAACCTTATTCTCAAACACCCTTAATCTCTGTTCCTCTCTCAAAGTGAGAGTCCAAGTTTCACAACCATGCAGAACAATCGGTAATATAACTATTTTATAAATTCTAACTTTCAGATTTTTTGACAGCAGAGTAGAAGACAAAAGCTTCTCAACCGAATAATAACAGTCATTTCCCATATTTATTCTGTGTTTAATTTCCTCCCGAGTGTCATTTATTATTATTATTATTATTATTATTATCATCATCATCATTCTTTCAACAGCCCTTTGGTTCTGACGTCTTCAATTAAACTCTGTACCATGGCAATTTAATTTTAAATTTAAAATATAATGACTTTAAGGGAGCAGATCAGGTAACATCAAAGACTGTAATTAATGACAAAACCATAAAACAGATATTTTGGGTGGTTTTTTCAGCGGTTTACCTCTCGTTGAGGGGAGCACATTCAGCCGTTGCGATATTTCTCTGACTGATGGCCGGCATGTCGCGGAAAATGAGAAGATGGTAACGAAATGATGTTATGAAGAATTGTGTAATTAGAAAGGAAGAGGGCCATGGATCTTGTAATTGACCTAGAGGGACTTCAGAAACCACGAAAAACCCAAGTCGGGATAGACAGCCCTTGGGCACGAACCCTGGACTTCCCAAGTGCAAGGGGAAGTATGTTAGCCACTATACCGTAGATAGTCCATGAAACAGATTACGTTTATTAATTATAAATGGTACAATTAATATTTTAACTACAATAAACATATATAATTAAAACTGTCAGGATATCAGAAAAAGTGTGGAAGAAATCGAAAAATAATTTTAAAAAGAAACTACAGAAACTTGCTACTTAAAAAAATTAAACTTTGCAAATCCGTGGCAATGACTACACGTATGTACAGAGGTGAATGTTAAATAATAAAACAAAAAGATGACATGAACTGAAAAAGACCAAGAACAATAACAATAGTGTTCTATTTTTATTCCCATGAAATTTACAACATGAATCTGACGATGCGCGTGTGACGACACAAACTCCGGAATCGAGCCTGCACCATTAAAATGGCAGTAGTATAATCAGCAGTACGTGTATCCCGATTTAGACTAGTCACTTCTCTGATGAAACTCTGCAAACCAATAACCAAATAATAATAAATACCGGTAGTAATAAAATGCCATGACGACTAAGCTGAGTTTCGCTATCATTTGTTTTGCGCAACGTTCTGCTTTATTCCGTGTTTAGAGAAAGGCTTGATGTCCAGTCTGTACAATTAGCCGGGAGCCGTATCACACGTGGAGATGTTATCGACTACCGCTACACTTTGGTTCATTGTACCCGGTCCACTTTGGTTACTCTGCAGCGGAAGCTGCACAACTGGAGTAACAACCACTACAGCAGGCGGCTGCCATCTGGTGACTAAGATTACAATACTATTCACAGAGCCATCTAACAACTTTGTGCGAACTACTGCGACCGTAGAATGCGTGCGTGATTTTATTACTTTTTTCTTTTACATTGTTGGCCGTGGAACGTAATTCGAACTTTTCATTGAAATATCATTTTTCAGCATATTCGATGCCGAAATACATTTTCACCGGGTCATTTGTTTATACAAAAAATACCGGTAACGCATCATTTTATATTGTTTTAGTTAAAATTGAATTAAGAGATTTTGGACAAAAATCTCAGACACAGCAAACCTTGTATTTAGAAAGAAACTAGTGGCTTGTGCAGCAAATGCTGCAAACTAAGTTCATTACAATTCAAATTAAAATTTTTCAAATTTATTGCCAATGAAGAATACCAGACATTTTGGAAGTTACTTGCTTTCATAATAGAGAAACATAACTTACTCCTCTGAACCGTTTTCTGTATGCTAAATACTTTTTATCGAACCTATACTATTACTATTACATCTTCAATCAAGATTAATCCAGTCTCTACCATCATATTCCACCTCTCTCAAATCGATTTTAGTATTACCCTCCCATCTACGTCTGCCTCCCTCAAGGTCTTTTCCCTTCAGGTCTTCCAACTAACACTCTATACCATTTCTAGATTTACCCATACGTGCTACATGCGCTGCCATCTCAAATTTCTGAATTTAATGTTCCTAATTATGTTAAGTGAAGAATACAATGCGTGTAGTTCTACATGGTGTAACTTTCTCCATTCCCCTACGACTTCATCCCTCTTAGCCCCAAATATTTTCCTAAGCATCTTATTTTCGAACACCCTTATTCTCTGTTCCTCTCTCAAAGTGAAAATCCAAGTTTCACAACCATAAAGAACAACCGGTAGCATAACTGTTTTATAAATTCTAACTCTCAGCTATCTACACCACACCGCCATTAAATATATGGAAAAAATCCATACCACTTGATTAATAACTATAAAAATATTTCACTTTAATAACAATATTGTTATCTCACGTAAGTTTTGTATAGACTTCTATATAGCCGTCACTGAGTAAATACTATAGAAATGAAGATCTAACTTCAGATATTCTCTACGCCTATTTATATAATCCCAAAAGGTTTCACTTTCATATTATCAATAAAGCATTAATCTGTATAATTGGTGACAAATACATCATGTCATGCACTATAATATTTCATTTTTAATGGTAATAATGTCGTCAACCATTCTTAAGTTTTGTAGTTTTTAATATCTTGTTCTCAGAAAATCACACACCAGAGAAACTTCTTTTTGGCAAATCCTGAAGTTTTTAATAACCAATATTACAGAAACGTTCAGGAAAAGTTACACAAATGAAGATCGACATATTGGCATTATGTCAGCCATCTGAACTCTAAACATGTCACCAATCCTGCAGGTCATAGCATTCGTGTGATATTGTTTATTGTAGTGTGTTTGTGTTTTGTTTTCTTTTATTCTGAAAGGGCCATTACCTATTTCTCAAAACTGACGACAGATGGATTTTGAAAAATAGGAAAATGATGTAGGAAAATTGACATTTCATTAAAAATTACTATTTTTCTGAAAAACTTTGGGTTCCAAGTTTCAAAATGAGGGGTCATTTATTAAAATCCGTTCATCCGTTTTTCCGTAATTTCCATTACCAGTTAAAATATTATATATATATATATATATATATATATATATATATATATATATATATATAATGACAGCGACGTGAGATTCGAACTCACGACCAGCAGAAGGAAGTGCAAAGTCGGCCGTGTTTTGGGCGGGTTGCGCGCGCATCTGCCTCCTGGGGCATGGCTACGCGCGGTGAAGGAGGGGAGCAGCAGCGTGCGAGATTATTCGAGAATGCCATCCTGACATCCGTGGAAATCTTCTAGGCATCTATCGATTATTCGAGATCGCGAACTAACCAGAACTCGTACTTTCTCGCAACGATAGTTTGGTTATAAAAGAGAAGACGCAAGTGAACGCGAGACAGTCATACAGTCATTCAGTCAGAGAATATGTCAGTGGACAGCAAGCCAGTCTTGTGTAGCAGTGAAGCCAGCTTCGAGACCAGAGCGCGACCTGAGTTTTGTCCGTAACTGTGGAGCCTGAAGCCCGGAGTTCGAGTGCAGTGGACTGCAGTTGGGGGACCTGAGTTCGAAGTTCAGCGGATCGTCTCTGAAGGTCTGGGGTTCGAGATTCTATGAACGCGAGTGACTGAGCTAGAAGAACTAGCCAAGACAAACGAGCTGTGAACTGAGAACTGACAGTTCTGTGTTGTAAATAGTGCTTTGTAAATATTAGTTAAGATTAAAAGTTCATTGTTGTTCGTAATAGTCCAAGTAAATTGTCATTGTCGTCAGTGGAGTGCAATAACGAACGCTGTGTTGCTGTGCGGAGAGCAAATCCCATTGTTGACGAGAGCGTTTAAGGTGAATTGTAGAAAGGAATTATTGTTGCTTTAAATAAAAGTTACATTGTTTTTTAATTTAACATTTACAAAATATATATATATATATATATATATATATATATATTCAATAGGAACAAACTATTTTTGGACTAGTGTAGTTCAAATTATGACGCATTGAGAAAAATTTTAAATAACACAACAGGTTATTTTTAGTGTTTTATATCATTATTCAATACCGTCATTTCCCATAATTATGGTCGTTGAATACAACTATGTTCCATGATACAACAATTCAAATTTTGTACTACTTAACTTAGTACTTCGTTTATGTATATTTTTTCCTGTACTGCAGTTTGTAGTCAAGTCATTTCAGCTATCTACGAACGGTCTATGTTCCTTCTACAATTTTATTTGAATGGTTGTATCGTGGACCATAGTTGTGTTCCAGGACCATAGTTATGGGAAATTACGGCAGTTCTTCTGTTTTATAACGATTATGGCGTGGCGGTTGTTTTTCGTCACAAGTTTTTTTCTTTTTCCCCTCATCTTTTTCCTTTATTTTAGTTGTATTTGCGTTTCTGGTTTTCATTAGTTAGTGTTTGTCCCATTTTCTTTCTTCTCCTATAGGGCGCAGTATTATCTGTTGCGTTGCCGAAGAGTTTGAGGCTTATGTGATTCTTTCCTTTCCGCTAAGCCGCGGTGCTTTTATTTGTTTGTAATACGGGGTTCGAGATTAAATGCATTCGCTTATTTGATTGATGGGTTTGAATATTAACGGTTGTCTGTGTTTTTATTTTGAGTGGCTGAGAGTGTGTCGGGAGTCGCTTATGAACTACTGATGTGTACGTTTCTTGCTTCGCAACGAGACATTTATCAGTGTACCCTTAGGCTACGTCGGGTCATCTTCGAAACTTATCTTTTATTGAGTGAATATAAAAGAAATAAAAGAAAGCCCCCCCCCAAAAAAAAGAATTAATATCACTACCTAAAAAAATAATACAAAATAATATTGAAAGAGATTTTTACCCTTGTCATTAAATTATTTACTATTTTTTTTTTGGGTATTAAGATTTATTTATTTTTATTGTTGGTTTAAGTGTATTAATTTAAGTAAAGTTGTTAATATTGTTCTAGGGAGAGACCTAGAGGCGTGGCTTAATCCTTCCACGGGTGATAGTTTTATATACGGCGACCGCTATGTTAAGTTAAAGTGTTCTTATACTGTGCTCCAACCACGAGAAAGTCTTTGCCAGACGAGACGAAGGGGGGTAATGCTGTGAATGAATGTTGATGTCATAAGATATTGTGACAGCGACGTGAGATTCGAACTCACGACCAGCGTCCCGCGAGAGAGAGCATATCGCGCGGGCTTCATGAAGCATGAGGGACGGCGCGACGAGGGGAAAGGGAAAGGCCCACGCGACGAGGGGAGAGTGCAACGCGCAACTGCTGCATGCGGAGTAAGGGGGAATGGACCTTCCCGACCCTTCCAGAAATGCATCGAAGTGGAGATATCCAGATAATTCTCTACACACCTGTAGAAGGTTCTCGCAACTATGATTTTGCTATAAAAGAAGAAGCGCCAGCGAACTCGAGCAGAGTTTTCAGTTATTCAGTCAGTGAGAAAGCCAGAGCAAGGAAGCCAGTGTTGTGTACCGGAGTTCGACTCGAGTGTGCGTCCGCAACTGCGTCAGCAGCCGAAGGCCTGAGTTCGAGTGCAGTGGACCGCAGTTGGAGGGACCTGAGTTCGAGTGCAGTGGACCGCAGTTGGAGGGACCCGAGTTCGAGTACAGTGAACTGTCTCTGAAGGTCTGTGGTTCGAGATACTGTGAACTCGAGTGACTGAGATAGAAGAACTGTGAACTGAGAACTGATAGTTCTGATTTGTAAATAGTGCTTTGTAAATATTAGTTAAGATTAACAGTTCATTGTTGTTCGTACTAGTCCAAGTAAATTGTCATTGTCGTCGGTGGAGTTTTATAACGAATATTGTGTTGAGTGGAAATCCAATTGTTGACGAGAGCGTTTAAGGCGAATTGTAGAAAGGAATGATTGTTGTGAGGAATAAATTACATTGTTGTTACTAATAAAATTCACAATATCATAAGGTCACACACGTGGGTACTCTTATCTCTATTGGCTAGCTCTCACAGCACAAACCATAACATTGATACAGACATATTGATACTACCCTAGTTACAAAATTAGATCACAGTTAATCTCCTGGTCTTTTAATCTCTTCATACAGGAAATAACATATGCAGGAGAGCGCATGGTTTTTAAACTGACGTTATAACGGTAATTTTATTTATCTACTTCGTTCCAATATATGACGCAATAGTAAGCACATTCCTTTCACGGTTAATCTCCTGGTTGGAGAACAGTAGGTTTAACCTTCCTTGTCTGAAGCGGGATTTATTTTAGGATCCTCTTTTATGAAGTTTGTTGGATAGAGGAGACGGCCTCCAGATATGGAGGGTAGCTGCGAAAATATTGAATAAGCAGTCGCGGACAGCCGATAACAGGTGATCCTCCAGCTTGGGCGTTGGGCGAAGGGCTAACAATCTATCACCCTAAAAAAACAGCTTGTTACGAAACTGGAATGAGACTCATTCTCTTGCACGACCACAGCAAAATAAAGAGATAGATTTGGAAGTAAAACCCGAAACGACACGACAGAGTATAAGATTATGTCTCGTGACCAGAACATTAACTTAGTACAAAATGGAAATGTAAAAATCGGAAATTTATCCTTTGAAAATGTGGAAAAGTTCAAATATCTTGGAGCAACAGTAACAAATATAAATGACACTCGAAAGGAAAATAAACGCAGAATAAATATGGGAAATGCCCGTTATTATTCGGTTGAGAAGATTTTGCCAACCATTCTCCTCTCAAAAAAGCTGAACGTTAGAAGTTATAAAATAATTACATTACCGGTTGTTCTGTATGGTTTTGAAACTTTGACTCTCATTTTGAGAGAGGAACAGAGGTTAAGGATTTTTGAGAATAAGGTGCTTACGAAAATATTTGGGACTAAGAGGGATGAAGTTACAGAAGAATGGATAAAGTTACACAACACAGAACTGCACGCATTGTATTCTTCACCTGACATAATTAGGAACATTATATCCAGATGTTTAAGATGGGCAGGGCATGTAGCACGTATAGGCGAATCCAGAAATGCACATAGAGAGTTAGTCGGGAGCTCGGGGGGAAAAAGAACGTTGGGGAGGCCGAGACATAGGTGGGAGGATAATATAAAAAGGATTTGAGGGAGATGGGTATGATGGTAGAGACTGGATTAATCTTGCTCAGGTTAGGGACCGATGGGGGCTTATGTGAGGGTGAAATGAACCTACTGGTTCTCGAAAAGTCATAAGTAAGTTGGTTATCTACCCTTTTGTCAGTAAAGGTGGAATGGGAATGGATGTGTGCGTTGGGCGCTTTTTCCTCATGTGTTTTATAGTTTATATTATAATTGAGGCGATTTCCGGAAGATGGGCCTATAGTCCTATAAGCCCTTTTTCGTGGAAATTGTTTAAACGTAACCGCTATGTTAGGTAGATTATTCCACCAAAATTTTATTTCATTATCTCAACGCTAGAGGTCGGGAGAGCATTTTCTTTGCGAGCGTAAAGTTGTTCAGATTCATTGCTAATACAGCAAGTGTATAGTAGGTTTAGGCTGCGGTTGTTAGTGAAATAGCCGTTCTATTCCTACCATATAATGGGCAAAAAGAATACTATCTTACGACAATTCTAAGAGAAAGAAAAGAAGAGAAAACTTCAGAGCGGTCAGACCTATTTCAAGCAACGGAATTGACATACAGTAAAAGAAACAACATTTTCAGCAGTATCATCGTCTTGTCAAGAACAATGCTAGTACCTATCAGTAAGCAAGAAGAGCTTTTTGGAACGTTCTGTAGTGATCAAGGTAAGGAAAATAGGATTCATTTTTAAGCCAATATATGTTGAAGAAGTCAAATACACACACTTGGAAGGCAACATTAAATCCAAAGAAGCTCAGGGAAAATATTTAGGAATATTTTCTCCATACAGGTGGCACTAAATTTAAAGTTTGTCGTGGTCTGATATTAAAGCTATATCAGGTATCAGTTAAAAGACTCAGAGTTATTCAAGATAAAACACTGGCCAATGATTCATCTGTGGAGGGAAGATGCAAACATTCACAAAATAGAGGCTAATATTTGGCAAATGTTAGAAGAACGCCTAAGCACAATTCCCAGCCAAGAAAGCCATTACTGCTAACACAAATCTTCTCTGAGGTATTTCGAAGATCCGAATCTAAGTGTCAGAATACTGTACGATCTTTTCTCGAAGTAATTCTTAGAGGATACAGGTAAAAAGTTCCAAATGAGTTACGTAACTTCAAATATTTCAAACAACACTGTAACTACAGCTTCAAACAGCCTAAAACTGATGTTAGACTGATTTCTGGAAAAAGGGCACATAATGGCTTATAACAAATAATATTTTAAAATGAAATATATTGATAAAATGCTTTGTATTGTGAAAGTGGGTTCATAATGATATTCTACATATATTTAATTTATTTTTGTATGCAAGAATAAAGTGTTAAATTAAAACAAAATCTTTAAACTAGGATTACTCGAATCACCATATTGTCTTATGTGCCCTTCTTCCGGAAATGGCTTCAATTGTGCTTGAAGCCAAAATGTTTGTATTAATGTTTGTCCTCTATTTAAATTGGTGCTATGTGTTTTTATAAGACAATCCGATAGATTTTCTTGTGATTTATTCTATCTCTCATCACGCAACCGATTCATGGATCGAAGGGTATTGGTAGGCAACACGTGTCACAATGGTTACTATGGTAGGAATTTAATTGTTCATACAATTTTTTAGTCCTTGTGTTACGAAAGGAATTTTAGTGGTGAAATTAATATATAAGAAGTTGTTTTTAACAGAGAGTAGCAAAATTGTGATCCTAATGATAATAGAGTCTTGTGGCAAAAAAACGTGGTTGGTAAAGTCAGTCCCTACTATGAAAAATGCGGTAAACTGAGACCCTGCTAAAAATTACATATAGGTAAACTGAGTCCCTGTCAAAAGAAAAAGATGTGTAGGTAAACTCAGTCCCGGCTAAATTCCGCTAGGACAAAATCTTACCTCTAAATTTTCCAGACTTCGAACAGGCAACCAACTAGTTCTTTCGTGTGGTTAAAGGTTTTGTTACATTTTATGGTTAAAACTCCGTGTGGTAAAGCACTTTGTTAATTCACTTTAAGACTGTCTAGGAAACTGCCAACTCTTAGGTTATTTTAAGATATAGGAAGGAACTTAAAAGAAACTGATTTGGTGAATTAAAATCTTGTGATATCTTGATTTGTCAGTGCCATTTTTCTATTAAAAATCCTTCCTTCTCATCGATTTCATTTTTCTTTTTACTCTTGCTTCTCAGCGAAACATAAGAGTTCGACTAAATGTCTTTCAGTGCATCGATAAAAATATATTATAGGCCTACGGATTTGCATGTTTACTATATAATAATGAATTCAAGTGTGGATGGAAAAACTCGCAGGCTCTATTTGTGCTTCTATTGTGGCTGCGAAATCGGACCAAAGAGTTGGTTAAAATAGCACATCTAGCTGATGACAACAGAGGGAAAGACTTTGCTTTGACAATTGTGCTGGCCAATAAAAAATAAATGAACAAATTTGTGATTGCCGAGTAATAATAAATTTTTAAAAGGCTCTCCTGAAAAATAATGAATTTACGGTTGTGGCACACTGTTCTCGCAAATGGGAAAAATGAGTAGTAATTTTTATGGAAAAGTGATCTTAACTCGATTGTCAACAATGTATTTACGATGGAAGGTAATGTAATACCGATATGCTTAATACCATCTGCATAGAATACAGAGTAGAAGGGACCGATGATACGACAGAAACAATAGCCTATTTTAAAATATGCGCCATTGTCGGTCACAGTGCACAGTGATAAAATTACGAATCTGCCTAGACAAAAATAGGGCTCATGTTTCTTTTGCATTAAAAAATTATTATTTATTCCGTGTATATTATTCACAAGTAACTGTTCCTAAATGTCCTGCACTGGAAACCCATCTCAGTGCAATATTGACAATACAGCACAGCCCTCAATCTGAGCTATCTCCGCATACGTTGTTTACACCATCTCGCAGAATCGTTTAGCGGGTGGATGTCTGTGGTTGTATTTATGTTAGCTGAGTGTTTATTGTGGTATTTTGATATACTGTAGACTATGTAGCTGGAGTTTGCAAATTTATATTTCAAGCATTTTCAGTAATTATTTGTAATAAATACTCAATTATTTTAACAACATTACTTCTATAATAAACTTAACAATTATTTTATATTTAATGTATTTGACGAGACTTTTAACATATGAAGAGTTCGCGGGAAAAACGGTGAATGTCATATTTCTGTTAAGGATTAGATAATGATCTAATTGAGTCTATAACTGCAAGATGTAGTGCTGTTTCTATAGAAAATAAAGGAAAGGATTACTTATTCGTAGTGATAATACTCCTTTTTACCATTTTTCATAAGAACAACATTAAATTTCGCAGTGATCCATTGAATCAGATAATGACATCAACCTTAAGAAAACTGTGATATTCATCGTTTTTCCCGCGAACTCTTCATATCTAATGCGTCACGATCTAAATTGTGTTAAAATGTAGTGCAAGATCTCTAGTTTACGGCACGTAGGCCTACCAAATTATTTGCACGCTCTTGCAACTTTTATATTTTTATATTTTCGAGGTTACAGCTATTTCAAGAACTGGACTCGAGGATTCTGGAAAAAGAAACGGTTACTAACTAAATAAAATTAAAAATATGAATACATGAATGATCTGAAGGTGTAGGAAAATGCTTAGAAAGTGATCTAAAGGAATTTTGTATTTAATTTCAGCCGCCAGTGGAAGCAGATTCATAGAAAGAAATAAAATTTGTTATTATGTATTCTGATTGATTGAAAAAAATTCTAAATCGGTATATGATGCAATTCTCCCTAGGAAAACAGAAGCTGTATCTACTCTATTCCCCTCATTTCTACAAAGACCCAGGAAGCTATTCCGTGAAAGTAATAGAAGGGAAATACAACGTCTTGTCTCCGCACACTCGCAAAAAGAACTAAGCCAGTTAAATATATTATTTGAAAAGAAAACTACCGAATTGACGAGAAGGGAAGTTAGCGTGATTTAAAATAAAATCACTTGTGTGTTTGTGTGTTTTGTGTGTATATATATATATATATATATATATATATATATATATATCCTACTTGAAACTCCCGTACAAGTTTTCAAGAAAATCTGTTAGACAGAAGAAAAGTTATTAATTTTGTTTAAAACCACCCCTATAAAGGGGTAATTTCTCTCATACAAACGTAATGAGAACTTGTACAAAAACAATTAATGCTACCTGTAACTCCTGTACAGTTTCATAAAAATCTGTTGCATACGAAAATGTTATTAATTTTCTCTAAATCACCTCATCTAAAGAGGTAGTTCCTGTAACACAAACCTAATGAGAGTTTGTAATCAAATAATTTATGCTCCCTGTAACTTCTGTGTAAATTTTCATAAAATCTGATAGATAAGAGAAAAGCAATTAATTTGATCTAGAACCATTCCTATAAAGGGATAGTTCCTCTTACACAAACGTAATGAGAGTTTTTACTTCGGAAAACGTATTATTTGAGGCACTCAGAAGCAAAGTGATACAAGTGACATTTTTTAAAAAAATGAGATAAGTGTATATTCTAAATCTTTAACGTCACTTCTGTTCAGAGAAAAAGTAATGTAAGTGCAGTTCCAGTCAGTGATGTTCCATGTTGGCCTTACTTTTGTATTACAATGCATACAGAGTTTTGACTGAGAGGCAAACTAATACAAGTGTTTTGTTTACATAGTGCTGCGTTTTTTCTGTTTATGACTAATTCATTTGCCACAATGGAGAGAGGTAATATATTACGTATTCGAAACATCTTCGTGGAAGGCCTGCACACATTGAGCTGGACCAACTATACAATAAGGATAACTTTTGCTAAGTGGAGCAACTTGCAATAGGTAAAGAAATTCATTCCACCCATATACTAATCTTTATTTGATGATCTGAATTATGAAGGATGGGCCTATAATAAGGACTGCAGGGCGTGGAGGAGTGCGTGGAAGAGAAAGTTAAAGGAATACTCGCGGTAGGAGTCCTACAGATGCACTTCATGACAGAAACATACATGTTGCAGCAGACAGAGATGTGACTTCTTCAGATGAGGCTAGTGACGTAATGAACAGCGACTAAGGCTGAATTTCATTTAAAGTTAAACATTTTCTTAATTCTCTTCTTTCAGAGTACTAAAAACGACATCAACTGTTGCCCTAGAAATTGAATGTAATATATTCAACCTATCAGACACTGTATATTAAAAAAGGATCTAAAATACATTTAAAATTGCAAGCCTCATCCAGATCTCACATTTTCTTCAAACTGTCAGATGATATCCTGTATAAGTTCTACAAAATAAACAAAGAAGAAATACCAGTCTATATCACAGACACACCCATTGTTAAAACTTCAGTTGTGAAATTCCTCCATGGAAATGGGTAATTCCAGAACATAGCATACAAATTCCAGGAAATCATTCCAAAAATGATCCTCCATGGAACTACTCTGCAGCACATATAAGGATCATCTTCAGATTTATACAGATGGATCTCTTAACACAACAGGAGCAAAGTATTATATTCCAAAATATCAAGAAAGTTACTTCATACCATGTTCAGCCTCCTCCGTCTTAACACTGAATTGTTAGCTATTGATGCTGCTTTTCAGTGTGTTACTCAAATTTCTGAAAAATCTATTTGCATACTTACCGACTACAAGGAAGATATATTTAATATAGTTAAATATGTACCAAACCTATACGCACATAGAATTATTCCAATTCAGAAACAACTAAGTAAACTAATAAAAAAAAATCCAAAAGGAAATAACATTTCAATGGATACCTAGTCACTGTGGTATATCTGGAAACGAGAAAGTCAATAACGTTGCGAAATAGGCAACATATTTGCAACCAAGACCTCTTCAAGTGATATCTCTATCCAATGCCTTTGCTTCAGTAAAGTCTCATTTTATAAAGTTATGGATCAACAATTGGTTTTCTTCTGAAAAAGGAAAAATTTTACAGTCCGTTCAAAAGAAACCAAATGACCTGGTACTGTACAAAAACTTGCCCGGACGTGTTCAAACATTTTTAACAAGTGCCAGAACAGGTCACATTATCACACAATTTCACACTTACACCGATTTCACATTTCTGATAATCCTAATTGTCTGTGGTGTAATAATCATGATGAAGATCTGGAACAAATTCTTCTATACTGTCCATCCATAAACCACAAAAGAAGTAAATTAATATCATCAATACCAATTGCAGAAGACACAGCTCTGCAGTATATATTGACTACTCTGGCTACTAGCAACAGGCATCTATAATAAATACCGTTCAAAATACCCCTCACTTCTCATGAAAAACAAAAACTGAATAGATTATAGTGGACTTTATGTTGTCAGTAAACAGCTGGATACGTTAAGAAGATTGAATGAGTGATTCTTTCGGTTATACAGATACATTTTGTGTTATAATATGATAATCAGAAAGGTCAAATGCTGTTAAGACAGGAATGTTTGAATATTGTAAGCAATGTTCATGTTCTTGTTTTAAATAATATACAAATACTGAAAACTGTTGCACTTACATTACTTCTCCAAAAAAATATTTTCGTGGAAAAATAATACAAGTGACTTTAGGACCCTATTTTAACTAAAATGTTTTACAATAGATAATTTCTATTTAGAAGTTAAAAATATAGGTACCAACATACACAACTGTAAATTTACAGCAACATAGTTCTGTAACAGATTGTTTAATTTCCTTTTCAACTTCAAAGTCATTTATCTCAAAACTTACTAAATGTTATTTGTATCACTTCGCCTCATTTGTCTTCCTTGTGTTGAATTTTACATTACCTTGTTAACATGTTTCAGCCTGCTATCGTCCATCTTCAGAACTGGTCGTTGCTGGTCTTGGCGCCTTTAGTTTGTTTCCTGTGGGGTGTGTTTGTGTAGTGTAATGTGGAGTCAAAGAGTGTGTGTGTTCTGAAATAGATTGTGTTGAGAATTTTATTTGGATGTGTTTTTGTGTGTCTGTATATTTCGTATTGTTCTTGTGTGTTTAGTTTCTGCCTTTTTGGTTGGATGTGTAGAATTTCCATGTCTATGTTGATGTGTCTGTAGGTGTGGTTAGCATTTGTAATGTGTTCTGCATATGTGGAAATGTTTTGTAATTTTGTTATGGCGTTCTTTGTAACGTGCTTGAAATGATCTGCCTGTCTGTCCTATGTAGAAGTTGTTGCAGGTGTTGCATTTGAGTTTGTGTACGCCTGTGTAGTTGTATTTGTTTGTCTTGTTTGTGTGTTGAGATGTCTTTGTAGAGTATTATTTGTTCTGTATGCGATGTTGCAATTTAATTTCTTGAATGAAGTTGCAATCTTGTGTCTGTTTTTGTTTTCGTATGTTAGTGTGATATATTTTTTTGTGCTCTTGTGTTTGTGATGTATTCTTATGTTTTTGTGATTATGTGTTGTCTTTCTTATTATGTTCTCCATTATGTTGGGGTTGTATCCGTTTTCTTGTGCTATGTATTTGATTGTGTTTAGATCTTCTTTGTAGTCATGTTGGTTCATTGGTATGTTGAGTAGTCTGTGTATCATTGTTCGAAATGCAGCTTGTTTGTGCTGTGTTGAGTGATTAGATGTGTTATGTATGTATGTATGTATGTATGTATGTATGTATGTATGTATGTATGTATGTATGTATGTATGTATGTGTGTGTTGTTGTTGTTGTTACTGTTGTGTGTTTTCTGTAGACTTTGAATGTGTGTTTGTTGTCGACTTCTATTATTGTGATGTCTAGCAAAATTTATGGATTTGTTGTTTTCAATTTCTAATGTGTAGTATAGCTTTGGGTGTATTTTGTTTATGTATTGATGCAGGTTTTTGATCTGTCTTTTGTTTCCTTGGTATACTATTAGTATGTCATCTGCGTATCTGTGCCAATATATGATGTTGTCTGCGTGTTTGTTGTTGTCTTTGTTTAGTATATATATATATATATATATCTGTTCTATGTGGTGTATGAATATTTCTGCTAGTAGGTGAAAATAGGTAATCCCATGGGTAGGCCTTCAGTATGAGTGTAATATTTGTTATTGTATGTGAAGTAATTTTGTTTTGTGATAATATCTGTGATGTGGATGATTTCTTTAATGTGTTTTTGTGGTGTGTTGTTGTTTTTGAGCATTTCTTCTAATACCTGTAGTGTATCTATTATGGATATGTTTGTATATAGGTTAATTATGTCGAAAGTTGCTAACGTTGTACTATGTGGGATATGTTTGTCTTTTATTTTATTCACTCGGTCTATGTTGCTTCTTATTGTTGTCTGTTTTTCAAATTTTATGTTGTTTCTTATGATTTTGTCCATGTATGTGGCTAGTTTGTGTGTTGGTGCATTTCGATGATTGACTAATGGTCTGATGGGTATATTTTCTTTATATATTTTCGGGAGTGCGTTTAGTTTTGGTGCTTCTGGTTTGATTGGTTTTAATTGTTGTTTCATGTTGCTTGGAATTGTGTGTTTGTTTTTGTTTATTGTCTTTTTTATTATGTTGATTATTGAAATTGAGAGGATATGGTTTATTACGTGTATTTGTAATTTTAATTAATTTTCTGTATTTAATTATATTTGAATTTCTATTAGATTGGTTGGTGGTGTAATTGTTAATTTGTGTGGTAGTGTGTTGTGGGGTCGTTTTTGAGTTCTGTGATGTTGTTCTCCTTGAAATATGTTTCTATTTTATTGTGTATGTCTTGTTTGTGTAGGATTACTGTGCAATTTCATTCGACCAATAAGCCAGAAACTAAACATACTAGAACAATACGAAATATACAGACACGCAGAAACACAAATGAAATTCTCAACACACAATTCAATTCAGAACACACACTCCACGTTACACTACACAAACACACCCCCCGCAGGAAACAAAAAGACCAGCAACAACCAGTTCTGAAGATGGACGATAGCAGGCTGAAACATGTTAACGAGGTATAGTAAAATTTAACACAAGAAAGACAAATAATACGTTTTCCGAAGTGACATAGTGTTAAAAGTTGAGTGATCAAGTAGTATGTATGTATAAGAGGGTTTTTGCATGAAAAGTAAATGCTACCTTATCTCCTGTGTAAAGTTTCATAAAAATCTGTTCGGTAGGAGAAAAGTTATTAATTTTGATTGAAACCACCGCTACGAGGAGGTAATTACCCTTACTCAAACTTAATGAGAGTTCGTACACAAAAAATATATGCTACCTGTAACTACACATAGCGACACTTTAATATCAGCAGGAATGGACAGATGACAGATTGAAAGTCACATCGAACCTTCTGTATGCATGGATAATTTCAATGGAAAAATTGTGCCGGAGCCGGGTATCGATCCCGGGACCTTTGGCTGAACGCACCAACGCTCTACCGACAGAGCTATCCGGAACTTCACTCGATAACGTCTAAACATTTCCCTTTATGTCCACATAACTCGAGTGGGCTGATAAGACGCCAAGTGCACACTCTTAGCTTCTGTTGCTCTCTCAAAGTGACAGTCCAAGTTTCACAATCATACAGAATATCCTCAAAGCAAGCAGAAGCCACGGTCCACGTGTTATGGTTGTGAAGTGAGGAAGTAAACCTACTGTTGTAAGCATTGAAGCGCGCGCAGTTTTCTTTCCAGTTAATGCTTATTATAGTGGCAATCGGGCAATGTATTTATAATATTTTTGTTTGATTGTTTGTGGACTCTGAAATTAGTTTCTTCTTAGATATATCTGAACCAAATGATTGGAAGGCCTACTCCGAATCATTAACTGCAAAGTGAACAGAAGGAGAAAAGTAAGAATCCTCACGAAAGGTATTTTAATATATCACTGATGTTCTGTAAGAGGAAGAAGAGCCAAGCTCTAAAAGGAGAAACTGTAATGGTGAAGATATTTGTGTCATGCATTCAAGAATATTTTTTAAATATTATTATGATGTGGCGAAGTACATAATATTTCCGCGCAGGAATTCTGCGTTATCATATGATGAAGGGCGAATAGAACAGAGGAAAAGTCTCTCTCTCTTCTATTCATCCTTCATCATAAGTTAACGCAGAATTCCTGCACGCAAATATCATTATGTACTTCGGCACATCATAATAACATGATATGCGTAAGTAATCACTTAGTAATTCAAGACGACGCTCATCCCGTCGGACCTCGGCCACTTAGTCACTCGTAATGAGTGCACCTCTGCACATAGTGCATTGGCCATTGTGTCACTGTCACATATTCTGTGACACAGTACATGAGGGTAGGCCCCCAAAGGGAAAACTGAGAGGTAGAACTTAAACTGAGGGGATTCGATCCGGCATCGAAACTGGAATCCGGTGTGGCTTAGTGGATAAAGCGTCAGCATGTAGAGCTGAAAACCCGGGTTCGAGTCGCGGTGCCGGAGAGAATTCTTCTGTGTTCTATTCATCCTTCATAATTTTTTTAAAGTTTGGACACCGTTATGGCTCACAAACTAACGAATCTCAGAAACAGTGAAGTTTATGTCTCTTTTAACTTGTAAGAATTTTGACACTTATGATGCAAAATTTCCTATTGACGTATTTTCTGAAGTTAGAGGATGTTAAAGCTTATGTTTTGACATTGTGCGTGTAAAAAATGAACTTAAAGTGTTGTATTTTAATAAGGAATTCTCTCAAAAATCTCTTGCAAGTAAAAGCGGCTTGAGTTCAAGTATAGATAAAACAGTTGAATTAAAATATATTAATAGTTAAATATTCTATTGCTTGTTTTATAGATGACTTGTTTAATCACGTTTTTAACAATTATGTATAGGCTATATTTACGTGTTAGTTTATTAGATCTATCGGTTTTTTCGTCAGTGATAGCTTATGCCATTATTCCAGAATACGCCACTGACGTTTCTCTGTCTTCACAACGCCAGTAACGATGGGTTTTCTGTTTGTTGCACGTGTGAAATTGTTAACAGAATTAATTTAATATAAGCATTGGTTTGTTCGTCTGGACTCAGTTATATGTGCCATTTTCAGTATAGTAATTTAATTATAGCTCAGGATTTTGTAAAAGTAGTGATGGAATGAGAATTAAAGTAATTCTAAGCGGAATATAGATGTTCTACACTGCTAGGATACAATCTAAAGATGGCTACTGCTACGATACGTATAGCGAACACACTCGAATTACCATTATGTCCCTGATACCGAAACGTCATATTATCCGAGTATCGTACCATAATGTCGTATTGACCGAAATGCCTATATAAGAAACTATATGTAATATTGGAAAGCCGAAAGAAAATAAGTAATTAACATAAGAGATTGGCTGCATATGTTTAACATAAAATTATCACACGAAAACTAAAATTCGTAACATTACCGTTACGATGTCAGTGGGAGTTATACATACATTTGATTCCTCCTTGAAAGCAATTAAATACTTCCCACATGACTGGACTAATATTTGGATTGCCTAAACAAAAATGATCGCCTTAAATCAGACACTTGTATATCGCTGCTCTACTTAACTTATATTATATGGACAACCTTTGTAACACCACTACTCTTTCGGTGCGTCTTAGCCGGGAAAGCGAAGTATCCCGAGCGCATAGTAATCTGCTCTTCGCGCGCTGTAGTCCGTACAAGCTTGAAAATGCACCGCTATCTTACCCTAACGTATTCCAAGCGTCTTCGAGAATGCCACAACCTGGATAAACCTTGAAAAACGTTGAATTCAGACTATACATACCAAATTGTCTACGACATACGTTATTAATGATATCCCGCGTGGAGCTGGCCGATGTCGACGATACTGCTTGCTGGAATATCTTATATTCAATTCGCTATCATTCACTTTTGTTGTCACGAGTCTCAGAGATTCGAACCGTCAATGATTACCGAAGGCAGTATTCAAGCTTTCAAAGCTGCTATTGTGCAACATTCGGGTTCATAAGATTTTTCACCGATTACGTATTTCCGTTATAAACTAGTATTAACTAGAATCTTCTACGAGGATGGACACAAAAGTAACCGGAACCGAACTGTTGCGCGCGCATGCTTTGTAGTTACGAGTTGTGCTGTTAGGTGGTGTTAGTTTGGGGTCTCTCGCGACCGTTAGTGAGCTGGCGTCAGTCTGAGTTAAGTGGTTTGTTTGTGGTGCTATGTTGTTTGCGTTCCTGTTTCAACCGTTTGGCGATTAGTGAGATGGCCGACCACAAGGAACAAAGAGTGTGTGTGAAATTTTGTTTTCTGTTAGAGAAAACTACAGCCGAGACCGTTGGGATGCTTCGGCAAGCCTTTAATGATGATGCTTTGGGGAAATCACAGATCTGCGAGTGGTTTTCCCGTTTCAAATCTGGCAACATGTGAACTGAAGACATGCCACGCCCCGGACGTCCTTCGACAGGAAGAAATGACGAAAAAATTGCCAAAATCAAACGTGCAATTGATGAAGATCGTCGAAAGACCATTGACGAAGTTTCTGAGCAAAGGAACCTATCATGGAGCACGATCCAGCGAATTTTGACCGAAGATTTGCACATGAGACGGGTGTCTGCAAAATTTGTTCCTCACTTGCTCACAGATGACCAAAGAGGAAACCGCGTGAGAGTTTGCCACGACTTGAAGTGTGAAGTGCAGAATGATCCATATTTTCTTAAAAGAATTGTGACTGGGGATGAGTCTTGGTGCTATGGGTACGATCCAGAATCAAAGCAAGCATCGAGCCAGTGGAAAACTCCAAATTCATCACGACCCAAGAAAGCATGTCAAGTGCGATCAACTGTGAAAACAATTTTGATTTGTTTTTTGATGTGAATGGCATTGTCCAGAAAGAGTTAGTTCAGCCAGAACAAACAGTGAACCAACATTTCTATTTGGATGTGTTACGAAGATTACGAGAGAGTGTGCGACGAAAACGGCCCGAAATGTGGAGAAATGGGAACTGGTTGCTTCACCACGACAATGCTCCAGCCCACACAGCTCTGACGGTCCGACAGTTTTTGACAAACAACAACATGGTGCTTGTGCCTCATGCACCCTGCTCATCCGATCTGGCTCCGACGGATTTTTTTTTTTGTTTCCATGAATGAAGAAATGTATGGAAGGAAAGCGATTCAGTGATGTGGATGACGTCAAAGAAAACACGCTAATGGCTTTGAATGGTATTCTGCCTCAAGAGTTCCAGCACTGTTTTCAGCAGTGGCAAAAGCGTTGAGACAAGTGCATTAATGCACATGGACAATACTTTGAAGGTGACTAAAGTACTGTGAATGTAGAGTTCAATAAAAATGCAAAAAAAAAAAAAAAAAAAAAACATTCCGGTAATTTTTGGGTCCCCCTAGTAAAATCGCCTGCTATCGGAGTTTGACATTAAAGAGTACGAAAAGAAGAATCTGGGATCGAACTCTCACAAGCTATCAAAATATTCATAGAACCCATTACTTTGAGAGCCATAAACTACCATTAGAGATACGCTTATTAGAAATAACTGGGTTTTTTTACTCAAACTCATTGTATGAATCAACCGTTTATATATTTTATTATCTTAGCTGTTTTCCATCATTACTAAAACTAAACTACAAGAACTGCGACTTAGAGAATTTCAACGATGAAAGTATCTACTCTTAATTTTGTTGTGTATGATGCCTAAAACAAATCATGAACGGCTTTAATCAGATACCCTGTATAGTACAAGGAGGGGATATACTGTTCTTTTATGTTGAAAGCATTACATTACTAAGAAAAGCAGTAATCAGACACTTTAAGTGGAAGTGATTCAACCCTAATTAGAGCTCTTTTGTCGTCCCCATTCCGCAAATCCAGATAATTTGCCTCCAGAAATGCAGCTAGAATTAATTGATCTGTACGTGTAATGATAAGAACTTCCTCAGCTTTTACAATTCCTTAAACTGTGTCCGAAGAATCGTAAATTTGCAGAGAATATAGTCTATTACGATTTGCAGCAACACTTACGTACCGCTAAGTTTTTATGCACCTAAGAAAGTCAGGATTAAAGGACAAGCTATTCGAACATGTTAGGCGCTCTTTGTTTAGATTTTCTTTCTGAAAATAACGTTGTACGAGCACCAGAAATACATTGTTACTGATACAATCACAGAAAATGATCTTGTTCACTTATTCTCTGACGAAAAGTCCCTAGTATGCTGGAATAACATAAATGAATTAATTCGCTTCTACGTAATCGAACATGATCCTTCTTAGTGCAGACATTTTATTGACTCATTCAAAACAAATACTACAATATATAAAACGGGAACATGTGTAGGTCCAATCCTGTTACCCACTCAGCTAATGTAAAGGAAAAGTATGAAAGTATGAAGATACTAGAAAGTATTCATTATGAAAAACAGGCTTCAAAGTTATGAGAATGCCACTAGGAAAACAAGCTGGATACACTAATATGGCTTGCTTCGTATGCAAATGGGACAGTCGGACAAAACAAAAGACCTGAGATGTAAGGTTTTGACCAAAGATAGGAAATTTAGTGTCTGGGACTAAAATTATTTTGTTCTATAAACCACTTTTAGTCCTTAAAATAATCTTACCTGTACCATTATAAATATTAAATTGGCCTTCATGAAACAATTGTAATGGTTCTACCACAAGATGACCTCTACTTTAAGTACCACTCATTCAGATTCAAATCTATCCCTGAGGACAAAGTGCAAAGCTGGAATGTTCGTCGATTCTTAAACTCACAAATTGATGAAGAACAAAGATTTTGGGAATACAATTAATTCAAGAGAAATAAATGAATTGACCGCTTGTTACTGAAAACTTTATAGAGGACAACAAGCATCCGAATTGCAAAGAGAGTGTAGAAAATATACTGGAAAAATTCAAAAGTTGTGCTGGACCGTGTGTAAGGAATTTCGTGCTTGTTATAATAATATTATACTCTAATTTTAGAGTCGCAGCACTCATGACACTATAACAAAATTTTAGTAAAAATACAGTGCGTACCTAAATTTATTGGAACCACTGCTGGAATCTTCCAGGCAACTTCTCGAATTCTTCCATCATTCGGTCATGAAATGAGGTTCCTGTTGTAGACTTATTAGCAGCTGCTTCACCAATGCTTTAAAAATAAATTTCTAAACCTTTCTTGTATTGCATCCATAGTTTTTATTACGTTTCAACTTTGAGAAGCTATGTTTCACTGAAGCAGTATCGTACTTGCTAGAATTGCCAACACAAACTCACATAATTTTGTGAAAGTACTCTATACCCTAAAGAATTCATTTGTTTTAGTGAAGGTTCTGAGTTCATTCGTAGATCTATGATGTATGTCTTGTGATCTGTCAATTACAACAATTTGTGTTTTTAAGGAAGCAAAATCAAGAAGTAAACGCTAACATTTTGTTAGCGGCTGAAAACTAATTCTAGAAATGGTTATTTATATTGGAAGAAGTTCTGAATGTTTAACTGCTCCAGAAAACATAGAGAACAATAATAAATCTTTTTCGAAGATGGCATGACATTGTATTCAGAATGTCACAGCACAAACGTTTTAGTGCGCTTTGGTACCAAAATTACCGCTGACCTCATGAAGCTTCACAAGTGTATCTTCAACATCAATATCACCTTGATTTCTCTCCGACACTTCTTCAAAGGAACCGTGTCTATTTTCTAATGAATTTTTAAATTCTTTGACTTCGGTTCTTCTTCTGCAATGGCACTACAGGCCAAATCGGGCCTTGATCTCCTCTATTCTCCTCTTCCAATCAGATCTGTCCAGTGATGTTCTCTTCCATGCCGTTACTCCCAAAACTTGTCTAGCAACCTCTCTCACTGCATCGGCCCATCTATCCTTCGGTCTGCCTATCGGTCTTTTACTATATATCCTTCCCTCCATTACTTTCCTAGGTATCCTCTGTTTCTCCATTCTATTGATATGCCAAGCGCATTCCAATCTTCGGAGTTTGATGTATGTCACTACATCCATATCTCGATATTGTTCCATTACTTCCTGGTTATACCTTATCCTCCATTGTCCATTTTCATGAACGTGTCCAAGTATCCGCCTCAATATCTTTCTTTCAAATGCACCTAAGGCTGATTCTATCTTATTATTAATTACCCAAGTTTCACATCCATAACAGAGTACCGTCCTAATCGTCGTTTTATAGATTCGAAATTTAGTTTTCTTATGTACAAATCTTGATTTCAGGATATCCAATAATGCAAAAGTATGTTTGATTTCCCTTCGTCATGCGTGTTTGTATATCTGTCCATTCTTTTTTATCATTGGTTATTACTGACCCAAGATATTTAAAATCCTTCGTGGTTTCAAATCTTTCTGAACCTATCTGTTGATTGGATATTAGAGTATTTCTGGACTGTATCATCCACTTTGTCTTGCTGTTATTAATGTTCAATCCTATTTTTCCTGCTGCTTCTTCAAGGTCTATAAGTATCGCTTCTACTTTGGCTTTTGATCTACCCATAATGTCCAAATCATCTGCATACCCAACTACTTGTACACTGTTATATATCAATATATTATTAATATCTATATCTGTATATCTGTGACTTCGGTTACTCAATAGCTACCGTAGATAAGGAAAGATCTGTCGCCGAAACTATAGGCTAACAATAAACATGTGTAATACAAATGTAATATGTTAAAAGTAAAGACAAAGTCTTCCATTGTACTAGGAAAACTTCGCACATTTGCGTAAGAGTTTCAAATGCACATCTTGGCAATTCTTATGGAGAGCGAAAAAAGTCATTTAATATATTTTTATATTATTTATGTAACACTAGAGCTGTATTTCCGTGCTTGTGAAACACGTCAATGTAGGCACGTGATTTTCTAACTCCAACTAAAATTCATCTTTGTATCCATCTTCAGAGAAAGGGATTTGAGCTACTGTAGATATACTGTCGCGAGTGTGTGAACTTCAACATGCAAAAGGTTGCAAGAGATCAGTTTCGTGCGACAGATTTAATGCCAGCTATCGCGTTAGTACCCTTAGTGTAAAAGTTACCCACGCTTACTTACTCGTAATATAAAATTTATTTTAAGCGGTAAAGGAATAAGGCCTTTATGACATTCAATGTTTATTCCATGTCGTGTTTATTTTCACTTTTTTACAATATTTCTGCCAGTGACAATAATCTTGGTTATTTTGTTTTCTTATTCCAACCAAGGCATCCCTGAACTACAGTACATGATGACAAATAACACATGCACACAGCTAATCATTGACACAAAATCCTCGCACATCAACACAAGGTGGGTATAAAGTACATGTAAGCATAGAAGCATCCAGATACAGGAGGTAGATATATTGTCTGCCAGTCCTCAAATAGAAACATAATTGCATAACATACATTCCATTCAAAATTAATCCGTACTATTCTCCTATCTTGTTTAAAATTTACAACCTCCAGTAGCTTCAATATGTTGGAAATTCATATATATATATATATATATATATTGAGGAAATACATCCCTTAGCAAACACATAATGTTAGAAACAAACATGTAGTAATAAAATAGATATAAAGTTAAAAATTGTTGAACTTTTATTGGAATAAATTTGAAATAAAATACCTACAGAGAAGCATTTGGTCAAAGAGGGCATTATATCCGCTGTTTCAGAGCAACTTCCTCCTTCTAACCTCAATAAATAATATCCATATTATATTAAATTCGCTTGTAGTGGATACTTCAGATAATGCAAATGCAGTTCAGTCTGATTCTGTTGACTTCCTTCCATTCAAATTTTAATGACTGCTGGAAAGTTTTTTAGTTTTTTTTGCCTTAAAATGAAATCTTCTTTTGCAGAAATTATGGATACCGGTACTATTGCCTCTTCGTATACTGTGTGATCACAAACTCTTGCACTAATTATTCCTTTAAAAGCAAATGTTGGAAGTCAAAGAAACGTTTCCTTTCATGATCAACTTGTCTGAAATGTATATTGGAAAAATTTATAAAATATAATTACCGGTATGTCACTAGCAATTTAGAAGTTTTTTATCCATACAGTAATCCGTAATTGGAGGACGTCAATTAAAATAATCAGAGCCAAAATTGTAATTTTAATAAACATAATTCCCAATTACGTACTTACAGTGAAAAATCAAATAATTATTTCTTAAAATGAGCATTACAACCCCACACATCTTCTGTCATATACGTAATCGAAAGCTGAGAGAAGAATCTAAGCACTCAATATGCAGTGACGGCGACAACAATTTTTCTTTGGAAGAACTGAGCTCAATTAATATGGCTATGGTTTACTCTTTCTTACGTCCCACAGTATTGTAATTCTCAAGGGTGTGAATTATTACTGGCCTAAGCTAATATTTGTAATGTGCAGTATTAGTACTTGTTTGCAAAAGATCTATTTTCTACTCACACATTTCTTAGACAAAAATAGAAATAAATAATTTGAAGCTAAAGTTTAAAAGCCATATAACACATTAAAATATGAAAAGCAAGCTATCAAATAAATATTAGTAGCAACTATGAACTAAATGCAACATTCATTGAAGTAATGAGTAAATTATGTTGGAAGGCTTTCAAGCCAGTATGTTTAAATGTACATAATGTCTAATCAGCAATTTCGTCTAATGAAAAATAAGTCTACAATTTATCCATGTGCAATGGAAAAATGTATCATGCCAAAATGTCTAATTTTGAATTAAGTGTAGTAACAAACAATGTCCACTGACACATGATCTAATGTCAAAAGTCTAATTAGAAACAATGCCTATTCAATGTCTAAAATAGTTTAATTGGAAAAGATCTCATGCCAAAATGTCTAACTTGAATTAGGTCTAATCACAAGTAATGTCTACTGAAGTAGATCTAATGCTGCAGTAACAATATCCATTAACTTAATGCTACAATAAGGTCAATTGAAAAACAGGCGATAATTAATATTGCAACTCCTAAATACTATCAATCTATTTGTGTTACCAGTCTTTGAGCCAACAAAACCATGCAGCATTATCGCATATTGCCTATTTGGATCAATGTCTATTCAATAGCCTCATTAAGTGAATCACTCTTTCTAAGAACCTTACGCTTTCAGCTCAAATTTCAAACTCAACCATTAGAGAAAAATTAGAAGGATTGAAGTACCTTTTAATATATATTATGTATCACGGTTACAGATATAAAAATGTAATTTTTATAGTGTACAAATGCATAATATCCTCTATTAAATTTTTACTATGCTAAATAAGTAATTTTCTCTATTTAAACATTTTAGGAGTCGAAACCTGTTGCACATTTTTTTTACCTTTCACAGCTTAGACAACATTGGAAGTTAGACATAGAGGTATTGGACATGATTATAAGTTAGACATAATTATTGTATCGAATTTAATTTTACATTAGGCATATTGGTATTCCATCCGCTTTCTTAGACTTTCTGTCATTATACCTAAGGGATTATAGTCAATAATGAAAGTTAGACAAAGAGGTATTGGACATGATTGTAAGCTAGACATAGGCCTAGTTGTAATGGACTTCATTTTTCATTACACTTATTGATATTAGATCTGCTTTCTCAGACCTTATGTCCTTAGACTTAAGGTATTAGACACTGTTGTATTAGACATTAAATCTTTAGACGCACTGACTGCTAACCGTTGGAAGTCTTCTGAGACAAGTGTCAGCCTTACTGTCAGCACGTTTATAGAATAGTTGTGATAGAAGGGTAGCCAGCAAAACCATCATATTGGCACCGTCACAAATGTGTTGTAATATTATGTCAAACAGTACCATATAATAACGACAAGTTATGCTGAAATACAGCAAATATATTTGAAACAGGCATAACATAATTACTCTCAGACATCATAGTGGTTACCCCATATAATTTTACAACAAACATTTTAGAATACATTGTAACTTTGCTTGTAACTTTGCAATATAAGATTATGTTTTTATGTTGAAAATAATACTACAGTAGATTAAATCAAATAATTAATTTATTCTGATGAAAATGAATTTTATCATAAGAACGGCAAGTTGCGAATATAATATGCCCTTAAAGTCAATAAATATGTAGGAAAATGTAATTATCTTTTTACTTGTTACAACATTAAATCGAGCATGACAATGAGCCATTCTACGCGTTTGATAATAAGAGTTCGACGTTTAATTTTCATTTAACTCAAAACTCATTTTTATGGCTTATCTGTCTTTAACCAAAGACCATCGGTATTTGGCGAGATGAGGCGAGGTGTCGCCATAGGTTACCTGACTTTCTCTTTGTAGTTGGGGAAAACCTAGGAAAAAAACCAACGAGGTAATCAGCCCAAGCGGGAATCAAACCCACGTCTGAGCGCAAATCCGGATCAGCAGGCAAAAGCGCTACCGCCTGAGCTACGCCGTTGGCCAATTATTGTGTAATATTCCTGTAGATTTCCGAAGTGGAAATCTTAAAGAAACATTTAGCTGTTAAAAAATGTTGAGAATGCTGTTATGATAAATATAAGCTATATTGTCTCTTCGCATAACGTTTTCAAGACTTAGAATTACTTTCATTGTCAAGAGTCTCTGTGTACTTTCGACAAATTGCTACTTAATTTTAATTAAATATTTTCTCTCTTCATATCCTTCGCAAGATGTACAGTTTTTCCTTGTATTTGTAATAAGAATTCTTAAAAATAAAATAAAATAGGATATTCTAATTAAATTATGAACAAGCTGCAGACAAGAGATCAAGCACCTAATAAGAATTAAAGAGGAGATGACTCTTAATAACCACATGCACTATGTGAAGAACATACAAATTTTGCTCATTTTCCAGCAACCATGGGACTGAATAAATTACATGAAACGACATGTGTGACATTTTATTATTGTGAATGATGCAATAGAAAATGTGTGTATATTGCTGAATATGTATTCATGTAAGAAACCAGACTTGATCAATTATATAGAGTAAATCTCAATAATTCAATAATTTCTTGTGTTCCTTCATCTAAAAATAGGTGTCTTAGCTAACATGTTTGTTATTTTCTTAAAAGTTCCAATGTATTTATTTATTGATAATTCGCGAATAATAACTATTATTGAGAAAAGGCAAACTACTACTATGAAAGTTAGTCTTATATTAACAAAGATATAATTATAGCATTCTTTATAATGTCTTCAGATCTTTGTAATTACTCGTATTTTAATATTAGATGCTCCTTTTTCAGTTCACTTAAAATATCAAGGTAAGAAACGAGTATCTAGAATGCCGATAATAAATATTTGGACCAAAACTCTATGAAATTAATATACCTTCAAAGTAGTGAACTTTTTAATTAATTATTTATAAACCATGGCAACAAACAAATGATTGAATTAATACACGTATTAAACTGTATAGATTTAAATTGCGATATAAATGCTTGAAAAAATTATGTAGCACAACTTTTGTAAATAATTTTAGTTACCAGTACTGGACGAAATGTTTTAACATGGAGAATAAAATCTGTGCAGCGATTCAATAAAATTAAGGAATTGTGAATAAACACATTAAGAGGATAAATCATACAATCGGAGAAAGTTCTCAGAATAGTTTGAGGGAAATATTTAAATGCGAATTTCTTTTGTAATCAGTTAAAATATTTCTGATAACTCAGGAAATTCCAGTAACTTTAGAAAAAATCTCTTGTTTTTATCATTTTTTTTGTGTGTGTGTCTGGTCCTTCCTTCTCTTATCCTAACTTTATGTAAGCTGTTAGGAAGTCAATGATAAAAAATCGATTCTTAATATTATTATCAAATATTTTCTTATTATAGAAAATTTGTGGAATCGAAAACAAAATGTTCGTTAAATCAGTCCATAATTCCGAATGAACTGAAAAGAAAATTAGAAGTGCGATTTTCAACGTCATACTTGTGTGAATCATCTTTTTCTACCATGAAAATAGTGAAATCTAAGCAAAGGAATAAACTGCCTCATCTTGAAGATGATTTACTTGTCCTGTCAACCATAAGGCCACATATAGAGGAACTTCGTGCAATCCACAAAGCGCAGACTTCACATTAATTTAAATAGGTAAGTTTTAAAAAACGATAAAAAAATCTTATATCGGACATCCAGCATAGATAGTTGGGATTTTTGACATATAGGGGAGAGTCGGGTAGTATCGGACATCGGGTATTATCGGACAGTGAGGTTCTTTCATCTACCACACGATGATAGTACCAGATTGACATGGTTACGTTTCTGTGATGTCGCATAGAGAAACGTAACCTGTCATTCAGGTACTACAATACAGTGGTAGATGAAAGAAACGCACTGTCCGATACTACCCGATGTCCGATGCTACCCGATTCTCCCCTACGTTTGTTTTTTAAATTCCACCCAAGTTGCTCTTTGTTTTTTAGAATTTTTGGTTGCCTGTAAACATTGACCTATCTACAACACTGGATGTTTGACGCTACATAGAAGTTGGTGCTTTCTTTTTCTGGAACGGTCTGGGACGGCGTTCCGGTACCTTTTTGTTGCATTTTTCATCATGCAAGCGAAATATGTGTGAATAACTATATTTTTAATAAAATTTTTTTTGAATACCGCTTACACCTTGAAAGTCTTAGTCGGACGAAAAGGAGGTTAAAAGCGACAAAATTGCCGTAATCATCTCCCTGTCCGCTATAAAATATTCTACACCGAGTTCCACCACCTCTTTCTCCAGAAGAAAAGCACTGGTTATTATTATTATTATTATTATTATTATTATTATTATTATTATTATTATTATTATTATTATTAAAACAAAGAAAGTGTGTCGCGATATCGTGGACGTTCAATAAAGTGTGTCGTTAGTCAAAAAAAGGTTTGGAAGCACTGCGCTAGGCTACCAGGCCACCAGACGTGATTTATATGTCAGGATGTTGCAACTGCTGCTGCTGCTGCTGATGATGATGATGATGATGATGATGATGATGATGATGATGATGACGATGACGACAATAATAATAATAATGATAAGCTATTTTTTTACTGTATTATTAGTATCTACTATTTACAGGAAAATAATCATTACCATATCTACGAATTATAGAAACCAAGATAGATAAGCCCAAAGCAACCTCAGAAACGGAAAATGTAAAAAAAAAACTATTCCAAAAATAATTCATAATTAAAACCGGTAATTTGTTCCGGTTTTATATTAATTGGTTTTACATTAATTGTTGTAGAAATATTTTTATCGCAGTACCATCATTACGATTATTATATTAATAGATTAAATTAATACACCTACAGTTACATTAAAATCTATTGGACATCAATGACATTGAAGTTATGAATATTCATTACGGTTAGTAATTCCCTGCAATCAATATTAATTTACTTTTGTGAATTTAATTTCTCCTTAAGTATGGTAAAATCTACAAAATTATATTAGGTTTAGATACAAATGTGCACCGCATTATTGAGTTATTTTTATTAAAACTGAATGTGGCACTTCTGAGTTGCATTTACTCTATCGACTGACACCATTCTTTTTGTTTAAAATGAATGTGACAAAAGCTTCTCCTTTTTTAACGATTATAATGAAAGCAAGCACTTTTCAAGCATTCTCTTCTTAGTTCTTGCTCTATTAAAATTATCATGGAATTCAAAAGCTCTTACCTCAAAAGAGAAAATTAAATAGACTTACAGTTCTACGATACGGTATATGTTTCAATTGGGGAGACCAAAGAGACTGGATACGACCTCACTGGCCACCTAGACATAACATATCTGTAAGCAGTGTTGCATTAAGAGAACATTCGTACAGCTTCTTACATCTGTTGGGGTTCTCCTGTAAAATGGTTCCTTTCTTCCTTCACCAAGTCAGAATTGGTGTTATAGTAGCCACCGGAAAGGAAACACTTCTATATTCCCGAAATTCAATTTATGTCTTTAATTTTTCACTACTTCTTGAAATGCAGAACTTATAACATTATGTACGACATAGGAAAAAAAGGTGATATCTGTATACTTTCTAAAAATTCAAGGACCACTTAAAGATTTATTGTGGAATACGCCAATGCCTGCATCACACCTACGAACATCATTAATATTCTAATAGACCTATTTTTTTTAGTACCGGTGCTTATTTGAACTCATTATGATTACTGCTTATTTTTATATACAAATATCTGAATATTAGGCAGTCCTTTTTTAAGGACAGTTGCAGTGCCTTCGGATATTATGTCATTGTTGGTGTTAGGGACATTTTATAAGTTGTGCGATAATTTTGGTAGTATTTGTTAGCTTTAGAAAATATACGTTCCTTGTTTCAGTTTATTTCAACATCATTTAACCGATTTTTGAGAGTAACTAATGTGCTACTGTATTTTTATCACAAAAAACTTTTGGGCTTATCTGGGTTAAACATAACAAAGTCCGCAACAGACCGCATTAAGTATAAAGTTCTCACCAATTATTTAAAATTCTAAATGAGACAGTAAAGCAAGTGGACAACTTCAAATACTTGGGGTGTACAATAAGCAGTAACATGAGCTGCAGCCAGGAAGTCAAAAGGAGGACAGCAATGGCAGAATAAGTTTTTAATAGAAAAAGGATATCTTGTGGGATCCTCTGGAAAAATAACTAATGAAGAGACTAGAGAAATGTTTTGTGTGGATCATGACATTGCATGGAGCACAAACATGAACATTACGATCAAATGAAGAGAAACGACAAGAACCATTTGAAATGTGAATATGGAGAAGAATGGTGCGTGTGAAATGGACAGACAGAAAAACAAAAGAAACGAAGAAAGGGAAAAGTTGAGACGGTGTCGGGTGGAGTTCCCGGATGGCTCAGTTGGTAAGAGCGCTGGTACGTTCAACCAGAGGTCCCGGGATCGATACCCAGTCCCGGAACAATTTTTCCCTTGAAATTATTCAAATCTGCTTTACAGGGAGCATTTACCTGAGAGACTAGATTTGCAACGAAGCTGTGTTGGAAAGAGTGAGTGAAGAAAGAATGATGCTGAAACTGATCAGAAAGAGAGAAAGGAATTGGCTGGGTCACTGGCTGAGAAGAAACTGCATACTGAAGGATGTAGTGAAAGGAATGATGAACGGGATAAGAGTTCGGAGCAGAAGAAGATATCAGATGATAGACGACATTAAGAAATGTGGATCATATGAGGAGACTAAGGGGAAGACACAAAAAAGGAAAGATTGGAGAAAGCTGGGTTTGCAGTGAAAGACCTGTCCTTGGACAGAACATTATGAATGAGTAAAACATGATTTTATATAGCATATTTAATGCATATTTACGTCGTTTTTAGAAATGCGTAACATTCCCTTACATATTGTGCCACTAGATTTTTAACAAACGAAATCTAATCTAAGTTATGTTCCTGGCAGTGTAGGGCAAAAGTAAAGGAAAAAGTAACTAACATTATTTTCGAAATCTTACATACCAATAGTTGTGCGATATTCGATACATTTTCGAATCGCATGAGCGCAGCGAACCGAAAGATTTATCTCTGTCTGCGGAACAATTAATATCTTTCAAATACATCCCAAAAAGACTTCATATGACTTGGAAATAAGTTTCCACAATACAAAAGCATCCTCAGGGACAACAGAAGCAGTTTTTCAATGGAAAACCTTAGCCACGCATTTGTTGTGAACAGAACTCTTCGCTGCTTTTAGACAACGGAATCACCTCTGCTTCAATCTCTAAAGAATAATGTAAGTTCATACTTATTAAAATTTGTACGAGTACACTTACAGGAAACGTAATTTCGCTTCATTTATTACTGCATATTTATTGGCCTATTTTACGACGTTTAAGAGCATATTTGTATACATATTTAGTAGATTTTAGGGCATGAGCTTTTGGGCCTACTTATAAATAACTTTCAATTTTCTTCAAATAGAGTTAAACTATAACTATAATATAAATATTTTACAAACATTTTATTTTCACTGACATGCTTAAAAGGAAAATAATTTGAATAAAAACCAAAAGCTGTGTGGTGACAGTTTATTATAATTGATACAACCAATTATTTCTTGTTGTGATTCGGGTTTACTATATATATTTTATACATATATAGGAAAACCGTTTAGGACACATTGCACATTAAACATGTTGAGTTCATAAAGCAGATCTAATCTGTGCCTAGAGCATATGAAAGGGTTAGAGCCATAGTGGGCCAAGCGCCATTTATTAAAGACGGGGAAATGAAGGGTTAAAGTTAAGTGAATACTATAGTTTAATGAATATTGATATTTAGTTTTAATATGCATACTTTATATTACCTGCTATATATTTCATTGAATTATGATAATCACTTAATTTTAACCCACGTTTCCTCCGTTTTTAATATATGGCGTTTGGCTCACTATGGCTCTGAACCCTTCATATATTCTCGTTTGTTTGAAGTTGTAAAAAATAACAAACGAATATATCATTCCTTTATATTTCTAAGAATTGTGTGAAGCCCACATTTATTTCTGGAACAAGAAATCGTAATATAGTGTTCTGGAGAATATAAACTGCTGCGTCTCTACTATTTTTGTGTCAATAGTAAAGTATTTTCATGCCATTTATGTATTTTTTCGTTCTCTGAATGTCAATCATAGTTTAAAAGTGAAGAATTGATTCATCCCATTTCTAATATATAATTGGGGACAGACAGACTTGTACTCTCTTGATCCTAGATGCAACTCACAATACATACATAAAACACATAAGGTATTGATCCTGTGGACCTCTGTGGAGTTAAAAACCCTCATGCAGTGAGGATTTAACACATGAAAATATAAGCTCTTCTGTTGTTTTTGTTGTTATTGACCACAAACATTGTACAATCATATGGTTACTTTGTGTTCCATAATTTTTACTGTATTAATATTTTATTATTATTGTTATTATTATTATTATTATTATTATTATATTTTTTGCTGTTTGTGATATTCACTTTATATGTATATAAAAATGTTTGTCTAACAATCACACATCTCTTATAGATTACACTGGGTAACAAGGTTTTTCTCATTTTCTGTTGCATGAGATTTTTCAACCAGTTTCTATGTATTTTTTTTATCGCCGATTTCAAATGTGAAATCGATTTTTCTGTACATGCTATAGTTACCATGCAATTTGAAACTTTGGAATTTTGCAGAAAAGGACACCCATTGGTATATAGACTGGGGATGGATGGACAATGACGCTTAATCTAACCTAAACAAACATTAATTGTGTTTTACAAACATAATTTTCTTTATATTTACACTTTTTGATGTAAAAATTGTTCTGATTAATAAAACACATATTTTTCTGTGTTTTTTTTTAATGAGATCATGGCTTCTTCAGTGAAATATAAATTTATAAATGATCACGATGCCTTCTGCTAAATATGTGGCTGCTTCACACTTCCTTATCAAAGGCGCAATATAACAGCTCTTGTGAGGCGTGCCTATAAAACCTATTTGAAGTTCCATTTGGCGATCAAGACAAGAAATGGCTCTGCAGATGTGTTATAGGTATGGACTTCAAATTTGTGTCTTTTTACGTGGCGAAGAATTTGCCAGGAAGATGAATAACAAGGAGAATGCAATATGGCTGTCTTTCGTGACAGTTATAAAAAAATTCTTGGTATCGAACATTATGGCGGACAACTATGTAGTTGTGTTTTGCAATTCATTTTGAATAATTTTTCAGAAAAGTCTATGATATACAATACAAAGATTTATTTCCAGTTAATGACTTTACTTTCTATATGTGTAAGGTACAAGTCCTTATATTACATAATTTAATACTGTATTAACGTTTTCGTAGGTCATGCCGACATCATCAGATACAACTTTTTATGCTGCAATATCATCCCTAAATAAGTACATGTGCCTCTATGATCAAAAATGCAATTTCAACTCATACATTATGGTGTATATACAGTACATCTTTCGGACACAGAAAAGACGTAAAATAACTGGATAATAAGAATATGGACATAAGCAAATAGGATAAATATAGATTAAAGATTGTAAGCATCTCTTCACATAGTATTTTACATGCATTTTTCAGTTTTATTTTTTATATAGTGAAGACCTGCAATTTTATATATATATATATATATATATATATATATATATATATATATATATATATATATATATGTATTGTAATCACACGTTTGTGATTTTAACTAATTGACAATAAGGGTAAATTTTACATGAGAAAAGAAATATTGATGTCCCCAAACCATGTTGATTTTAATATGTTTTATGTTTATCAATGTATATTGTATTTTTGATCATAGAGGCACATGTACTTATTTGTATCTGATGATGTCGGCATGACCGTTAATACAGTATTAAATTGTGTAATATAAGGACTTGTACCTTACACATATATAAAGTAAAGTCATTGACTGAAAATAAATCTTTGTACCGTATTGTATATGTAGTTGTGGTTGAAAGAATGCTTTTGGCTTTCCGTGTTCTTGGGTGCAACATGAGTGTAAAGATCCATTTCCTGAACAGTTACATTGATCAATTCCCCGAGAAGCATTTGGCTGTTAATGGTGAACAGGGACAGTGCTTCCATCAAGACCTGACAACGATGGAAGGGTGTTTCAAGGACGATAGAACAAGAACCTGATGACAGACTACTGCTTCAACATCAAACGAGATTTGCCTAAATGCAAAGTTATTTGAACTTCTCATACCATCCATGCAAATTTTTTTGCATTATCTGTCATTTATATGTAGACATAATGCAATTTTTAAGGAAAAGGCTTGAAATTTATGCTCATATTTTACTATATGAAACATATGTTTAATACACCAAATTGCAATGCTGTATCTACACGTTTTTATGAATACATGAAGAATATCTTCGCCAACATGGTAACCAAGTTGGCATCCAACTTTAAATTATTGACTTTTATTTTGAAGAACAAACATTATGGTAAAAAATGAAAATGTTGAGTTGCAAATATATAGCTTACAGAGAAAAAATAACTTCAGATTTGAAATCAGCACACTCAGATTACATTAGAATAAGTGTTTGTATCCAACAAAAATTTTGTTCCCCAGTGTTATATACACCATGTTGCACTTGAACATCACCCTGATCAAATAATATAAGGACTGCCACAATCATACAACAACACAATGATTAAGCGAATCATTTTATCTGTTAAAAAATGTATACTTCCTCTGAGAGTCAAAGACTTAATTTTAGAGAATAATCTATGAAAGAAATGTTGAATTACTTTCTTAGTGACTGACAAATAATAAGCACAGATCAGGTGTTCATGCCACAGCATAAATACTTATTTGTATAAATTTTCACACCCCTGGTAGCTCAGTTCTACAGGACAGACTTATTATTCTACTTGATCCTAAGCTCTGACTGGATTGTTCTCTGTCAGGAAGAAAGGTCGTGACTGATGATATAGGTCATTCGGTAACTCGTGAAACGTAATTGCTCGTAAGGTGAAAGAAGGAGTAGACTGGAAAACTTCCCTCCCTCGCTACTAGAGCTCTGCATTTCATTAAAAACAACCGACCGAGAGTCATGATATACGCGCGGTCGGTTGGTCGCTCTGTACTACATATACGCACCATGTACATATAAAATGTTGTTCCAATAATTACGTGCAGTCCGTGGAATCCTGTTGCAATAAAGAATGTAGAGCCATAAACTGAATCTGCCTCCGCAGAAAGTAAACATCCGATGAAGTGTCACGATCGACAGTCGGTCGTCTCGATCGTTTAAAGGATATCATAGACTGAAAATTGTCTTCGATCGATGTGTTTATAGTATATGCTATGGAAATGTTTAACTGTCTGATTAGTGAACCTAGTAGATATATAGGCTATTAGATTGAAAAAAAAATACAATAAAATATTTAAATAATAATTTAATTAATAAGTAGATAAAATAAAATAAAATTTTAGTAGACTATGTTGTCTATAAGAATATAAATATCAAGTATAAGTAGCACTAAAAAAAGATAAAACATATGTTAGAGTTTATCCTCTAGTTGAACGGAACAGTTAACTTATAATATTCTGTAACAGTGTTGTATTCGCAAAGCTACGGGACAAAACTAAATGGGCTACAATAAAGAAACCGAGGAGGAAAATCTAGATAAAATTGAACAAAAATTATTAATTTTAAAACCAAATGGCGATTTTTTCAATGATTATTTTTATTTTGAAACAACTTCAGCACGAATTTTGTTTGATCCATCCTTGATATTTCGTGATATGGTTGCAGAATGTGGAATAATAGAATCTGCATCCACCTTATCATAAGTAGCTCCATCGTCAATCATTTTGTGTGATTAAACGTCTCTTAATATATATTATTGTAAAAATGTTAAGCAAGATGAACATGTAGAATAAAATTGATTTATTTTTATTAAATACTGTGGCTGAAATAGATTATATCTACTTTTGAAGGAATTTGAGACGGATCACAAAATCGCTGTTATTTTTATGCAATCACATATTTACTAAGTTACGTTAAACATTTTCATTACTGATATAATGAATTCGACAAAATTAATGCTTAATAACATTATTGTTAACATAAAGCCTTATTTCATTTAAAGAACTGTGTTAAATAAAAAATATATTTCCTTATGTAAACGTTCAAATACTTCCTGCTTTTCTTGTTATCTGAAATAAAAACAAATGATAAACTTCTTAGGTAGGCTGTTTTGGGTATCAGGCATTAAAAGGTGATGTAATTGTACTGCAACAACCTCGAGCGCTCGCCACCGACCGAGTAAACGTTTCAACAATCGGTTATAAATTCTCGACTGCATGCGCTCGAGCGAATCATCTCCCGGCTGCCTTCCTCACAACCGAAGACTGATCGGCGAGCTCGGACGGCCGTTTTCAAGAGAATGCAGAAGTCTACACGCTGTACTGCTACACATCCACTTGGCAATTAGCTAACTCGCTTATCCCCACTATAAAGTTCTTACTATGAACTACGGCGCACACAAGCATTAGTTTTACGAGATCACGAATGACCTATAATACTGTGTTTAGTTCAGTGTTTGCTCTAGGTCTCGAGTTGGTGTTAGTTAAGTTGCTCTATAGTGGTAAAATAAACAGATGTTATACATAGATAGACATCACAACTCCAATCATAGGAGGAATGACTGAATCGGTGCCGAAATAATGGAACGTTTATAAATAAATAAGTAAATAAATAAATACATAAATAAATAAATAATGAAATAACTAAATAAATATATACATAACTTTTCTCTGCTGTGGAGTAATGCTATGTAACCGCGGAACGAGCGGACAGAGCTTCCAGTCCTGGTTGAGATAAGTTACATGGTAGAGGATTTTTCCAGTGTTTTTTCTCAACCCTTTAAGAGAAAATGCTAGGTAACTTTGCGCTGGCTTTGTCACCTCATTTTACTTAGACGCTACATAATCATGACAGTTGATAAAGCGTCTAAAGTTCCACGCTCTACAGAACTATTTTTCTTCGAAGTAGCAGATTTATTAATTTATATTATTTATATCATCTTCATGTATTAAGTCTTCAATATCTGTTACGGTCTGAACACCGAAACACTGGTATTCTCAAGCCATCTCTTCCTCGGACGACCAAAAGATCTTTTCCTGCGTGGGTGATATTCCATGACGGTTTCATTTGTTGATTTATTTATTTAGGCATCTGTGTTCTAGGCATTCTGTGTATGTATGTGTGTATGTATGTATGTACGTATGTATGTACGTATGTATGTATATATGTATTATGTATGTATGTATGTATGTATGTATGTATGTATGTATGTATGCATGCATATAATTATATACCCTGTGAGCAATCCGTCGCATGCCGTTTTTGCTCTAGGCATGCGCGTTATTTTCTTCCACGCTCCTGAAGACATTTGACACGGCGTGGCACATGAAACTCTTAGAAATAGCAATATCCGGCAGATAAGACATGGTCTTTGTTAGAGCTATGCCGATAGTATTTGAATAAAAATTTTTGAGTAGAACAGTGATTCCTCTCCTATCTTAATGCTATTCTCTCCTCGTATAGGCCTACACCCTGTTTCCATATACGAGACTCTCCTATCCCCGTTCTGGCCCGTCATTACTATATACATAAAGTAGTGGCAACACTGCCGGGAATGGTTCATGCGCATTCGCATGCGATACGAGACAACTGGTGATCGCAGTTGGAGATATTGTCTATGAATTGAATGATAAAACCGAGTGCTGTGACAACAGATTTTGTTACTATGCGTGGTTAAAAATAGAGCTCTATTTTTAACTGCTTTAAAGCATGTTTACTAAACTTGATCAGCGATCGTGGATAAAAATTCAGATAGCCCGTAGTAGATATGCACACCAATGTTATCAAGAGTTACTTGAAGCTTGTGGCAACGATGCACTATCGTATCGGACGGTTCCAAGATGTGTCTCTGCATTTCGTACGGGTCGGCATGAGACGGCACATGTGGCTCGCACAGGTCGCCCTTCCATTTCTAACGAATAAGTGCAGTTAGTGCGAGGTCTCCTTGCTGCAGAGCATTCCTGAACTACACGAGAAATATCCATCAAGGTTGGACTCAGTCATCAAACTGTGTGGCACATCCTGATGAAAAACATCCACATGAGAAAAATTGCAGCACGCTGGGTTCCTTATAACCCTACAGAAGCACAGAAGTGGCACCGATACGCAATAGCTCAACTCCACCTACAGAGATACCACAACGAAGGGAATATATTCCTGAAACGTATTATTGCCATTGACGAGACGTGGGCAGACGAGCCTGAACTAAAGTGTCAGTCTAATGAATGGCATCACAAAATATCACCACGTCCAATAAAAAGTATGATATGAACCCTCTAGGTTGAAAGTCATGCTGATAGTGGCATACGACAGTGAAGGTGTTATATTTAGCCATGCCGTACCTTAAAACCAAAATGTCAATGCAGCGTACTATCAATATTTTCTCGAACACAATCTACGTCCAGCTATGCGGCGCTAACGTCCACATTTCCTGAGAGACAATGCACCTTTCCTCTTGCATGATAATGCTGGTTGTCATGTCGCAGAAGCAGTGGCTGAATTGCTACAGAGCTGGGATTGGGAAGCATTGGAACATCCTCCGTATTCCTCTGACGTGAGTCCTTATGACTACGACATGTTTCCACAATTGAAAGAACCACTTAGAGGCAAGAGGTTTCCAGATATTGCATCAGTGCTTCATGCAGTGGGGCAGTCCATCAGAGATCAACAGAAACAACCTCGCTAACGCATTCAACGGTTACCACGGATTTGGCATAAGATACAGGAAACGCTGTTGATTATACTGAAGAGCTGTAAATGTGTTTTCCATGTAAGTTCAATAATATGTTCGTGCTATTTATTTTGCCACTACTTTATTTACAATCCTCGTAATTTGTGAAAGTTGTGACGCGAGAGAGAGGTGGGGTGGAGATTCCGGATGTGAGTCAGCTGCCTCTCATAGTCCATTTCAGAAAGCGATCACATTATTAAAATTAGAGCCCTTTAAAATTACAGTGACGCATGTATTAAAACAAGTTAATCCTGTTTCTAAACGCTGATTTTGGAAATGGATTTTGATCCTTGGTCATTACATCCATCCCTGATTTTTTTCAGACGAGACCTGTTTCCACTTGTCTGAATAAGACCTGTTTCCACTTGTCTGAATAAGACCTGGTTCCACTTGTCTGAATACTGTATATAATTGGATGTGAGCATGCAAGAAGGTGACTTCTCCAAAATGGCAATTTTTCAAGAGAAAGTTAAAACTGATTTATACTTTTACTTAATTAAAATAAAATTCATTGCTTATAATACCTCAGAAAGGCAGGCATTACCATTGTCTAAACGACACGTTGAAATAAAGAAGTTGTGTAATAAGACATGTGACTACAAATTAGTTTTAACCTTCTCCTGAAAACTTGCCTTTTGGGGAAGTCATCTTCTTGCATGCGAATTTTCAATGATTAAAACTGCAGATTTTTGCATTACAGAAAAACCAGACCTGGCCTTTCACAACCAGAAAATTGGTGTTTGGTGCTGCATTAGTGGTGAAGGAATTATATAATCATATTTTTATGCCGACAGTAAATGCGGTGATATAAATTATCCCGATTTTGCTCAATTTAGACTCAACTGACTGAAAGCGGCAGTAATATTTGCTTCTTTCAACAGAATTCAGTAGCAGCACATTTCGCCAATAATTCTTTAAGACGAATTCATGATGTGCTTAAAGATATTTTGAGTAGCAATGAAGTGTGCCATCCGCAATCCCTTGGCCTTAGACTTTGTTACTGTTATTTTTGGACTATACTAAAATAATAATATAGACGACAAGAAAAACAAAATGCGAAAACATAAACGTTAATATCACAAAGTGAACTGCAAAAAATGATGAAGAATAATCCAGTGACAAACGTTTATATCATAAGAGGGACAATTTTAACACCTCCTGTTGAGACTGGTTTTGTTTTCAGTAATCTGCTAAAATTTCCAATAGTGTCTATTTACCTCTAGGTATCAGTAAATCGCATGAGCATACTCTTAATATACACTGCTTGAAGTAGAAAATATATATATTTTGGCGACATATTCTAATCTTGTTAGCACTTAATCAAAGGAACTAAGTATATATTTAATCAGTTACCTAATGACGCTCAGTCGATTGTGCTGTCATGTAGTATCCAATTTCATAGTTCATATTACTTCTAATTCTGCGAGTTGTGTTGTGGATAGTAGTAAATTTTTCTCAATTTTTTAAAGGAAATTTAAAGAAAAAATGTATTCCCAATTCCTTCTTTCCCAATCCAACATTCCCTTTCTTTTATCCCCCAAAGAAATTTGTATCGACCAAAGCACGCAATTCCCACCCTGTAGTCATTTATTTTCATAACAACATACAAACATATTTGTGTTTCCTTCACAAAAGTGTTTGCAAGTTCAATTAATATTATTACAAAATTGTTCAGAGTATGGAAGAGATAGTAAATTCTGTAATGCTTTTACGCGACTTGGTTCATACGATTCACTTTCTTCATGGCTACAATATTTATTCAGGGCGCATATAATGTTTATCTTACCATACTTAACAGCGACTGTGTCTTAATATAGAATAACAGCTAGGCAACGATCCTTAAGCGCGAATGCCTTGTGTTGTTCTGAGCGGTTAGGCCGGGGATATGTATGAACTAAATCACATGAAAAAAATATATATAACGGTAATGGAGACTATTACATGTTGTAGGTTCTTTGTATTACAAACGCTCCAAAAGCAATGGAACAATTTATTGGAACTTCAGAAAGAAAGATCAGCGTTCGAAAAGGACAATAACAGATTACCTACTGTAACAGAAGGCATTCAAGTATTTAAAGGTCTACAGGAGTCACTACATATTCAGCCTCCATTTTGGAAGAAGTAGAAGCTTTGAAAGTTTTGATTTTTCTCAAAAGAGTTGTAGAGTAATATCCCGAGATGAAATCAGCTGCAGCTTTAAGAAATGAAGTTCCTTCTGTTGTTCTGGCTGGTCTTCCTGACCGGCAGGATCGAAGAACTTGATGTACTGTCAAATAAATATAAAGAAACGCTGTTAGGGGATAGGTTTCCATTATACGATTTTTTCGAAAATGAGGATTTCGAACTTACATGTGAGAGAATGCTGATATTTGGAACACGTTTAAATGTAACAAGGTTGAAGAAAAGCAATACATGATATTATGTCGAGGGAACTTTCAAATGCAGTCCACAAATATTTTTCCAAGATTTCGCTATTCTTGATTCCATCGGTCAACTGGACAATCGCGAAAGAGTACATACTCTAGCTCCTCCTTACATTCATGCTCTTCTTCAGTCGAAAGAAAGATCGCTTATACAGTATTAAGGTGTTCAGAGTGGTACTTGAAACTGCCAGAAGTTTGCAGTATGAGGTACCCCTTCCATACCCGGGAAAGACCTTCTCAGGGAGGACTTCCGCCTCGGACCGTTAAGGAATCCTTGAAAGCAATTAATGTTAGAGGAGAAAAATTCGTTCCGGCACAGGGGATCGAACCTGGGTTCTTGGTTCTACGTACCAAGAGCTCTCACCATTGAGCTACAGCAAAGTCCAATCCACAGCACCGGATCTAACTCCTCTCCTCCAAGTTGGGCATGTATGTTCACATTTTATTACTTTCCATAAAGGATAATTACAGACTTTGAGCTTACTATAATACAAGCTGTTGAAATTCCTGTTGTAAGAATGTGTGAGCTTGTCTGTTCCACCTAAAGCAATCTATAGGGCAAACTCGCCTAATTTCGTGACACGACTAATTTCGTGATATTTCTTTTAAAATTTACCACGAAATTATACCAGCGATAAATGTAATTTTAATGGTATAGTATAAATGACAGAAGATGTACTACAACATAGATTGTTCACTACACTCTTGTAGTGACATGAGCGGATTTTTTGAAAATTAGTTGAAGAGTTGTGTGATGTATAGCTTTGAAATTGCTAGTGAATACATCATTCGTTATCCTTCATTAAGAGAAGAGTTTTGCTGTATTTTGTGATCCAAATTGTTTTCAACGGTAAGTAAGGTGAAGTACCCAAATAAGAGACACTTTTTTTTAACTGTTTATAGATGGGAATAGACATTTTAAATCTTAATGAGTGGAATACACACATCATTTCGTCTATTTTTTAGAATTGACAATACAAATTTTATTCAGTTTTATTGTTATTTTAAATTATAAAAAGAAGTAAAAGTGGGAAATAATGATGTTTTGGAAAGAGGTTCCAAATAGGAGATACCTGTGTTATTAAACTTAATTTTTAACATGGACAAAAATTATTATCATTGGGTGAAAATTGAAGCAATATATAACATTGTTGAATCATGTGGATACTTTAATAAATTCAGGTACATTTTAAAATTGAAGGGTTCAGTGCAACAGTGGTCTAACTCCTCTCACAAGCAATTTTGTTGTTTACTTGATATTTTTCCAAGTGAAATTAATACTGTATGATTTACGAAAATAACACAAAGTCGCTCAAATTGGACATGAATTTACTAATCTTACTTAGGCTACTATTGCTAACGTTAATATTTTGCTGGAAAAAGAAAAAATGATAGAATATTTAACTTCGATCTCCATATATTAAATTTAAGTTGATTGTACTTATTTTGCGACCCCTTTAATTGATACATTTCTTATTTCGCTGTATTGAGCAAGTTGGACAAATAAAAATTCTTCAACAGTGCCGCAGTCTTCGTGTGCCCAACGACGACATTTTGAACACTGAGTTCTCCCCCCTGGGCCCTGGTGTCCTCTGAAAAAATCGAGTGCAAAACAAGCACTCTCCATCATCATAATTTTCTCCATATTCCGAGTCACTAGAGTTAATTAATTGCATTTTCACATCGGATTCTTCATCACTGGACGAACTCAAGCAGTGCTTCTTGGACTGATTTTTTCTGTGATTTTTGTTGTTTTTCGAACTTCTTGCGAGCTTCATCTTTTCTTTGTTTTTCCTTATCTAAACTCTTTCTCATTTGTTTCTGATAAAGAGTTGATATTATGATAGCTCCATTCCTGCCCTGGATACTTTACATGCGACTTCACACTGGTTGAAGCTTGCGGCCGATGAGGTGGTTGTTGCTGCTGCTTCTGTAACTATAATATAACCAAAGTCACCGTTTCTGGCATGTGAAATAAGTAATGGGAACATTGACAGCGAATAACTTATCTTAGCCACAGTCTGTGGGCATGAAAGCTGACAACTATGATTGGCAGATTGTTGATGTCACATCTGTTTAGGAGATGGTACCACTCTTAGCCGAAGTGGTAACAGATGCCACTGACTGGACAGTGTACTCAAGGACACATTCCAGACATGCAAAGTGCGAGTGTCCTGCCTTTGACGCAGTCAGTGGCCAATAAGCCTGACAACTCTGATTAGCAGATTGCTTTCCTGAGTGTTGGGTGTTACCTTTCTCAGCTACACTGGTAACAAGTGCTCACTGACTGGTTTTTTACTCAAGGACAAGCGCCAAAAACGCTGGCACTGGCTGTAGTGGCGATATTTACACAGGTCCAACGAAATTTTCGAAACCAGGAATCACAATTAAATTTAATAGTTTTAATAATTGCACAAGATTTTTATTAGAAATATGTAGAGAATATTTCACGAATTACGCAGTTATGTTTTGATGTTTAAGTAAAGTAAATATTGTTAGACTAGCCAATTTTAATTGATTTTAGCTATTGATATTATTGTCATCTCAATGAATAATTAACTTTAGTCATTAATAATGATAATTTAATCATTTAAATTAGTAATTTTTGTAATGAATAATTGAGGACAATGGGTAATTAATAATTTACCTAATTCATAATTAATTTTAATTAATAGGTCAATTAATCGTTAATTGATTCTTACGTAGTTTATGGCAGACAAACTGGCACGACTAGAAGCATTAACACCTTTCGTAAACTCTCAAAGGTGAGCATCATAATAAAACCAAATAAGGGTTCTAAATAAGAGATACAGTACTATCTGTTAATAGGATCCGTAGGTATTTCTTATCAGGGAACGGAATAAATAAAAATGAAATAGCTACCCAAGGTCATAAATTATTATCTTCCTTATTAGCAATCTACCTTATTATATGCAATATTTTGCCAGCGATTTTATAAAATTAATAATAAATTTGTTGTACCTTACATTAACTGCTGTTCACTTCCTCAACAAAAACCATCAAAAAGTTGAAAATGTGAAAAATTACGTTTCTTGCTCTCAGCTTCGTTGCTTACATTCAACTGAGGTTAGAAAAACAACACGCCGTCTTAGAAACACAAACATTGATTTACCATAGTTGTCGAGAGATGGCAAATTATACCGGAGAATTTAACAATGTATCTCTTATTAGGAACCTGTCTCTTATTTGGGTACTTTACCTTATTGACATTTTCTACTTCTCGGTGAAAAATGTAGGTATATTTTTCAATTCATTGATTATGTAATAAAGTCTTATTTTGGAGGTTATTTTCTTAGCGTTTTTCTCATTCCACGAGGCCATTTTTCTCTTTAAATTTTTATACCATAACACCCTCTGTTGGAAGAAAAGTCGAATACATGAAACGTAAAATATATCTACCATTCTAGAGTGTTATTATTATTATTTTTTTTGTATATTGTATTTCTTGTTTGTAACTATTGCATAAACTTATTTGTGGTAAAAATGTTGATACGTAACTTCCTGAACCCGAATAATGTACCTACATTAAAAACATTCCTTTTTATTTGAACCTTATTCTTGCACCAAAACCTTCGTATCATGAAATTAGGTTAGTCTGGCTTATACATAAAAATTCAGAGTGAAGGTCTTCAAGAACTCTACAACAGTATTGAGGATCAGTCGATAAAGGATTAAGGATACATGATGTGTGCCCTAGCTCTTTCCACAAAACATATATATTTCAAGATATGTTTGCACATTCTTTGATGAAATTCCAATTAAAATTTAAAGAGTATGTGATCGAGGAACTCCTGCTCGAGGAAGAAGAAGACGGACAGTACCTCGACAGTTCCCTGCACCTTTATGGAGTCACCATGATTCCGTACTACAAAGTCTTAGTCGAACATGTAACTCAACTGAAGACTGGCATAATAGATTTCAAGTTTTTGTAGGACATTATATAGGAAATATATAGGGTTTCTATAGATTTGTGAGAGAACTCCATAAAGAAGCAGATACGGAAACTATGCACCAACAACTGGAACTTGGTCAGACAGAAAACTGAGCAACCACCAACAAGAATTTCTGGCGCAACGCTTATGTATCATTCTGCTGAAGTATGAAGAGAATGAGCATAATATTTTAAATTATTTACGTGCAATTGGTTACAATTTGTAAATCCATTTTTATAAATATTAATTATGCATTAATAGAATGTTGCTCTGAGAAAAGCAAAGATCTGGAAAATCTTTAACTGGGAATGCAGTTTTTGGGAAAACAAATTTGTTGGGAACCGAAATACAATGGGGAAGATTGATTGAGAAAAACTGTCCCCCTCAGTGTTACGAGTGTAATAAATTACTAAATTAGCTGTGATCTTTTAAATTAGAGTTAGTGTAGAATTTAAATTAATACTACAAAGAAGTAAATGCGGTATCTTTCACGGGCTTGTTCTTATGAATAAATTATGCTAGTCTATGATTCATCCTTAATTAATTAGGAGTAATTACCCTATTAATATCCATTGCAATCTTTTTCATCCTATCTCTATATAATCCAAACTTCCGAAACTTTCAATTTTATTCAATCAATTAAATTTTACTACATTTAGTTACTGAAGTCTTTGGCAGCAATGCAACGCACTCGAGGCATTTTCATCGAGACATTAACAATAGAAACAATTAACTTACATGCGTGATGATTTTCAAGTAAAATTACATTTATGAGTATCCAAGTTGTGATTTCACGTCTAATTTCTTTAGTTAGGCACAATATTTATATTAACATTTTTCAGAGAAAGTGTATGGGTAAGTTCACTTGTAGTCAGGACAATGGCAGTAGCAAAAACTGATCGCCAGTTTTTTAAATTCATTGTGTGCTGTGTTTTACAAAATGCTTTTACACGATCCCTCAGGACATAATTTTGTGTTCAAATTCTGAAACTTGGCACAAGGTTGACAGAACATTTTGTAGGTGAAAAGAATCACAGGTTGGAGCTTGTCTGTCTTAAAAGATTTTCATTAACTATTATAACCTTAACCAATGCTATCTTGATGTGTTTGTGTACTATTATTAGACTTTCTACATTTTTTATTTCGGCTAACCATTCTTCATTTTGCAGATTGCAGAACACCAAATAATATGTTTATGGACTGTCACTTCACACATGAAATTGAAGGGTTCAGAGCCATAGTTGGTCAAGCTCCATTTATTAAAAACGAGAAAGCAAGGTTTAAAGTTAAGTGAATATCATAGTTTAATGGAGATTGACATATCATTTAGTTTTAATATGTATGCTATATATTATTTGCTATATGTTACCATTGAATTATGATAATAACTTCATTTTAACCCTTGTTTTCTACGGTTTTAGTAAATGGCGCTTGGCTCACTATGACTCTGAACCCTTCAATTATTATTGTCATTATTAAAATTGGTATTACTGTTGTTTAGTCAACAATGCGCGACCACATCAAGAAAAGCTTCAAAATAAAATGTTGTCGCCCTGTGCCTGTATGAATTAAGAGACAGGAATTTGGACAGGCACAGAAGTCACACATTCTCTCCTCCACAATGAAAACTTTCGTATTCGCCTCATAATACGCTAGGTGTTATACCAGTATCAACGAAATATTTCTCATGCACAGATTTGTTTTTCAGGAAAAATAAACAGATATAGTGGAACTTTTCGACCATTCTACGAGTATATACCTAATATTACTCCAAGATTATGCTCAGTAACTGTAATGACTTTAATTTGGTTGAGCATTCGAGTGATTTGTTAAACAATGAGTCATAATTATAGAGTGCTCAAATCTCTACATACACTTTTCCCGTTTATTTGTTTGTTTGTTTGTTTATTTCCTAGCTTCTTTGTTTCTTTGTTTCTTTCTTCCTTCCTTTCTGTTTTTCTTTCTGACTGTCTTTTTTATTTCATTCGTTCTTTCTTTCTTCCTGTCTTTCTTCCTTTCTGTCTTTCTTCTTTTCTGTCTGTCTTTCTTTCTCCACCTTTTCAATTCCCTTCCCTCTTTCTCTCCCTGTTTGTAAACTTTTCCTCTCTTTCGCCTTCTCTCGTAATTTTTACTGTTCTTCCTACCCATCTCTGCCCTGTTTATTTTCGTAATGACCAAGTATATTATATTAATTTGACTTAATATTTCGTGTACACGTCATTATACCCTGTAGTTTTCCTTGAACAAGCAAACAAATAATTCCAGTCATAATTTTGTAAGTATGTACAGGGTGAGTCAGGAGGAAAGGTACATGTTGTGTGGGAGATGATAATATTGGTGACTCTGAACAAAAAAGTTTATATGAACATAGGCCTATGCCCTGTTCTTAACAGTATCTGACAATAGCTGTTTGAAAATCATGTCCTTCAACAGCACTCACATAGGAACGCAACCAAAACAACATTAGATTGAATTAGGATAGGATTGTATGAGACGTCTCCTGGGTGTTGGCTCGGTCACGGTGAAGCCACTGTGGTCACCCGACCTTACTCTATTGCATTACTGTGTGTGGGGTTGTCTTAAGAGCGAAGTCCACAAGCGCAAAGTGGAAAAAAGGGAGGAACTTCTCGCTCGCATTTTACATGCTTGTGCTCAAGTAAAGGAATGTCCGAATCAGCTAAGCTCAGATCAGCAACACAGCAGCTGTCTACAAGAACTGCAAAATGCATTGAAGTTGACGGTGGACTTTTTTAATATATTCTGTAAAGAAAAATACACAATTAAACTGAACATAAGAAACAATGTTTTAATTTCCTATCACCTGAACTTTTCCCGTTCCTTGTTCTTTCCATTAGTTTTCTCCGAAACCGTTAAGAACAGGACATATGTTCATATAAACTTGTTTGTTCAGAATCACCAATATTATCATACCTCAAACCACATACTTTTCCTCCTGACTCACCCTGTATTAATTTAAGTTGACATAATATGCGTGCTAATTTATAATGTAATATTATGTAAAGAATATGATCATTAAAACATTAAAGGAGATTTTGAGCAAGCCTGCATCATGGGTAATGATTTTACAAATAAAGGCACATTAATTTCAACTAAATTTACTATATTTCACTTTCATGAGATAAATTTAATTATGAATACTGAATTTGAATGACCTCTGTCCACAAACCAGTCCTTTAAACAGGAAGAAAAAAGGCATGCGAAGTGTTAAAAACACGTATTTTCGTGAAAATTCGAAATTTATTCTTTTGCAGACTACATTACTTCACTGTGCACTCCTTATAATTGTAAGATAAAAGAGGACAGATGTTGAAGTAAGCACTAAAATGAATTAGTTTCGAAAATAAAATAGATATAGAACTCAAACTCGGTCCCTGTAAATTGGCTAGACACGTTACTTCTACTTTACGAGGTAGCTCTGTTCATAGGTTTAATATAAAAGGTTTCTGATTCACAGTATTGCTGAAACAATGATATCTTGTGCGGTAAGCACTCAGTTAACTAATTAAAAATATTGTTGATAATAAAGGATCGTTCAATCAAGTATTGACTTTAAGTATATGGAGAGTGGAGGTAATAGATCGAGTCAGTGTGAAGAAGTTTCGTGAAATAAGTTTTTTGATACGTCCAATGGTTTTGACAATACGAAATGTAACGTGTTGCAACGCTGCAAAGAGTAGCAGTACTCCTGGAGTTCATTGCTCCGCAGTGGGGATGAGTGTAACTCCAATATCCACTCCGCAAGATTTAAGAGAGGATAATGTAAACAAAAACGTCTCATCAGATACGTTTCGATCACATTACTGTACATACGTAACACTTAACACATTACTTAACATTACTGTAAACTTAATTTCTTTTCTAAATTAATTTATTTTTAATTTATTCAAAGATAATAACATGAATGGAGATTGACTTACAGAATGTGTATTCGGAATAATGTAATTTTTGAGTTTGCATCAAATGTAAAGGAATGGTTCTGTTTTATAAGAATGCACATTCTTTACTATTTCGTAATTACGTAAAAAACAAAGAAATCAACGGATACTGTGAATGTTAAATAATTTTCATGGTATTACATCTAGAGTTAAAGAGGTTTTAGCCTAATAAAGCATGTTAAAAACCAAAAAATTTGCGTATAATTAATTCATTGAATACTTAAGTTTTGTTGTACAGTAATTTGATTGAAAAGTATCCGATGAGACGTTTTGTTTACATTCTCCTCTCGAAAATCTTGCGGAGTGGATGATTGAAGTTACACTCACCGCCACTGCGGAGCACTGCTACTCTTTGCAGCGTTGCAACACTTTACATTTAGTATTCTCAAAACTATTGGACATATCAAAATATTTGTTTCACAAAACTTTTTCGCATTGACTTGATCTATTACCCCTGTGAATTAATGCAATTAGTTCCCTTCAATTCTGTATATTGTTATAAATGTCATAGTTTTCTTCTATATTCCAAGTCGAGACTAAAGTTGGAGATTAATGTGTTTCCTTGCGACCTCGGCTTATAAATCACTTTAGTTTTAGTATGAGATTCTAGTGCTTTGTTGATCTTTTGAGGAAGTTATGACAAGGGGAAATAACACAAGAAGAGAGTTGAATTTTTATACCGCTCGTTAGTTCTCTAACACCTTTCAACTAAAGCGTCAACTAGTCTGAAAGATAGAGGATAACATGTTTTCAGTCGTACCAGTGTAATCTATTAGCATTTTTAGGGCGAAATCATAACTGAAAAATTACCGATAATTAAAAAAAACATCAACAGAAATCGTTATCATAACCCAGTGAGTTAAATGAAACACATAGCATGTCTTATGCATAAACAGAAATCGTTATCATAACTCAGTGAGTTAAATGAAACATATAGCATGTCTTATGCTTCTTAGGTTGTCTTTGACAAATCTGAATTAGACTTTGATTTTTAGGGCTGTTCAAAATGTTTAAAATTGTATGCATTATTTAATGAAAACTGCGAACAAAATATTGAAAATCATGGAATTAAACAATTGATCTGTGCTAAATCCAACTGATATCTGTTATCCTTGTAATTGGTACAGCATAATTATGTTGTGTCATGTGGTAGTCCTGTTTTAGAACAGGATGATGATGAAAAATATTACTGGAAACAATCTTTTTGACTTCCAACAGTAGCTTATGTCTAGGGGTGGATGGACGCAAAGAGGACTCTTTGCTACTCCTTACAGGGTCTGTATCAAAATAAACAATTTTTGGCCTTGAACTCGACCAATGCCTTTTCACTAAGAAGACTTCTTTAACAATTAAATTCAAAGAAGCAATCACAAACGGAAAAATTCCTTTTGTGCTCGTTATTGTTAACTAGTCTATCACACGTACTTGTAGAACAATTAATTAAAAATCAAGATTTTTGCTCGAATCTTACCAGCATGACAACGTAACAGTTATGTATCTATTGACATATCTAAATTAAACCCTGAGCAGACCACAAGTAGTCACTCCTGCACTTCACCCAACAGTGTTTTATTCTCCAATAAATATTTTGGAGGGAATAAATACTTGAAACATACACGTTATCTCATACAATCTGACAACAATGCAAGTCAGGAAAGATCAAATAAATCCCTAATAATCTCAGTTTGTTAAAATGTCTGTCAAGTTTTGAAAATCTGTCAGAATCTTGCAACAACACTTACTAGAGAGGAACAGTAGCCAGCACACCCCTAGACTAATCAACTATTGTACTAGTGTCTCTTTTTGCATAAATTTGAGCATTAATATACCATATCGACCCCAATATACAGACTATTGGATCAGACTGACCAGGAAAACATAAATGTAAAACAAATACAAGTATATACAACAAACTTTTCAATACAAAGAGCAATGCAGCTTATGTACAGCACAGGAGTACTTTCAGTTCACGCATATTACTTTGAAGACAATATTTATAAATATTGTTAATAATAAGTATCAATTTTTATTTTCATAAAATCAAAAACTATTTTCTTTTCGATTGTCATTCGATTCGTTTTCAAAAGGACAAAAATAATTAATGGTATAAATAACGAAATAAGTGAATCAATTCAGAAATATAATTAGGCTGTTAAAATATTGTTATTACGACAAATTATTTTCCTTTTATAGAAAAATATAGAACTACAACCTATATTCCATAGCGCTAGAGCCATGAAAGGGACGACAGGAACGAGCCGACCAAGCAGCTGTCATTTAATAGGCAACTGTGTAACCGTCGGGTCTGCTACATAGTTAGTGCTGCGTGTCCCACAGATGCCATGAATCCGCTTTTTCTTGACCAGAGTTCTCCATTCTCCACCTGTCTCGGCTCTCTACTTTTCCGATCACAAACCTGAGTGGACCTCGTTCCAGAACCTATATTCTTCAAAAAAAGATTTTGCTTATAAGCGGGAATCGAACCTGTTACCTCTTACTTCATAGCCGGGAAAGCTATTCACACACCAAGGAGACATTCATGTAAAACTATTTATGACACTTATTTATTGTCTACCGGTTTGGCTCAGTGTATAGCGTGTGTACTTCCCAACCAAGTGGTCCCTAGTTCGATTCCTGGCATGGACAATTGCAATATAATTTTCTACCGTTCATGGGACTGGGTGTTTATCCCTTATTTTTCTGTAACGTCTTCGCTGTGGCTCTGCATCGTACTGACCACATGGCCAGGGAGATCCGCACTGGGAGAAAGTCCAGCGTTGATCCAAATACAGCGCATTGAATTGCAAGTCGGTACAAGGAGTTGGTTAAACAATAACACAAAGAACTATTTATTGTACAACCTAAATGAAGTGTTGTATATTAAACAGAAATATGAAAGCCTTTGTCAACTTTTACAAATTTCTTGTTTGATTAATATTAGAGATATTGAAAATTACTGTTGCTTTTCTTTTAATTGGTCGCTAACCTCCCATGTTATAGGTCTTACATACTAATACCTGTAGGAGACGGAAAAATTCTATGAACACACACACTAGACATTGACAAATTTATGGGCCTCTCCTACCCGGGGGTCAGCACAGCGTAGGAGCTTCCACTGACAAGCGAACGTTCAACACTGGAAGGTTGCGAAGGACCTTCAAATTCTGCACACTGATACGTCTTATTACTTTAAGATGATGTGCTAAAAATAGTTGCGAAAGTAATATGCTAAGTATTAAAACGATGTTCCGAATATCGCTGTGAATCTAGTAGTTGCGGAACCTTTTGAGTGTAGCATATGGCAGAGACGTGGGAGAAACAAGGCTGCAACTCAACGTCTGTAAATGCTGAGTTAAATAGGGTCCATCATTAAGAACAAAATATAAACTGATTTCATGAAATTAAACAAACTCATAGTACATTAAATTGGTAGGGTGTGTTTAATCGTCTCACAAATTAAACTTATAACAGCATATTTTTAAATAAGTACACAAATACAATATAAAGCCCACCGACACAGATTCGTCTTTCTTAGAACCTGTCACTATTCTTTCTTTATTTCTCTTATTCTGTCCTTCCACCCCTTCAGGTTGTCTACACACACTACAGTCTCATTGAACATAAACAGAAGAAAACTGTGAATTGTTCATGCAGTGATAGAAGCACAAATTCTCATTGCACCATGCACAGCAAAACTTTTGATGCTGCATCCTACATAATATATTTAATATAATCCGTAATATGTTTAATGGACTCACTTTTTATGTTCAGAACAAATGATTTAAACTATGGTCCTTATGAACATACGTTAGAATGGTACAAAGTTCTGGAGAAATTATGTTAGATGAGAAATTTTAGTAGGCCTAATCACTTATGCTATGATTCAACAACTATGTATTATATTTTTCATATTATGTCACTTGTGCTCAACGTACAATAAATTTAATAACTATACAGGGTATAAGGGGTTTAAGTGCCAGTCGTTGGGGACGGTCTACAGAATCAAAACATGCCCATAAAGCATAGGATGAAAACTGGATAATTTTCCCAGAAAAAAAAATATATTTCTTTTATTTTATTTGCGTTATACTGGTTATATCGTTAGTAAAATTACGAAAACAATTACATCAGTAGTTACATCTAGCAAAGAGTTAATATTAGTTTAAATAAATATTTGTGTGTTCTATTACGTTTTCATGAAATTAAATAAAAATGCATGCTTAAATTTGTTAATATTCTAGCGTGAGAGACGTGGCAACGTGTTCAGCAGGCAGTACTCTGCACAGACGTAAGTACGAGTCAGCTGAGTTCAAGCTCCCTGTCCATAGGTCTACTGCAGAGCGGATGACAGTTCAGTACAGAGTATTCGATAAACAACTTACAGTGTCATTTACAGTTTAGGAATATCATATTAATTTATGAAGAAAGTCGTCGTAATCCAAGTGAGGCAAGAAGGATGTACCGTCAACGTTTTCCTCAAAGAAGGTTACCTAATCGGCGAACTTTTGTAGCAGTTTCTCAACGATCATTAGAAACTAGGAGTCTCTTACCCCTTTTCGAAAATCACACAACCAGAAATTTGTTTAAAAATGATACTGCTTTACGGAATCAGGAGAGATTAAAATTTTGCATTAGAAAAAAATTTGTATGATTTTGTGCTGAAAACCATTATTGTTTATTTTTTAGACGTACAATAAAAATGGAGCAATATTGTTACATAAAATGTAAATTTACCATAATGTTCTATTAATGAGGTTGAAACTTTGTATTTGCTGCTCGTTTTATGTAAACAACAATATTATCATGGTCCGCTCCTGCATTAGAACAGAACACCTGTTTTGTACGGGTATGTCTGCACCCGCTCGAGCTGTACTGTGTACTTATAAACCCCCTCCTCTCCATCCAGCAACGTTTCAAAACCTCTAATATTATAAACTTTAATAATTAGTTAAATATTTCAATTTGAAAAAAGTTGTAAGGACATTTTTCTTCCTTATCACATGAATTATCATCATTTAAAATAATGGCACTTATACTCCTTACACCCTGTATAAATAAAGTAAACACTTTCTTTAAAGAATCCGAAGTAATTTTTATACTACATTTATCTATGTTAAGTTACCTTCAAACCTGAAAATTATTTTAAGTACTGCACAACGTAAATTTTTTATTCATTTACTAAATAGGCAAATTGATAACTTGCCTTTATTTTAGGAATTCTGCATCTATGTAACCCCCTCTCATTGAAACACAAAAAGAAATATCTAATAAGTAAAGAGTATTCAAATAGTAACTTGAGATTTTCTTTAATTGATTAACATAATTTAATTCAAGTTAGTAATTGCTCGTGTATACGGTGAAAGATTCCATCACACGACCATTTAGATTAGTATGGTATTCAATTTCTCTCAAATTAAACCTATAGCTCTATGGCTACAGTATACTGTTACGTTCGATGTCAGACTCCGTACTTACCCGCCATTGCCTTACAACACAGGTACAGTACTACACGGAACTTGCCTTCTTCCGAGCGACAGCATCAGGGATTCCGAACTTCCAAACTACTACTAATATTCCAAATACCATTTAACTGCCTTATAGGTCGATTTTGAATTTTTTTCGCAGAAAATTTATTATAAATGCGACCTTTCAGTGTACAAAATTTAAAGGTCCTATCCAACCTTCCAGTGTTGGACATTCCCTCGTGAGACACAGACAGGACAAAACATTATCAAGGGACATCCATTTATGTCCGAGGCGGGATTCGAGCCCACGAACTTTGAAACCGCGCAATAATCTCATCCACAACAAACTAAACACACATGAATCTTTCCAAATTACAGCTATTGAAAATATGTTCATGTCATACACAAATTCATAATTAAAACTAGTATTCCTCCTTTATTCCTATAGCTACAAATCTGATCAATCTACTCTTGAATGTACTTTCTGTGTTCAGTGCAGCCTGTGCAGTTCGTTGCTTATGTACTTTTTTTCTTTCAATTAACTATTTTTTAATAATTACAATAAAAAGTGAAATTTACCGGTAATAATATAGTTACACGATTTCTAAAAACAAGAAAGCATTATGAACTTATTTTTTCTTTCCAATTGATCTATACGCTTGTTAATTTCACATGGAAGAGATTAAATTTGGTTTCTGAAGAAGAAACTCTTCATATACAACACACAAGTATATACATCTAGTCAACAGTCCGAAGACTGATTGGAACCTCATAAGTGACACCAATAAGTCATCGCTCATAAACATACATTATGACATTTTTAAACAAATTGATTTAAAACAGGAAACACAAGAATGCAATTATATATTCTATTTAAAATAATATCATTTTTAATTTTGAAATTCTGAAAAAGTAATTTAAAGACGTGATACTATTATTATTATTATTATTATTATTATTATTATTATTATTATTATTATTATTATTATTATTACACTTCTATATATTTCTTTTTAAAGGAATAAATGAATCATAGAGAAGTAGTAAAATGGCTTATCCAGTCTTTCAAATATTTAGTTCTTCGGAGAGTTAATTAACAACTATCCCTTCCTAGAACATGTAAACTTTCATCTGTTATAAAACTGTCAACTTAAATTACTTCTGTATTGTACATAAACTGCATTAGATATTGCGTAGCAACTAAGGAGCTAAGATAACTTACCCTTTCGAACACATAACTATATTACAGTGATGTACATTCACGCAAGAACTTGCTGAGTGTACACTCATATCACATGGAGAGTAATGGACCCTACATCTAGAATCTTGAGCCATGACTATAGCATCACACAGCCAGGCTATAACATGCTTAATTCCATTTCAGAGAGTGGATTTAATTTACATGGTTATTGTTATTTGTAATATGTCAATATAAAATCTCCGTTCTGAAAAAAATGTAACATTTTGCCATGTACTGATGTAAGGTTACGAGGACTAATGCCAACGTTGAAAATTTACTCCAAATATTTTTAAAATAGATGCGGACTTAAAAAATTAGGCCTCCTTTACAAAAGGACTTATTACCTTCTATTATGATCCATATAAGACTAGAGTAAATTTTCTTTGCTACTGAAAAATTGAACTTTGAGAAGATTAAAAGATCACATTGTAGTTTCAGCACAAGAAGAATCTGATGCAAAATTCCCACCACTCCCTGAAAAGTCACGTTTTAATCTGATTCAGTGAGAAACGTAATCGAAATTAGAAATTCATTAGGTGTTCTATTCTGCTAAGTTGAAAAATATATCGGTCTTGGATTAATACTGAATGAAACAATCCTCTGTTGCCCATCATCATCATCATCTTTATCATCATCATCTTTATCATCATCATCTTCATCATCATCATCATCATCATCATCATCATCATCATCATCATCATCATCAGAAGTAAAGAAATTTATTAATTTAGGTACCGGTACTCTCACTTTAAAATTATCGCCAGGCAGACAGGGGACAGAAAGTCCCAGAAAGATTAGAAAATGAAAGTACTTACTACAAACTGTCGGCTTTTACACATAAACTTTGTTGAATGCCTCTGCGAAATGCAATGGGAATAAGGCCTGGCCCCAGTGACAATAATTATTGTGGTGCGTATGGTCATGCTCATGATCAACCAATATAAACCAACATTACCACTGTAAAAGTTTTCCAAAAAAATATTTAAAATGTGTTACATTTCAAAATTCAAATATATTATCCCTTTCACGAAGTTTAATGTTTACTATCCCTTCACAAAGTAACACAAATATCGCAAGAAAGCCTCTCAGTTTTGAGCTTTGGATGCTAATCTTAACATACAATTACCAACTTTAATTGTACCATGACAAAATTTATCTCCTCCTACACAAATAAAACAATAATATCAAAGACTGTGACAGTCACATCTCTTCTTCAAATTCATACTGTTCTTAAGTAAAGCAAAACATACTTTCTTTTTTTGTTGGGGCCACACTGCTACAGTCTTTTAATAACGTTGTTATAAATCTGTTCTATCAATTGTTTATTATTTGAACATAGTAATAAGTTTCAAATTAAAAGCTCACCTTCAGAGAAAGTTGCTTAATTAGGAACTACCACGCTCTTAATAACATCACTTTTCCATTAGCTTCCTTACGCTCAGTACAGCACAATGCAAATTGTTACGGACATACAGTCGTCTTTCTTTACATATTTAAATTTGAAACTTATCATCCAAAACCAAAAATAATGAAACTGTTGAGACAGATTAATCTATAACAATGTTATTACTGATTGAACTTAACACAGATCTGAGATGGAAAACAGTCTTTTGTATTAAAACTTTCTTGTACTTCAGCTACTTCACAGATGAAGTAAAAATGTGTTTTTCCTGCTGTTTATGAAAAAAAGTCATATTTATTATTTTACACAACCTATCAAAATATAGGAAAGCTTCAGTTGATACTGAATTTCTTAAGTTTCAACACATTTAATTCTTCACCAGTTTTCAAAGTTTGAGGAATGCACACGACAACATTCATACCAACTTTTGCAGCATTCTCTTTAGTCTTCATTGTTTATGCCGCCAAACACAAACATATTTACAAAGGAGACAGACTGGGGAATGTCTGAGACGGAGCAACTTCTCAAAGAAATAAGAACTGATGGACCGTCGTCATTCTAATGACATTGTTTATGGAACAACTTACTCTTCAAACACCTTAGTACCATAAAAAGAACTTGGATATATTTATCCATACCCTGAATTTGCCTCCCATGAATGTATTCTACACTGAGAGCACATATATATGTACAAACATGCACTATAGCTCGCACTTCACTTGGTGAGTATAAAAACATCCACAAATGCTTCATATAAGGATACACTAGAGCACAGCTGCTTGGAGGAGGAGACAACTAGTCTCGAACCAACGATAACTGAGATATGCACAGTTGAATTATGCTTAGAAACTGACATGTATTTTAATGTTGTGTCTTCAACAGGAAATTTCATTGTCGGAGAGAAGGTTTCTGCTAGCGGCTGCCTGAACTGTGAACGGGCGACCTTGAGATTCTATCTCAGGCTCTGCGATGTGAGAGGGAGTCATGTTCACATTAACATACGGAAGTGGTTGTTTCGCAAGAGCTGATGGGTCCAAAGACAAACTAGCCTTCAGGCTGTTTCGTTGAGTGTTGTTGTTGTTATTGTTGTTATTATTATTTGGAGACGTCTTATCCAGGCTCACTAAGCTTCCGACAGTAGGAGGTTTATCTGAAATGTTACACAAAATGAACATATAAAGAGTGCCTCATACTACTTCAATATTGCAGAAAATATATCTGTTTATGCTACAAGATGTAAGTAGCAGTTACTAGACAGGAATTATGATTTTTTTTACATTTTTATTAATTGATTGGTTTATTTATATTAACACACTTAATAAAAAGTGTTACGTTTTCTCTGAATATATCCATTTTTAGTTTTGAATTGTATGTAACTAACATATTAAGCCTATTACTAAAACATCTAAAATTGTTTTCAGACAAAGCCAAATCGTGGCAGACATTTTGAAACTAACATATTATTTATAAAAAATTGTGTTATTGTAATAGAAAATAGTAGTAAATGCTCCTATGTATTCATACTAACCAACAGGTAAAACAGGGCTATGAATTTCATTTAAAAATCTAAAGAATTACACTATAATACAACAATACAAAACTCTGATAATAAACCCAAAACAACTTTGAAGAGACAAAAAAAGAAAGTGGACGACCGAAAAGCAAAAGAACAAGCTATTCCCTCATATCTAACAATACGTAAACATCAGACCCAAATGAAATTGCAAATATATTTAACAAATATTTCCTTCGGTAACTGATAACGTCAACATCTCACAACATAAGAAACGTAAAAAAATATATATTACAGTTATATGAACACTAATTATTAGTGTTCATATAACTATAATATATAATGTTTTACGTTTCTTATCAAATCTATGAACACTGTATAATTGGCCCAACATGTGTGGTTTATCTTTGAATATCTCACAACCTATTGTTACTTACAGTTTGTACTTTTTAACATAATATTTTCCAATAAAATTCCCAAATATTCAAATATTTCCAACAAAACAAACAAGAAATAATAAATTGCAATTATTAAAAATCTAAAGTCAAAGAATTCCTCATGGTATGATAAAATAACAAGCAAAATATTACGAGTTCACACATTATACCTACGCCACTAAGTTATTTATGCAACTATTCAATGATTCCACGGTATATTACGAAAGAGATTAAAATATTCAGTAGTTATTACTATCTTCAAAAGAGAAGAAACATCTCCAGAAAATTACAGGCCATATCACTTCTACCAGTTTTCTCCAAAATCTTCGAAAAAGTAATGTATAAAAGATTATATATCATCATATTGAAAGATACAACATTTTGTTCCAGAAGAGTTTGGATTTGGGAAGAATAAATGTATGGAAAATGCAACGTTTAGTTTAACTGAAAAAATTCTAGAGGAAATTAATAAAAAATTCCAAGTTGGGGTGGGGGGGAGGTTTCTATGATTTATCCAAAGAGTTTGACTGTATAAATCATAAAATGCTGCTAGAAAAATTAGGTTGTTATGGAATTAAAGGTGTTGCACACCAATAGTTTCACTCATATCTCAAACATATGTGACAGAAAGTCGAAATCAATACTACTATGAAATCTGTCTCAACATGGAGAACTATTAATAATGGAATTCCATAAGAGTCAATTTTAGGTTCCTTATTTTTTCTAGTGTTTATAAACGGTCTTGCCTCCATAATAAAAATTTTGGTCATCCCAAGTTATTTGTAGATGACACAAGTATAGTAATTTACAGCCAATACTCCAACACATCCAATCTTCAACAGAGGCAATGCTACTCAAAATATATGATTGGTTCTCCGCCAATAAATTAGTATTAAATTGTAACAAAACTAACATAATCCAATTTAAAGCCTTCCCAAATTCAACCTCGCAAATTTCAAGCGCAATAATTAACAACAGGTCCCTAATAGATACAACAACATTCAAATGTTATTGGCCTACAAATTGATAATATCTTTAATTGGAAAAATCATATTAAAGAAATTACCCGCAAACTAAATTCAGCATGTTTCCTATTACATCTATGCAAGAGGTAGTAAATAGCAATACCTTAAAACAATATACTTTGCATACTTCCACTTGGTAATGAGTTTTGAAATAATATTCTGGGGAAATTCTACAGATGGTATTCCTACTACAAAAATGAGTAAATAGAAAAATAGTGAATGCCAAATCTAGGGAATCGTGTAGGACCACTTGAAAGAAACTACATAGAATGCCCATGGCTGTCAATGTATGTTTTCATTAATAAACTCCCTCGTATGTAATCGTAAAAAGTTTGTAAATAATTCAACAGTTCATAACATAAATATTCGTAAAAAAATGACTTTCATACTTCATCGGCAAATCTATAGTGCTTTCAAAAAAGGGAAGTTATGTAGAAGTAAACATTTTTAATAGCCTCCCTGTGGATATAAAAAACCAAATTCAAAACTTAAAATTATATAGGTGCAAATTAAAGAATTGCCTAATTTTTCACATCTTCTAATCTGTAGGTGAATTTATGACATTCAACAACACAGCATGAATATCTCTTTCTTGTTTTAAGTATAGATATAACTCCTTTTGTTTTACTAATATATTGTGAAACTCTTTGTATATATTTCAACTAGACGCTGACTATAATTAACACTTTGTAGTACTATTACATTTTTTTACATGGTCCGTATCCTAGCTGTGAAGTGATGTATGAATACCATGGAATGTAAATAAATACAATAAAATACAGATAATTTAAGGAATGGTGTCAAACGAAGAATGGTAATAAGTTATTTCTGAAACGTCATTATAGGCTAATTCCATGGAAAAATCCAGGTTATAAAAGTTACTTGAGATTTTGTGGTGCAAGTAATCGATTAGTGGAAGACAATTTTAATATACAACACGAATATATCGAAATACACATAACTGAGTGCCCTTAAAACGCAGGAATGATGGTAAACCCATATTTTGTTATTTGGTACGGTTTCGTAACACTTTTTCGTAACACGAAAGTACGTACCCTTGACGAAGTGTTGCTGCTCGTAGAACCTTCTTTTTTGTGCACTTTTCTAAAAAGTTTTTAAAACAGTTTTTTTAATGGAATGTTACATTGAATCATCTTTTCACACAAATCTTTAAAAAATTGCGATTTTTTTACCTGCAACTTCATTACTGGTTGAAGATCGTTCATTATCTTCATCTGTCTCAACAGATTCACATTATAAACGTGCTTCTTGGAATCGCAGTGCTGTTGTAAGTATCTTTTATCATTTCCCTTTATTTCTGTCTCACATACAGCACATGTAATAATGTCTCTTTTTGCACATACTCGTAAATCTGGATTACCAACATTCTCCACCAACTTCTTTAAACGTCCAAGGAATAATTTTCATGTTTTCGACATTATACTGCACCAATATTATAAACACTAATTAACTGAGCTAGCATTAACACGGAAATAATTCTGAAGGTCTGTGTTCTAACCCCGAAACCAATAATAGTACGTTGTCATGCGCCCGTATATACTCAAGGACGGCTTACGTCATCCAACCCTCTCCACTCATCTTAACGTCGACGTCGCCTCCTTTAAACGATACGGGATTAAAAATTATGTCTTTAGTCATAACAAATGCAAGGCTCAATGGGAACTGTAATCTTATCTTTGAGAAACGCATATTTGGTTCAGCAGAAATTATCTTTATCTGTGGCATAAATACAAACTTTCCCTTTCCAATATCTGTAATAATTTCAAGTTTTAGAGATTTTTCCATTAATCCACATACCATCATGCGAACTCTATTAAATAAGCCAGAGCCCAAGTTCATATTGCTGATGAAGCATAACAATTGCACCAACTTTGAGAATGAGTTTGTGTGGTGGCATTCCTGAATGTGTAATGGAATTCAGATATTTTAATGGTGTGCTTAAACTTTTCTACCGGGTCATCTGTGATGATTGAGTCGACATTGCAGTACTCCTTGGAATCCCCTGCAATTAAACGCATCACTTCCTTGTTGATTTCATAACAATTTTCATTGAGAGTACACACAATAACTCGGGTCGAATATTCATCAACGTTACCAGCATTTAATGAATTACTAAAACGTGGCTGAGAACCGAGTGTTCCTTACATATGAAGTTGTTTCGAATGTTAATGATGTTTTCACCGAGATTATTAGATTGAAGTGTTCCATTTTATAATTAAAGTAATCACTCATAAAATACTCGTTCATTGATATTGCCCTGCTTGTTTTGAGTTAAATTAAGAATAATAAAGGAACTCCAAATTTTACTGTTCTGAATACAGGGCTCCAGGATTTGAACTTGGCTTGACATTGGCACCACTGACAATACCTGCCTGAAATCACCACCGAAAAGAATAACTTTCCCACCCATTGCAATATTATCTAATGATTGATCGTCACATTTCATAATGTCTCTTAGCAAACGGTCCACACAGTCAATTACTACAGCAGTAGGTTATTATAACGTAAAGCCTATAAGGAAACGGGGCATATTTCCCACTTATCTACGAAAAATCCTGGTAGATTAGCTGCAAGAAAACGAAAACAGTATACAGAACGATATCAATATGAAGTGGCTCAGTATTTTAATCAACGGCGTAAAGTAGTGAGAAACATAATGGATAGTCAAAATAATAAAATGTGTAAAATACCTATTAAAATATTTATGTTTGGTAAAACAAATGATTTAACACCACTAGAGCTTATTGACTCTATATCTTCAGAAGAGGATATTCAGATATCTGAACATGATATAAACATGGCAGTCTCAAAAATTAAAGTTGACGCACCTTCTGGTCCGGATCGTATAATCATGAGAACAATCAAGGAACTAAAGACGAGTAAAGTAGTTTGCTTACTAGCTAATGCCATGTTGAAGTCTAAAAGATTCCCTCATGTTCTTAAGACAGCTAGAACAATTTTACTATTTAAAGGTGGTGAAGAAGACCAGTTGACGAAATGGAGGCTGATATCATTATGTGTGCTGAATATGCGACTAAATTGCAAATAAAAGCTATTAAACCAGTGATTAAGAAAGCATACATGCTGTAGTAAATGTTCGTGATATATTTATCCCCATACTATCGGAATAGCAAATGGCATCGAAGGATGAGAGCCGTTTAACCATAAAGAAAGACATAAACAAAGATCATCATCCAGCATACTTGAAAACTATTGTTGGTTCCTTGTAAAAGACAGTCTCGGGTCTAGTTCTGAACGGAAGTCATCCAGAAAATCCTTTTAAGTGGTAAGATCAAATGCGGATATTTTTCTCATTATATGCATGAAATATTTTTATTGTTGTGCTTTTTGTGTTTTAAACTATGTAACATCAGTGGAATCGATGTTATCCGGACTAAAGGGCCGTGGTCTGTTGGAGTTGTTGCTACCATACGTTTCGTCTGCTACACTGGCAGACATCATCAGTGGTGTGGCACATTGTAGCGCTCCGGAGTAGCAACAGTTTCAACAGACCACGGCCCTTTAGCCCGGATAACATCGATCCCAATTACGCCGGCCATGAAAACCTACATTCCAAGATTATGTAACATCATTTTTGTATCCAGTACATATATTTCAAGTATTATGTGGGTTTTTGAATCCCTAGTGTGTTGTAATTTGATTAGTAGTAGTGAGAAATTAAAAAAAAAATCCATAAAAAATTCATTCACTTTCCCCGGAAAATGATACGTGATGGGGCAATCTGCATTTTAAATTCAGATTTATGGCACATATATTAGTAATATTCACATGTTTTTATTTCGGACCAAAACAAGAAGTAAAAATTTATTGTTCAGTGTTATTTGACAAATTACGCATAGGGTTTTCCTTAACTTTTCTGAGGTAGAAATTCCCTTATTTTATGACATGGCTGTATCGGCCTAAAAGGATTTTAGCAAACATGGGTCAAGTAATGAGTAAGTAGCTCTCGTTGTTGCATCTGCCAATATAAATGTTATTCTTGAGACATTACATTGATGATATGTCTTTCAATTTTATGGCTCGCAGTGAATGGAATGATGACGATGGAAACAGGAGTATTTCGAGCACACTTATCCAATACTATTATTTCTGTCCAACACAAATTGACTTGGATTGGAATGTGGGTCTTTAACAAAAAAATATGATGTCCGACAGTCTAGTCGTGCACCAGTATACACGAACTATGTCCATATTTTGTTTACTAAATATTTAATACACGTACATTTAAAAAGGTGAAATTTCTAAATTCTGAATAGGAACACACCATTATATTTGCAAAATTAAATATATATTATCTACATTAATGTCACGAGAGGTCTGAGATTTATTAGGAATATTTCGTGAATAAAATAAACATGTAAATAATATATCTCTAAAATTCGCACACAAAATGTTAATAACTGTAGATTTACGAATACTTAACCTATTCAGACATTGTGAAGTTGAAATAGATGAATATTGATTACTACAATGAAGAAATTGGATGTTATTCAGTAATGCCAATTGCGAAAAGCGAAATACAGGCTTAATAAAGTTAATTACATGTACTGCGCTTTTCTGTTTTTATAAGAGAAATACATTTTCATTATCTGCTGAAATCATAATTAAATTTAAACATTTTATAACATAATTACAAGTAACCTGATTAATACATGAATTAAATGAAGAATTGGTCAAAACGCAGTTATCAAATCTGAATGAAGGCATATATATTTTTTTTTTCAGATAGCTTACTATGGACATGGAATTAGAAGCTGAAGATGTAGATGTGGAAGTAGAATTTCGCACTTTATTTAGTACTTCAACGTTACATTATACACTACACCGAGAAGTAAGAACTGTGTAATAGGCTATGTGTGGGGATAGCTATACAGGGTGTTTCAAAAATACGGGGCATAATTTCAGGTATGTATTTTCCACATGTAGACAATCAAAATAGTTCATTACAACATGTGTCCGCAAATGCTTCATTTCTGAGTTATGGCCTTCACAACATTGAAATTCACCGGAACGGTTTTCTTTCCGCAGGTCGTTGTCATTACAGAAGATGTTCAAAATGTCCACCTCCTGCTTCAATACAGACCTCACATCGATGTCTCATTGACCTGCGAACACGATCCCAAACTCCAGGAGATTGCGTATGTCCTCACAACATGCCACAATTCGATTCCGAAGGGATTCCAAATCAGGCACCGGAGACGAATAAACCAATGATTTTAAATGGCCCCACAAGTAGAAATCGAGAGGGTTCAGATCAGGTGAGCGTGGAGGCCAAGCAATTGGGCCACCTCTACCTATCCATCGATCAGGAAACCTTCGATCCAAGTACCGGCGAGCCGTACGACTGAAGTGTGCAGGAGCGCCATCATGCAAGAAGTGAATGTGTTGACGATTGATCAGTGGAGTGTCTTCTAGAACATGAGGTATGCTGTTTTCCAGGAAGTTTGTGTACGCCTGCCCCGTAAGTCTATTTACAAGTACATGGGGTCCAACTAATCGATCACCAATGATACCGGCCCACATGTTGAGGGAGAACCGCACCTGGTGATGAGATGGAACAGTTGCACGTGAGTTTTCATACGCCCATACATGCTGATTGTGGAAATTTGTTATGCCATCTCGTGTGAACTGTGCTTCATCTGTAAATAATACTAAGGCAGGAAAGTTCGGATTTACACCACACTGCTGCAAGAACCACTGACAGAACCTAACTCGTGCAGGGTAATCTGCTGGTGACAGGGCCTGTACACGTTGCAAATGATAAGGATACAATTTCGACAGTCTCCAGACAGTCGTATGAGGAACATTGACTTGCAACGCTACCCTTCGTGTGCTGATAGAAGGAGTCATGTTCACAGTCTCCAGAATCTCCTCCTGTACTTCTGGAGTTGTAGATCTTGGTCGTCCCCTTCCCAAACCAGGAGAGTTAAATTTTCCATACTCGCACAGACGGTAATGGAGACGTACAAATGTCTTCCGATCTGGACATTATCGCTGTGGGTACCTCTCCTGGTACAAACGATGAGCCAGCGCAGCATTGCCGTCCGCCTTACCGTACATGAAGTGTATCTCTGCCAGCTCTTGATTTGAATACATGTCGCACAGTCTAACGCCTACACAACACTGAATGTAACCTTCGCCTCGGAATGAACTGTTAGAGTGCCCTCTTAATGTCTCTTTTGACGGCAACGACCTGCGGAAAGAAAAACGTTCCGGTGAATTTCAATGTTGTGAAGACCATAACTCGGAAATAGAGCATTTCCGGACACATGTTGTAATGAACTATTTTGATTGTCTACATGTGGGAAATACATACCTGAAATTATGCCCCGTATTTTTAAACACCCTGTATAGCAATGGTTATGTATTCACAGCCAGACATATGTTCCTACACAGTGAAGCCATCTCTGTATACACAATTAAAACATAACTTTTATTACGTCATACGGAAGGCAATTTAATCAAAGACCTTGTATATATTACTGACTTTCTATTAATTGTTTAATGTCATTCACATAATGCAAATTTTATAGGCTACAATTATAGGTTAGGTTACCTGTGGGAATAGGACCAATGTCAGCTGTGCCTTATTTCGACCGTTTCTACTCCGTGCTACAGGAAAGCATTTTTTATAGCTCGACAAACGCTTTCTCGCTGTAGTGTGTAACGGAACTAGAGCTGCATCTACACAGTTCAATATTTCAATTGCGTATGCATGCAATTTGGGAAGAATATTGAAAGAATCAAGTTTAAAACGTACGTTCAATTAAGATGCATGAAGATTTTGTGTCTACATGGTGCGCTGTTTTGAACGTTGTCTTCACTGTGTAAATATATTAATTAATATGAAATATTAATCTTGCATTCATTGCTTTAAAGTTGAAAGAAAAGTTTAACCGTGTAGTTGCATCTTAATGTATTCATGATCATCGGTTTACGGGGAAAAAGTTGGCGACAACGACTAAACAAAAGAACGACCATGCGATAAATTGATAGCGATAAATCTAGCTGCAAAATTTATCGCAAAGTGTGACTGTGATCGGTTAGAATTCAAAATTTCATTACACTCCATTGGTCGAAAATGAAATGACGTCATATAAATGAAATAGTAATTCTAAAATTGTTCTTACTGAGAGTTAATTCCTAACATATTTGAACACGTGGATGTCAAGCTTGTACAGAGCATAAACAGCCAATGCTCAGTAATGATTCCGTTTACGTTTTATTAGTAACCGCGCACTGTTTGAATTCAGCCACTCCTTGTTTATTGACAGGTGATAACTCACAAGCGGGCCATGATGTTATAAAAGTTATTATTTATTTTACTTTGTTTCGTATCCAGGGTAGTGTCTTCTGAACTAAATTACTTGTATAGGTGCATTGTTCGTATAAATCCTGACCTCTTATTTAAGTTAGTCCCAAATTAAATTTAGCCTAAATAAGAAATATAGTATTGCAGTAGGTACCATAGAACTTCGGAGCTTGTTATTGTAAATCGATAGTGCATCAAAGATGTCATGAATCTGTAATCTAGGTAATGTTCTGTGTGAATAATATTCTAAATATCGAGATATAGCATCATTAACATTAAAGTGAATAACAAACATATTTAAATATCCACTCACCAAAGTTTGTTTATAATAATTATTGAGAACCTTTCGAATATGAATAAAAATATTGAGTTTTTTTAGTTCCTGAGAAAATAAATCGTGTGACATTTGATCTCCACATCGCAGTTCTTACTGTTAAAATAATAACAAAAAAGGAAGCATAACCAAAATCTTAATGACTTACCAGCAGCACTCAGGATTGCTGTTAAGATAAGTTATAAACACACTGCTAGAGAAGGCAACATTTGACAACGTTAACGTCCGTCAGAGATCAATTCTGGTATTTCCGCTCTAATTTCTATAAACATATATATACATTTCATTATTCTATGCAATCTGATTCTCATACAGATCAAAATTAGCCAAGAACTGTGGACATTACAGCTTTACAAACTTTACCTGTGCTGCCAGTACTACTGCTTGACGACGCTTCTTCCAGAAGGGGTTGTGTGGACCTAGACTCCGGCAACACGAAACTTGTCTCCCAGTCTGATGTTGAATTTGCGGCCAGTAATTTGTCCACACTGCTGGTAGAAGGAGATGAGGGCAATTCAGAGGGATGAACAGGACCGCCAGGTCCTGGAAGTGGTACTAGATAATCTGCAGCACGTTGCACATGCAGACATGAGTTTTCATGTGCTGGGGGACGCATTATAGTGGCATCACGCTCTGCTGATGGTGGGCGGTGGAATACTGGGAGAGGTGCGTTCATCACGTCAGGGTCCTGCAGTTTGAATACAAGTGTAGATTCTATTACTGTCAGTCATACCCATGTTAGCAAATGACTGGAATATACTGAGCATTCATATATCCAACACGATGAAATTTTATGAAATATAGTTCAATAAAATGAGGAAGATAGAAAGAAAGAGGAAGAAGGTGATGAGTAGACTTCGTTGAATTGCCACACGCAGCATGCAATCAGGTTGCCGATGTATGGTAGTAGAGAGGAGGTGAGCGACCTCCCGGTCTCGTAGTATCAGCACTTCATGTTAAGAGACGTGACCGGCCCAAATAGATAGAGCAGCTACAGTTAATGTATACCTATGTAAGCACTTGTTTTTGCATTATTGTGGTTGGAATAGTGAAAGCTTAACATTTTTTCAGTGCAGACAAGAATTCAATCAAACATACTATAAAGAGACTGTTGCTGTTCCAAACAAATACCCTTACCCCCGCAGCCAGTCTTGACCCGTTGGTGAACGTGGTTGGATTCTGTTAATTATTATGCAGAACATCGCAGCAAAATAATGGAGGTAATTGATGCATTGGATAGCACAGACAGTTCCGCTGTTGCAGCTGTAAAATCTTTGCTTTCTGAACAGCTATTGGAAGATATTCTGTTCATTGATTCTAATTTTAAAATCGTGTCCAAAAGCATCATCCTGCTAGAATCGTCTAAACTACAACTCTCAGAAGCTCTTAATATAGTGGATAAAGTATCACAAACCATTATTCAAAATAACAATTCACTAATTTCAGAAAAAGTGAAATGTAAATTGAGAAATATTATTGCTAAAAATTCTGCCTATTCACAACTTCGTATTGTAAATGATGTACTATCAGGTCACGAAAAGTTGGTATGGTAGTGACTTTCAGTTCTTAAAATATTCACGTATTACATCGTGTGTTGTTGAACGTACATTTTCCCAACATAAAAACTGTTTAAGTGACCATCGGAGGAGGTTCACTTTGCACTCACTCAAAATGTAACTCTTCACTGCAATGTACATATTCAAGGATGATGCGAATATCTTACATCAAATTTTAAGAGTTAATATATCTCACTACTAAATAATTGTGTATTTACATGTTTAGACATTTCCTACTTCAATGATCATTCATTATATTTCTTGAATGCAGGATACAGGTTTTATTGTAACCGCAGTATACTGCTCAGTGTTTACATCAGAGGTATACTCCATCCGTTGCACGCCCCCTTCTCATACAGTCTATACCGCGTGTGCAGTAAACTTTGCGATTGGCGTGACAATTCCACGAAGTCTAGTGATGAGGAAGATGAAAAAATTAATAAAGAAAAATGGAGGGAAAAAAGAACTATGTAAAAACAGAAGAGAAGAAAAGAAGAAGAATTGGTCATAAAATGCCCAGCATGTAGGAGAAATCAGGCAAATATGGGCACTTTTAAGGTAATGCCCAAGTTATCCTAATTCTTCGTGAGTTACGAAGCATCAAATAGTATATTGATAAACCTGAACTAAGGTAGCGAACCATAGTGTGAATGGTGTTGACGCTGCTGGACATATGGACGCTACAAATACAACTATGAATTTGAGTACACTTTGGAGCATATCAAAATAGTGCTGTTGCTGATTTTTACATGATTTACTTAAGGAATGACTACCAAAAATGTGTGAGTAGTACCGAAAAATTTACAGGCGGGAATGATAGATTTAAACAGAAAAATAATCCATACAGTGGGGAGTTCTGAAGTATGTACTTTCTGGACTGAGTTGTTATTTGTTGAAATAATACACTAAGGCAAATATGGGCACTGTCAAACTGAAGCATTGACTGCTGGTGTATAATAAAATTATCTCTTCTCTTTAATAGTAACAGTTTAACTACAGATCTCAATTTTTTCTTACTATTAAAATGAGAGCTGTAGTTATACTGTTACTATTATTTACATATAAGGATTTAATATTAATAACGATAATAGTTGTGTACCATCGATCATTTTTTTATATTATTCTAACTTTTTATTGCAATTTAAAAAAATAACATTCCATGATTATGTATCTTCGTTCTCAATACCAGAACAGTCGTCTAATAATTGTTTATGTTCCTCCCTTATAATGTTATTCATTATAATACAAATTATGTACAAAATTTGGTTTATAAAATTGTAATGTTATCTTAGACAAAGGCTAGAATATTTTTCTTTGTTTTCATTTGTTTGTCTGAAGTTACCAAAAGAGTGGAAACAGGAGCCAATAAATTTAGAAAATCAGCAACTTGCAAGTACTTGAATATGAACGTATCTTCTTCAACAAATGCTTCTTGCATTTGTCCTGCATGTGGAAGAAAGTTTTATATTGAGAAAAATGGAGAAAAATGAGTACAGTGTGAAGGATTTGCGCTTTTTGGTATGCTGAAGAGTATGCTGAGATGGAAAGTGATTCATTTTTCTGTGATGACTTCACGAAATAAATTTTGAACATTATTTTGGCTTCTTTTGCTTTTGTTCTCAGTCTTTTAGAGATTTATACCATTTGAAATAACATTTGTCACAACTTAAAGAATTTTCATATTCTTTCTTCATCATTAAATGTGTTATATCAATTTTTAATATAGTCTCAGTGTTTACTTAAATATTAGTTTTTTTTCTCATTTGCTCAGTTTTCTGTTACTTCACCAATAACTTTATTCTATGAATGGTCAGTGCAGAAAGCATTAAATACATGCATTTTTTTATTAAATATATGCTTGAAAATTTGAAATGTATTTAATTCCTATACTGCCCATATTACCAACATATGTGCTCATATTATCCTTACAGTGGCGATAATATGGTCACTTGTAAAGTTATAGTAAAGAGCATATAATGACATAAAATAATAATTTTAACATTTGAATGGATTACATCTTTTAAAATAGATATACAGTACTCTAAAATTAGTCAATTGCAAAATATATAGTAAAATGCCTTATGGTGCCCATATTTGCCTAACTTCCCCTCTGCTGTAGCTCTATTAGACTAGACGGCATTTCGGAAGGCGGTCAGCTGCTATATACGCCGTAGCATTTCTGGTATGTGACGTCACAAGCTTGTACAGTAGAACCAATCAGAATCAGTCCATAACAAGTACTTCCGCAGTTCGTTTGTTCACGTGTAAGTGTTTCAATCCATTGAATAAGTAAAACTAAGATAAATAAATGAAAGAAGAGACTAAAAAGACAAGTATTGCACAGACGGCGCGGAAAATAATGTTTAAGGCGTATAATTATTTTAAAAACGTTGACGAGCAGAACGCTGTCGGCCATCTTGATGCTGGCTGAAACGTTGCCAACGCTTAAGAAACGACTGCAGAAGCATGTGGTGTGGGAGTGAGAACCGTGCAAAGAATATTGTTAGTGAAGGAAACAGGTTTTCTTTGATGTCATGCTTACAGTAATCAACGCCTGAGGTCATTATTGTCTTTTGATAATTTAAATTCTCTCCTGCGCTATTTGTATTGCACGTGCGCGTGAAGTACGATGTGGCAATGTTGTACGCTGCCATGCTCTCTCATCTGTCTCCTTCGACGCAAACGCTAGCAGACTACCGCCTTCCGAATGCCGTCAACTCTAGTTACAAGGAAATAAATACAGTAGTTGGTTGATACTCTAATAAAATATACATCACTTGTAATTTCTTATTCGTAAATATTTAACTTAATGTGAGTAGCATACGGCAATAAAAGTCCTGAAAATTAATGATAAAAATATAGTGTTTTGCTCTGCTATGAATGTTTATTTATTTATTTTTTTTGATGAATATAGGGAACTCAACAAGCAGGATGTACACTTACTTGCAAACAGTACCCCAACCTTTCCATTATAGTACAGAAGTTGGGACGCTCATCGGGAGTGGGATGCCAGCACTGTGTCATAATACCGTACAATGGGCCTGGACAATTACTGGGTGGCTCTAGTCGGCCTCCACTTGTTACAAGGTCCATCACTTCCTTGTTAGCACAACCAGTATAGGGCATATAACCGAGGGACATTACCTCCCACAGCAGAACACCAAATGACCTGTGACAGAGATGTGTTCTTTGTGTACAGAATATCTTGTACACATAATTGTCAAATGCTTCTCAAGAGAGAAATTGCATAATTACCAGACATCCGTTTTCGAAGTGAAGATACCATCCAGAAATGCTTCAGGTGGCATCCATTTAATAGGAAGCATAGCTTTACCACCTTTCCTATAATAATCCGCTCTGAAAAGAAGGATGCATACATTAGGCAAGAAACAATAGCCAAAATGATGTCTTGTTATATTTGTAAAGTTTTCTCCTTGCGATAGAAAGCAACTTCACAAGCAAAATAAAAAATCATAACATATTTAATTAAACTTCAGTTACAGGTAACAAAGAGCGTATTCCGAATCTCAGCGCTAAGCAATCCGATGGCATCACGGTGTTCAGAATTTCAACGATGACGTCACTGATGCTCCACCGGTGTCGCACCGGTGCCATCAGCTTGCAGAGGTGGTGGCAGTCTCCATCAGCCGCCATCAGTGAATCTGATTGGTTCTTGTATAGGGCGGGAATTAGCAGACGAATGACATCGTGCACTGTTGTGTTATGGTGGTGTGTTCTGCTTTGATTCTGGTGTATTGTTTGTAATGAGCACAACGTAAAAATAATATGTTAATGGCTTATGAGCGAACATGTCAACGGACCAGTTATTACTACCGGTTCAAGAAATATATTGTTTATGCTCTCTTTTCTTTGAACGAGATGGCAGTACGGAAATTTCGCAAAATTTTGCTAGCGTAGCATAGAGAACAACTTATACAGTCGCCATGACAGCCATCGATCCTTCCAGCAGTTTTGTTCCTATTTCGCTGCAGCGTCACGTCATTGTTGTCCACCAGTCCGGTGAGATTCGGAATACGCTGATACCGTAGTTGGAACAACTTCATTCTTTTCTTGCATCAGTCACTCATTATGTGAATATGCCTTGCATATTTTTGTAGAAGACCGTAACCAGATTGAGAGTAATCGAAATCCCAGTAGAATGGATGCACAATAAAATTAGCCTAAATCCAGTAAGAATTAAAATCTGCGTGCTTGGCAGAAGTAGGATCAAAGTGACAACTGACTAGCCAAGAAATTTCACATACTTTTACTTATAAAAAGGACTGATTATATTTTATATAACACTGACTCAAGATCTAGGATAATGTAGAACACTTAACAATAGAATTTAAGAGAAGGCTTATGTTCAATTCGTAATCACAGGGATTCAGCAATGAAGTATGAGGAAACTGTGGTGCTACTAAAGAGTTATACTATCAGAGAAGTAATGTAGAAATAATAATTACGAAATTAGTATATACTGTTAGATTTCCAGGCACCTTCATTCTGTAGCCATATAAACTAAAATCAGAGTTCGCACTAGAAGAAAGTGACAAGCAGAAACGATTTTTTGAAATGTGTGAAAGCGGAGATTCAATTTCATAAATCACTGGCTGCACAAAGTTTTCTGTTTTAGTGGTGGATTTAAGACACTTAATTGCACAATTTGGTAATGACGCCTAAGTTCTAGTTCAGAGACGGAGAACTCGTATTGTCATTGAGGTCTGTACTAAAATGGAGGAAACACCGTGTGTTAAAATATCGTGCCACTAGGTTCGCTCATCGCCATGTTGGTGAGGGAATCTCTCTCTCTTTCTACCACAGTTGCTACAATGATGTTACCTCCCAAGTCCGTGTATGCATATTGAAATTATTGATATTGTGGGTTATCTTGAACTACTTCTTTTTGAATTTAATATGAGCTATGAATTCTCTAAACTTGTACGTAAACATCATAAATGAAATTAAGTATAGGCCTATAATGTATGTATGTATGTATATAATTTTACAACACATACAATTTTATACACAAAACAATAAAAATACACAATACAATTTAACACTATATTAATAAAACATAAAATAAAATACCTAATTTTACAATACAACCTACATAATTATGTGGGCGGCCGGGTAGCTCAGTTGGTAGAGCAGCTGGCTACGGACTGAAAGGACCGGGGTTCGATCCCAGGTGGTGACAGGATTTTTTCTCGTTGCCAAACTTTCAGAACGGCCCCGAGGTTCACTCAGCCTCCTATAAAATTGAGTACCGGGTCTTTCCCGGGAGTAAAAGGCGGTCAGAGCGTGGTGTCGACCACACCACCTCATTCTAGTGCCGAGGTCATGGAAAGCATGGGGCTCTACCTCCATGCCCCCCAAGTGCCTTCATGGTATGTTACGGGGATACCTTTACCTTTTTTACCTACATAATTATGTACAGGTCCTACATAAGTTTCACTAGTCTTTCACTTTACTCTCATCTCATTCCCTGTAGTGGCACTATGACGCATTTCACTGACACTTTAGCACACATTTCACTGACACTCTGTAACACATTTCACTGACACTATAGAACACATTTCATTGACGCTATAAATTATCACTAATCGGAACTGTTCACTGCACTGTAAAACCATAACTTCACTGACTCACCTCGCTTCACTGATACAACAGTTCAAATAAGTCAAATAATTACATCCTTATGCATACTTATAAACAGAACTACATTTAAACTAAACATTTCTAGTCTAAGGCCCTCTTACACGCTATTTTTAAATAATTTACAATTCAAACCAAGGAAGTAAACTCGTCAGGCTAGATAAATACATGTCCCCTTAAAAAATTAAATGTTGAATGTCACCTTAATTTTAATTTTCACTTTATACACAACTTTTTAAATTATTCTTGAATCTCCTTAAGGAAGGACAGCCCTCAAAGACCGCTGCAGGTAGGTCATTCCAATCATTTATAGTTCTATTTAAAAATGAGAATTTACCTACATCCGTTTTCTGTTTCCTACATTTGATTTTAAAATCATGATCGTTCCTACCAAAGTACGTTGGCTTTTCTAACCGAGCCGTTATGTCTACCCATGCTTTCTGACCTAGATGTGCTCTATACAATGATGTTATTCTAGTTTTCCTACGTCTGTTTTCCAAAGTTTCCCATTTAAGTTCTTCTACCGTATCGTTTCCATCTTCTCTTTTACCTTTAACAAATTTAGCTGCCCTATACTGGATTCTTTCTAAGGAATTTGCCTGATAAATTCTATAGGGATCCCAACACGTAGTTCCGTATTCCATTAACGGTCGCACTAACGTTAGATATGCTATTTCCCTCGATTTGGGGCTAGCCTTTCTCAAGATTCTCATAATAAACTGAAGTGCCCTCCATGCTTTACCCGTAACATTATCAACATGCTCTCCCCAAGAAAGTTTGGAGTTTAAATACACTCCTAGGTATTTACAACATTGTTCTTGCGGAATTACAACACCACTGAATTCGTAATTAAGACTAGTTTCCTCTCGGGTTTTACAAAATGTTATAGATTTACTTTTAGAACCATTTATTTTCATCCTATGCTTTAACGCCCAGTTATAAATTTTATTCAAGTCTGTTTGAATAGCATCTACATCTGAATTATTTCTAATCTTTCTATAGATAATGCAGTCGTCTGCAAATAGCCTCACATTTGATGTAATATTCTGGCATAGGTCATTTACGTATATTATAAAGAGTAATGGACCCAGAACGCTGCCCTGTGGAACCCCTGAACTTATATTTCCAATTTCCGATATTTCATGACCTACTCTAACTCTCTGGGTTCTACCTTTTAAGAATTCTTGGATCCATAGCATCACTCTTTTATCTATTCCTAGCCTACTTAACTTACCTATTAATATGTCATGTGGCACCAAATCAAATGCTTTCGAAAAATCAATCAAAACTGCATCGATTCTTCCGCCTCTATCTACCTCTTCAGCTAGATCCTGAACCAGCGACGTAATTTGACTATCACATGAGAAGCCTTCCCTAAAACCATGCTGGCGGTTGTAAAACCAGTCTTTCGCATTTAGAACATGACGAATATAATCCGATATCAAATGCTCCATGACTTTACATACGACAGATGTAAGGCTAATCGGTCTGTAGTTTTCGACATGTAATTTATTTCCACCTTTATGTATGGGTACCACTATAGTTGATTTGCCGTCACATGGAATAGCTGCATTGTTTATGGAAACATGAAATATACGTATTAAGTATGGAATTATGGCCTCGGAACCTAATTTAAGAATCTCTGTAGCAATACTATCTGGTCCTCGAGACTTCCGATTTTTTAATTTCGTTATTCTCTCTCTAACCCCTTTGGAAGTTAATTTGAAAGTCGAATTTGGTTCACATTCACGGTCTGTGACACAACCACTCCTATCAGCGGGATTATTATTATTATTATCATTATTATTATTATTATTATTATTATTATTATTATTATTATTATTATTATTATTATTGAAAACCGAAATGAAATAGGAATTTAAGAAGTCGGCCTTTTCTTTGTCATCAGTTATACTTTCTCCGTTCTGATTTCGTAAAAGCACTACTCCTTCATTTTTTCCTTTTCTCCTGCGTACATAATTATAAAACTGTCTCCAATTGTTACTTTCATCTTCTTTTAAAATAGTTTTTAGAAAATTTTCCTGAGCTAACCTTTTTTCACACTCAAGTTTTTTAATTAATTCGACATATTTTTCCCAATGCTCATGGCTTCGTTTACGTTTGCTAAATGCGCGCCTTGTCTTTTTTCTTTAAGTAGCGAATATAATTAGAGTAATATTCTGGGTCCGGATTTTTCTTAATTATTTTAGAAGGTATACATTTTACTAATGCCTCGAAAATTATACTCTTAAAATTATGCCACACATTTTCCATATTTCCTTCAGTCCTTAGAAAGTCATCATGCTTTTGTCGTAGAAACGGTTGTAATTCATGGACATCGGTTTTGTTAAAATTCCAGACAGACAGTGGACTTGACCTTGGATTTACTGTGTTTTCCCAGAAGATTTCTAATAAGACGCTATTGTGATCACTTATTTTATGAAGACTTTCAGAGTTGACAAAGAGAGAGACAGGTCTTAGTAGGTAAACATCTAAGAGGGCATTGTCACGCGTCGGACCATTTACTACCTGCGTGAAATCTTTACGCCAGATCAATTCATTAACAAGGGTCTGTGCATCTGAATTTGTATCTGAAATCCCGTTCCTCTACATTATTTCTAACTTAAAAAATACATATCGCACCAATATAAAAATATGAAAACCAAAGACAAATGCAGTTATATAAAAAAAACTCTTGCCTTATCTAGGCTACATATTTACTTGCATTACTCTCGAGTAGGATAAATATGGGTTAGGAATAGCAAAGATTAAATTAAAATAAAAGTTAAATACGATATAAGAAAAGTACACAATTATATTCATAGAGTTTTAAACATATACTGTAGTAGGCCTACTGGTAGTAAACCGAAACATATATTTTGAACTAGAAAGATTTATTCGCCATTAAAATTGTATAATTTTTGGTTTTGTCACAAGTTTAATTATCTTACACCCAATATAAAATAATATAATTCAATTTACCGACTTTTATAGATAGGCCTACCGGTATCTATACTTTGACCTCAGAATATAAAAACCTGTTATACTTAATTATATGTGATATAAGAGCTGAGTTTCCTTTAAAATTTAATCTCTAGTTAACAGAAATATGCTAAAGTAAAAAAGCTAATTATAAATATAATAAATACTAAATAACGGTACATAAACACTAGAAGAAAAATTCATTACATCAATTTATCAAAATAACAATACAAACAAAATATTATATCATACGGTATCGCACCAAAAGATCAATAGTTAAATATGAAATATATATAAACATTATATAGGAACGGCGGCGAACTTCTGCCTAAGCAAACTAGGCAGCTGCCTAGGGCTCTAATTTCGAGGGGTCCCGGTCAGGAATAATAACAACAACAATAATAATAATAATAATAATAATAATAACAATACTGCTATTTGCTGTGGCAAACTTTCGCGTGGCAATAAATAAATAAATAAATAATATATGTATATATATATATATATATATATATATATATATATATATATCAGTCAGAATCTCAATCAGAAGTAATCTTATAATTATAAATATAAAAAAGTATAGCCTAATTGGTACTTGTCTACTTCATTTCTAAGTCTGCTAGTCTATTTTCTAAATTCAAATTATGTTAAATAAATCCTACTCTGTAAACTGCCTAGGGTCTCTGGTCTCTATGTCCAGGCTTGTTTGGAAAATCAAAGTAGGCCTATATGCCACTTCGTTGTTACTCAGTCTTACATACGGTATGCTGCACAATATTTCACCATTATAACGGCAAAATTAAAGAAATATAATTAATATACATACTTCTTTCAACAAAACAACCATTTCCCATGTGCGTTAAAAACAGAGAAAGATACGCCTCAGGTGTGCCAATAGTACGGAAGTTACACGTCACGTTTTTTTTTTCAGCATTTCTCTACAGGAGATGTGTATCCAGTTTATAATGTTGAGATCACTGCGTATAATAATAATAATAATAATAATAATAATAATAATAATAATAATAATAATAATAATAATAATGATTTATTTTAGCTGGCAGAGTTAAGGCCGTAAGGCCTTCTCTTCCACTCAACCAGCAAAAAGTATACAAACATATGTATGAACTTACAAAAAATTCAACAATTTGATTTACGCAAGAGTTACATGTATACAAGAGTTATTTACGAATTAAACAACAAAATACAATGAACTATTAACTAAACCCTGAAATACCAACTATGTAGCAGAATTAAGCTAAAATCCATAGAATGTTAATATATTTCAAATAATGTTAGATAATAGAAAGAGGTTATTATGAGACAATTTTGAAAATACAGCACTATCAGGATGCATGTCTAAAGGAAGGAGTAACAATGTAGTCAGTGATAGATTAAGTCAGTATGATTTGAGTGAAATGCTAAGAAGGTAATCTTTTAAGCTGTTTTTAAAAGTGTTTATTGTCTTGCAGCCCCTAATACTTTGTGACAGGGTATTCCATTGTCGCGAGGTGGATACTGTAAAAGATGATGAATAACGAGATGTTCTATGAAGAGGTATACTTAACGCGCCACAGATAAGTGATCTGGTCCACACCTGTGGAGTAACGGTTAGCGCGTCTGGCTGCGAAACCAGGTGGCCCGGGTTCGAATTCCGGTCGGGGCAAGTTACCTGGTTGAGGTTTTTTCCGGGGTTTTCCCTCAACCCAATACGAGCAAATGCTGGGTAACTTTCGGTGTTGGACCCCGGACTCATTTCACCGTCATTGTCACCTTCATATCATTCAGAAGCTAAATAACCTAGATATTGATTCAGCGTCGTAAAATAACCCAATAAAATAAAAATAAAATAAGTGATCTGGTATTTACGTCGTGGTTAGAGTATAGATAAGAGAAACGAGACGAAAGGTAATTTGGTGTTGAAGTGTGCAGAATTCGAAAGAGTAAAGACAAAGAGTGTAAAGTTCTACGTTCTTTAAGTCGGAGCCACGAAAGATTTGCGAAGGACGGTGATATGTGATCATATCGTCGGACGTTGCACACGTATCTGACGCACATATTCTGAACTCGCTGTAACTTGACTGACAGTTCAGAACTTAGATCACTTAAGAGAACGTCACAATAATCGAAGTGCGGCATTACTAGGGTTTGTACTAGGGTAAGTTTTAGTTGCTGGGGCAAAAAGTTTCTTAAGCGACTCAAACAGTGAATGAAGGAACAGATTTTTTTATCGTTTCTTTAACATGAAATTCCAATTTAGATTATTATCGAAAAAGAAGCCAAGATTTTTTACGACAGATCAATATTGTAATATTGTAAACAGAGCAGTAAGCATGAGTGGCCTATTAACCCTAGCACTACTAAGCTTCGATCTGTCACGTGGATGGCTAAGGGGGGCAAAAATTGCCCGCGCTTTGTTTTGATTTTTTAATAGACTAAGAATTACTTTACTATGTTACTACACGATTTTCTATATCAGGAACATTAAAAAAAAAGACACACATATAAGTATTTATGAAAATAGTCTTATAAAAACGTATATTTCTCACATAGGCTAATGCTTTGGATATTTAAACTTCAGACTTTTCTGTACTAAGTAATGAACAAAACATTATTTTAATATTTAGCCTACTACACAATTGTCTATATCAGGAACATTCTAAAAGACACATACAGTATATGAGTTTTTGAAAATAGTCTTATAAAAACGTATATTTCACATATAGGCTAATGCTTTGACTTTTTAAACTTCAGGTTTTTCTGTACTAAGTAATCAACAAAACTATTGTAGACCACAAATAACAAAACTAAAAATCAAAGTCACAAATTGCTCAATTGTCAATAGCTTTTTTTCACTCACTTTCACTTTCATTTTCACAATTGCTGCATATGATTGTTTTTGCAGAATGAGTGGAACAAACATATTTACAGCACCTGCAGCAAACTATAGACACTTTTGTCATTTTGTCTTTTTCCCTTTTAGAGCTTTTTGTCTTCAAGCAGAGATGACATCTTCCCCGTGAATACGATGCACCAGAAGGAACAACTACACTAGTACTGGGAAGCGTTTTCCCTAGAACACTTTCTATTGCAGAGATGATAGGCTTTTGCAAACCTATAATATTCTTGGCTCTCTCTTCCACAACTGGCCTAACTAGTTGTTGGCCCAACTCTAGCATATAGAGCCTTCTTACATTATGCTTCTTCTTATTCCAGTCGGGGTTGTTTTTCATGAAAATTGTTCCACCATTGAGACATGCAATATCTAGATAGCGGCCACCTTCTAGTCCCCCGCTTCACAGAGTGATGTCGCGTCATTTGATCAATGCTATCTATACCTCCTTTTGTTTCATTATAGTAGAGATTAACATCTGTTTTCTTTTTCTCTGTCGACTCATCCACTTTTCTATCATTATGTTGTGTGGATAGAAGTAGGAGATTCTTAGTGGGCTTGAGTCTGGTGATGTATGAAACCAAGGTAACTGGTGTCTTGCCTGTTTTCGGGTCTGTGAATAAGAATCTAGAGGAATATAGCTCTAGACCCTGCGTCTTCTTTAGCTCTTCCGGTATGTGCTTTCTGTTACTCTTCAATGTCCCCACCAAAGTCAGCTTGTCATCATTGTAAAGTTCCTCCGCTAGCTCGATGGATGTATAATAACGATCCGTTGTTACATTTCTTCCGGTTCCTTCCAGCGGCTTCACTAGGCGTCTAACAACTGCCTTTGCACTCCGTTCCTCGGCGGGTCGCTCGTCCTTTCCTGCATAGACCTCCATTTTCAGAATGTACCGGGTGTGTGCATCCGATAACATCCTAATCAATATGCCATATTTGCCTGGCTTGTCTTTCATAAAGACTTTAAATGGACATCTTCCTCGAAAGAGCGAGAGCATTTCGTCGATTGTTAGATGTGCACTAGGTATGTAGTATTTTACAAACAATTCATCAATTTTATAGAAAACTTCGCGAATGGGGCAAAACTTATCTTGTTTTCGTCTTTCAGTTCTTGTTTGCTTATCATCAAATCTAATCAAGGACAGAAGTTCTCCAAATCGAATACGACTCATTGTAGCTGTGTAGATGTTCTTGCCCAGTACTTTTCCCCATAAATCATCAATTGGCAGTTCACTGCCATTATTTGCACCCATGAGTATCAAAATACCAATGAAGGCATATAATTCTCCTGTGTTTGTAAGTTTTAGATTCCTAATACTAGCTTTTTCGTTGGTATGATGCACAATAATGTTCACTATTTCAGGAGTTATAAACTTTTTGAAAGATTCTGACGCATTAGAAGTCAAACCTTCATGGAAACTCACTATATTCTGTACTGACCTGCGGACTTGCCTTGGAGGTGCAGTAGTATATTCCCTACCACTTCTTGCCATAACAGCGATGTTAGAAGTAGAAGCGTGCTGCTGATCAGGGGATGAACTTCGCGAACTTGAGTCACTTTCAATTTCTCTATGATATTCAGTGTCACTGTCGTATGTCACAACATTATCATCTTCTTCTGGATCACTTGCATCATCTATATTATCTTCATTTACCATAGCTGTCACCTCTTTTTCTGTGAGAAAACTCCGAGACATTTTGACACTCTGATTATTACGAGACATTTCACACAACTAATTTCCAACTGTTCTAGTTTGAACAACAAGACAGTTATTACTTTAAAAGCAACAATGACAACATAATTTGAATTAAATTTGTATATCCAGTGGTACCAACAATAAAACAATGTATATTAATCTGATTATTGATCAATATTTTCAGACAGAAAAATTGTCACATCCATGTCTAAGGGGGGGCAAAAATTGCCCGCACTATAAATGAAGATGGTAGGCAGATTTAAATAAATCATAAAAATTATAAATCCATGTCATTATATACTTGAGATATTAATCTACAACTACCTACAATCTTGTTTCTTCAGGTCAACAATTACTTATTCTACACAAATAAAACAAATAGTGCGGGCAATTTTTGCCCCCCCTTAGCAGTGCTAGGGTTAATATATAATAGCCTACAACAGCAACTAAGGTAGCGGAAGAAGCTTTCTGAGAGAGACTGTTCCCGTCCCTATTCTAATTCAACAAGGTCTTCATTATTTGCAAGTCACTGTATAGTGTAGCTTCATTTCACAGTCATCACTGATCCATGTTCTTCGAAGAAGATAATGAAATAACAGAGAATTTCATAGTGAACTTGAAGCGTTAATAGAGTATAGGCCTACTACAGAAATTCGTCTCCCCTAGAATTAGGAATCACGACCTGGAAAACACAATCTTCATGCAACATAGCAAACTGCAATACATCTATACGCCTGCAAAACAATTAATTACGTTGATATTTGGTGATCGTGTTATCAGTAAATATCATCCAATAGTATGGCACTCACAATCTGCAGATCTCATTCTGACCGACTTTTGACTGTAAAGTGATTTTTTGACACACCTAACAATTCTATAAGAACTGAAAGACATTATCTCGCAAGAAATTGTAAATATTTCAATACATCTGCAAAATGCTGTGCATTGTGTCGCAGAAAAAATTGAAGCGTGCGGACGAACAACGGTACAAGCGCTATTGAGCAAATTGTGCAACAGAGGAATTTTAAAACACTTCTGCTCATGCTGCACCCACATCACAAAAGTAAACGAGATTCCCGCGGATTTTCGACGAAGCAGACCATATGTCACGATAGAAGAAGCCTCAATCTCCATGTTCCACTCACAGTTCTAGTTTTGCTCAATTTGGCGCTTGTCCCGTTGTTCGGCCGCACGCTTCAATTATGTTTTTTGAACAAGAGAACAGCGGTATGAACCTGTCACACTCGTGGGTCTTAGTTCGAACTTAGGGTTAAGATACAAATTAGATTTACTTTAAATGTTATTTTAAGTGACCATGCTTCATTTATTTTAGGATGCTCCTTGTTATTATTATTATTATTATTATTATTATTATTATTATTATTATTATTATTATTATTATTATTATTATTATTATTATCTGGCTGTTGTTCAGCACACAAATATTAATAATAAATAAATAAATAAATTTTAATAATAAATAAATAAATAAATTATTATTATTATTAATTATTGTTTTTTATTAGTTGTGTTTATCATTAATTGTCATTATTGAGTGTAATTAGTTACCACTGCCACCGGGTATATACCCATTTGCAGTCTGGTATATACCCATTTGCAGTCTGAATAAATACACACATACATATTACATATTACCAGTATTTTTTAAAAATCAAACCCACTGTTTGCTCAATACAGTGATGTTTCTGTTTTCTTTTTTTTTTTTTTTTTTTTGTACCTCAAAAGTTGTAATATTTATAAAGCTCTAATATTTGAAGTAATTTTAAATGACCTTATTTATGTTCGTCAATTTTCGCGATTTTCTTCTTCTTCTTCTTCTTCTTCTTCTTCTTCTTCTTCTTCTTCTCCTGTTTCTTCTCACTTTCTGTGTTAGACTATAATTGCGTGTAGTTGTAAAATGTTGTCCTATTATTATTATTATTATTATTATTATTATTATTATTATCATTGTTATTACTATTTTGTGGTTTTGTCGTGCACAACCAGTTACGAAAAGTGGAAATAATATATTGCTTTTGAACGCCTGGTACGCTTCAGTTATGTTTGTTGAACAACAGAACAGCGGACGTATTATCAGTATTTTTTTTTTTAAATCAAACCCACTGTTTGCTCAATACAGTGATGTTTCTGTTTTTTTTTTTTTGTACCTCAAAAGTTGTAATATGTAAGCTATAACGCTCTAATGTTTGAAGTCCTTTAAATGACCTTATTTATGTTCTTCTTCTTCTCCTTTTTTCCTTCTCACTTTCTGTGTTAGATTGTAATTGCGTGTAGTTGTAATATGTTATGTTCTATTATTATTATTATTATTATTATTATTATTATTATTATTATTATTATTATTATTATTATTATCATTGTTATTACTATTTTGTGGTTTTGTCGTGTACAACCAGTTACGAAAAATAGAAATCTTATATTGCTATTGAACGCCCGGCACGCTTCAATTATATTTGTTGAACAAGAGAACAGTGGACATAACATTTATGACGCTCTAATGTTGGAAGTGATTTTAAATGACCTTATTTATGTTCGTCAATTTTTTTAGATTTCTTCTTCTTCTTCTTCATCTTCTCCTTTTCTTCTCACTTTCTGTGTTAGATTGTAATTGAGTGTAGTTGCAATATATTATGTCCTATTATTATTATTATTATTATTATTATTATTATTATTGTTATTATTATTATCATTGTTATTATCATGTGTGGTTTCGTCGTGCACAAGCAGTTACGAAAAATAGAAGTTATATATTGCTATTGAACGCCTGGCTCTGTAGTCAGCATTCAAAGCTCTCCCATCTCTCGGAGTGTCTCAGAATCGGTTTATCGAATATACGAGTTGTTTCTCATTCTTTGTGGGTGGACGGCAAAGGCAGACCACATTGAGCCATACAGGAGTTACAAGAGCCTTGTAAGGACGCGTTTAGGCCTTTCATTTAATTGATAATTCTTCCTCTCTTAGTACATTCAATCAATCAATCAATCAATCATCCATCGATTCATCCATTTATCGACTCATTGATTCATTCATACATCGAATCATTGATTAATTCATGTATGGATTGATTGATTCACTGATTGATTCATCAATTCATTTATTCATTAGTTGAATTAAATTAAATTATGGTTTATTTAACAACGCTAGCAACTGCCGAGGTTATACCAGCGTCTCCGATGTGCCGGAATTTTGTCCCGCAGAAGTTCTTTTACATGCCAGTAAATCTACTGACATAAGGGTGTCGCTTTTAAACACACTTAAATGTCCTCGACCTGAATCGGGATCGAACCCGCAACCTCGAGCACAGATGTCATCGCTACACCAAGTACGCTATCCAGGCCGACTTTATTAGTTGATTCATTCATAAATTCATTGATTGATTCATGCATCCAGTCCAGGTATTACAGTTGGGTAACTTCAAGAGCAACAACATGCTTCGTGAAAGTACAAGCATTTGAGCTTCAGAGTACGTCTCTTCTTGTTAAAAACACGCTATCTTCTTAAAAAGTGATTTATTAATGAAATAATAATGCAACTCTTTAGAGTAATTAAAAGGCATTATATATTAACAACTACTGTTTTAGAGGTATGCATTTTGAGTTTAAAATGTAAATATGACATTAGAATGTAGGCCTACGTACTTATTTGCTCTCCTCTTTAGTAAGTAATTGTAATTTATTTTATTTTTGCATTTCTTTACACACCAGATTTCATATTCTGCATTACACTTATATCCTTTGTTGTTATCAGTGTCCATTTGTTCATTTATGTATTAGTTATGAAGATAAGTGTATTAAAGTGATCAATCAATAATTGAGGCGTCCATTTACAGTTCCAAAACGCATTTAAACCTGTATAAAAAGCGTTTGAAAATTACGAACAGACTCAAAATGCCCCTTGTCCACAACAGAGAATCAATCATGGCTGACTATAGCAGCAATCATCAGTACAGTAACAAATGGAATCTTGTCCAATTGCGGAGCTTATGAAGAATGTGATATTCATTTCCAAAAGTTCTCTTGTCCATTTCTCATTTTGATTTGTCATCTTAGGTGCAATGTTTAATTTGTACAGAGAATTAAACATCTTTATACAATAATTTAATGTTTCTGTTGGTAGTACCTCAATAGGCACAGAGCATAAGAAACACATTAGTTTTAACGACCAGTACAGCTGTGAAACATAATCAAAGTTGTCCTGTTTTGTTGAGGTAAGTGGTGCATTGTAGGCTTTCATTTCTCTTACCGTACTTTATTTTTTACTCACATATTCTCAGTTTAATCATTGCATTAATTATTACGTTTTACTTCATCATAGCTTTTATAAAAAATATGGATTAACTACAGCAACAGTCTACAAGTTTTGAGAGTAAGATTAGGCGAGTATCTAGTGCAGTGACACCTTTACTTGAAGGGAAAGGGTTCATCGCTTACTGAGCCTGCACTTTGGAGAGGCCTGGACTAACTTGCAATTGTTGGAATTTTAAAACAACTTGAGACTGTCAGTGATCTTCAAGTTGAGTTGCCATCTGAAGATGAAAATGAGGGGGGTTTCATGGAAGATCTTGAAACTGCCAATGGCTAGAGACAATTTAAATGCTATTTGCTATTTTGCTATTAATAGATAACTATGATTTATCAAAATTCTGAATGTGTTCCATTCACTTTTCATTAATTTTGTGTAAATTTTATTGATGCCCTTTCTTCTTTGCCGTAGTGGAGATGACCGAAGTATACATTTCTGTTATTTAGGCTTCTAAATTGCTTTTATTTTTCAGGATTTATATACTAAACAAGACAACATAGATTCTTTATTATTATTGTTATTATTATCATTACTATTAAATATTATATTCTTTTCTGTCACTAATAAAATGTTGCAAGAACAAAATTCCCCTTATCCATTTCAAACAATTCCAAAATCGCCCTTGTCCACAAAACAATTCCAAAATAACCCTTGTCAAAGTAAATAACCTTATTTTCAACAAAACCAATAAGAATTTGGAGTTAATTCTTTCAGAATGCCATTCTGCAACAATGAATAAACGAAATACGAACGTTTCATCAACATTTTCCAATCAAAAATACCAATAAAACGTTTTTATCACATTCCCAAAAATTAAACAGCATGGACAAGGATTCTTTTGGAAATGGACGCCTCAATTGTAGATCTATATCAAACAAACACATTTTTTAATAAGACAAAGTAAATTTCCTTCAATTGTTAATCCGTTTGTGTACTTAGAAAATGTCGGTTTCTTGTATGATGAAGTGCGCCTGATGTTCTGTCTACTTGCAAATCATAAGGGATAACCGGTTGTAAATCGAATAATCGGTCGGTTGCCCGACCTTGGTGGATGTTCTCTAACCAGTCGAATCTAAACCGGTTATAAGCGCTATTTTGCAGCACTTTGGTGGCTATCATATCTGACTCAATATTAATTTTGTGGCTTGAAAAATATTTTGTAGTTTACATGACAGGTTTCTAGACTGACGCTATAAAGTCTGGTAGGTAGTGATATTGCGAACTTAAAAACTTTTGAGAAAGAATCTAAATGGCATTTCCTTCCCTAAGAATGTAACAGTTACTCACTGCGACTCGGATCTCATTCTCTTGTTACAGAATTTGAACACAGCCTCTTTGATGATGAGAATGTATGTCCACACTTTGTGTGAAACTACTGATAGTTGGAATTAATTGTTAAAAAAAGATGTTTCATTATAATAATATTTCTTTCTATATTCATTATCTTATCCTTTATTTTTTTTTACTTGCTTGGATCCTTTGAAACTCTGTAAGTGGTAGAGTACACTCACCTGTATATGTCCCTTGCCATTCCAAAATCAGCAATCTTGACTACCCTGCCAGGTCCCTTGGTAGTAAGCAAACAATTCCGGGCTGCTATATCTCGGTGAATGAAGCGGTTTTGTTCCATATATCTACATCCCTTGGCAACATCCATGGCACACATGAGCAAATCTTTCATTGTGAGTGGTGATGGACGCTCCTGTCACATAGAAAAAGGTGAATAATTATTGTTTCGCTTCATATTACCTCCTGATTTGTAGATAACACATTAAGAATTAATTTATCACATACAATAGTTTCTAATTTTTATCGGTGATTGGACTGATCTGTAATGAAAATTTTCAGAAATGTGAATTAAAGGAAAGTAGAACTGCTATTAAAGAACATTTTTATCTCTAAGAACAATAATCGCTCAGACTGTCAGTCAGTTCCTATCATATATTAGACTTATGATTTTCTAGTCTTATAGTTGGAAATTTTAAATTATGAGAGTTGGAAGAATGCATTTTTAAATTATATGAAACACAGTGAAAATGGTGATTAACAAGAAAGACTTCCTAAGGATATTTGTTTTAAAAATGTCATTACCATCAGTCGAAGAGGAAGCCAAAACCTCAGTTCTTACAGCAAATGGATGGCATTTAGTACGAGCCTGCCAGATATAATATATTACTTCCACATTCTCTCATTTACAGCAGATAAAAATTATGTTAAACAATGAATTAAAATGAATTTACAATAATGTACAAGGATGTACGTTCTAGGTTAGGTGGGAAGACCAATTTTAAAATACTGAAATCAATAAAATTAGGGAATTTGAGTTAAATCGTTGGTTTTTATAACGATAATGAAATTGCAAACATACTGGCCCTACACTCAGTGTTGTAACGTTCTCTACAAGGATCTTTGCAATCATATTCAATCGTGTTGCGACATCATCAAAGTGAAGAGGATGTGAGTATATGCGATTGTCAGCGCTTAATTCACTATGAATGACATAATTGAGGAGCTCGGTGGAAAAGGGGCCTATGCCACAAGAACTCATTTTTGAAGGAGAAGCATTTTTAAGTCGGTGCTTCTCCTATGTCAAGTATGCGCATATATGCAATATAATACACATGTATATGATCTATATCCAAATCGTGGTTGGTATCGAGTCATTATTTTGCACAGTGATAAAACAACAATCGAATTTATTACTTATAGAATACTATCATGGTAGACTACTTGGTTGTTTTTCGTCTCACATACTGCCTACTACTGTTTCTTAATATCTCTCCTTTCATTATCCTTCCATTCATGCCTATTACGATGAAGTTTCTTGGCAGAAACTATTTCATTTCTTTGCTCCAACTGACTCAAATTGCTACACGATTCCTCCATGTTGTGAACAATGCAAACGTTAAATAGTACTACATTGCATTTAATTGGATGGATGCGTACAACTGCGCCTATCAGAGTCACTGTTCTATGAAGCCAACACACAGTGTGACATGGGCCTTTGTTCCACAAAGATTCTCTCTTCAAGTGAAGAAGAATTATTTATAAATTCTTACCATGTTCAGTAGACACATGCCATAACACTGGAAGTTCATAAAATAGGTGCTAAATGGTAAGATGTGTCGGATTATAGAAGGAACTAAAAATCGATAGGAATGTAGTATGGCCTCCTTTTCCATGGGCCCCATAAAATTGTGGCGCTCAGAATAATGACGGTAGATCCCAACGACTTCGAATTTTGAGATAGATGTACGATTATTTATAGGCTATACTCCTGCTGTTTACCTTTCATACGGTGAAGATTCATATTTATTGCGATATGCCAAATCTGTCATATTTCACACTGAAAATTAGTCTTAGTGGGAAAGAAAGCTTTCTCAGTGAATAAATGGTATATCCCAACTGTGTGAGCTTTCGTTTGCGTCCATTATAAGTTCATGGCATTGTAGTCAATATTATGGCGTTCACTAACTCTTTTACTGGACATTCATATTGTTCCTCTTTGGATTTAATTAGTAAAAATTAAATTTTTCGATTCATTCATATAGGATATAGATTTTTCGTACCAGGTCATAAAAATAAAGGAAACTCATCATTATCTTATTTTTTTAACTTCCATATAGGCCTACTCTGTTTAATCAAACAGCAGAAAAACAGACGAAATACTAAAGACAAAGGTTCAAGAATTTTCAGGTAAACTTTAAGCACTATATTTAACAAATTCTGAAAAAAAAAAACGAGTTTTCATGTTAAAAATTCGCAAAGCTTCAAACATGAACAAACAGAAAATGTCATTTTCCTCAAAATAAACTTCGGTTGGGATCTACCATTATTATTCTGACCGTCGCAATTGTATTCGTACATTTGTTCAAAATCACTATGCAGTACTCAATCTTCAACATGAAAAGACAAATTTTTATCATAAACGAAAATTTCCAATTGCTTTTTACTGCAACCGAATATCTTCATGCTGTTTTAATGTAAAAATGGAGATTAAACGTGTATGCGTAGTATTTTTTCAGGAAGAAACAGGATAAACTTATTATAAGGTACAAATTCAAATCGATTCTGTGTTATATGGCTACATGAAATGATTATTACAGTAGCCATAAACAGAGAATGAGTAGTTGAGTGGTTTTCAATCATGTGACTTTTCTCTCGTCCGTAAATTTTCTAGTACAGGCGGCTGTGTTAGTAAAGAGAGCATTGTTTTGCCTTACGTCTTGTGCTGCTACTTCGTAACGACAAAGTACTGTACATAATAATTGTTAGTTAAATTATTTAATTTCATTAAGATTATTTTATATTATTCGTATGTTCTAACACAATCAGCATCTGAACTTCAAAGACGAATATATTATAAGTGATTCTTGGTAACAAAGTTCTAAGTCACATAGTTATTCATAAACTTGTGTATGTATTTCATAAGATATGGAGTGTTTAAGTCAAAAAAGTCATAATAAAGTTTCCACCGATGAATATTCGAATGGCATTTGCTCATCACCTCGAGAATTTTTCACGGTATTAGATTGAATCAAATTTTGCAGCAAATGGGAATTTATTACGGCTGTGAATTGTTAAGCGTATATTCATTATTGCAGTGCATAAAGTACTAGATGATGATCCTGAATGTACGATCGGTTTTCTGATTGCATTCTAATCAACATGTATGCTGTTGTTTACTCAACTGTCCGAAGACAAGTCTGAACCTCTTAAGTGATATCAAGAAGATACCAGTTATGAGGCAGTGACGTACTGTAAATTGATCCAAATTGACTGCGTGGTTATATAAATTCCCAAAGTAATCGCTTTTAGTACTTTAAAAAATATTAATATATTCATAATTTAATTCCTACCAAGCGAGAGATAAAGGGATTTAAATCGCCGTCGCAAGAGGATGCTCAGAAATTAGAAGTATACCATTAGTAGTGAGAGAGAAATAGTATATTTTCTATTAGGAAACTGTTACTGCTGATAGGTATGTGAAGATGATTTTGTCTCCTTTTAATAATTATATTGAGAGGGAAAGTAATTTTGTTGTAGAAGTAGGAACGGCAAAGTATACAAATCAAACCGCAGCACCCTGAATCAATTGAAAACCAATATCCATGATAAGAGTGCCTCCATTTCTCGAATGGAATTGCAACAAGTGATGGTAACAATATTTATAAAATGAAAGTGGGTAGTTTCAACATCTGATTTTTTAGTTTCGGCGAGTAAATAACTTTTTGAATATTTATTTATTGTTTTATTAATAATACTAGCCGTACCCTCGCACTCCGCTGCACTTTTTATAAATAAATATTATTGACTTAAATCTCTTATATTTCCAAATACAGCTTTGTTATTGTTAGTCAATAATTAATTTATTATCAATTATAAATCGTTTGTTCCTGAATTACTTTCAAAATTGTATTTAGAACTATGAATGTAACTGTTATTACTATGCAATAGGTTCTGGATTTGTTCGATTAATTCTACTTTGAAGATAGGTATTATGTTAGACCTAATAGAGTCTGAAATAGAAAATATTTATAAGAACTGAAGGTTGTTAGTCTCAGCTGGAAGAAGGCTTTGTCACCAAACGATGCAATTTGAAGTAAGGTGTTGTACTGCCCTATATTATATAAAACGTGTGTTGATAATGGATGTACTACTACAAGTACCTACATAAGTTTTTAATTGGTTGCGAGGGCTCTTGAATCTCAGGAAGAAAAACTTTTCCAGCAGCGCAACGTATTCAAAACTAATTTACAAGCAAGTTAAACGAATTATTCTTGTAATGAAAACGGATGCTCCCTAGACCAAATAGTCATATTTCAATTATGTAATTACTTCATAGCTTTATCTGGAATTTTATGACGTTGTGACTGAAATACCTATGTTGTTAATTGTTTTTATTGTAACGTTCGGCCATAACTGACAGAGTATATAAGATCTCGCGCTCAGAGGTGTGGAGTTTGGGGTTTGAGATGGTCTACAAACCACAAGTCATGCTAAAGATCTTGGTTTGTTAATTACTCAATATGGAGTATTGTTCACTACATAGAACTGTACCTCCTAGCCTATATCTTACCCTAGCTCACCCAAATACGTAATTAAGTAATATGCACTGTTATGTTACTGAATAATTAATATTTAATATGTGCCGCGAGTATATTTGTAAAATTATTCCATCTCTGGCTTTCATTCTTTCATAAAAAAACGCAACGCAAATCAGACATCAAATACCTACAAATGGCATTAAATTTAACTGCAGTATAGCTAATTATTAGTTTCGACAGTATACGATATAACGTTTTCTGTGGGTAAGGTTCTGTTTAGTCCTAACTTATTATGCATTTGTGCCCAGTCCTCGATTCATTCATGAGCTTCTGTAATGACATAAAGCCTACGTCCATCTAAAGGAACTACACTTTCCAATGATGAAAGAATTATTTAAATATATTAAATAATTTCCTGAGATTTCCCCATACAAAAACAAATATTTTCTCTTCATAATATAATAATATTTAGTATATTATAAATACATATCATATCATCCGTATATTAATCCTATTGTTGTCCAAAGACTCCAAGACCGTCTTAAATAAATGCAGAGTCATTCGTTTTAACTTTATTACTCGTATATTAATCTAACGTGGCCATGATATAAAAAGCATTGTTATTTTAAAACAGACATATCTCGCCATTTGGTAATGCAGAATTCCTGCACGGAAATACTATTATGTACTTCGGTACAATCAGTCCTATAAAAATTTTGCATGGAACAGAACTTATCGGAAATCGTTTTAAATGAAAGTTTTGTTATGTAATAGTTTTCATAAAATCAATAATAAGCGACATATTTCGATTTATTTAATAAAATTAAGGCTCCTTGTAACCTCCTTTAAATAAAGTATTTTAAACGACATATATAGCCTAAAATTTAAGTTACAATGAATTGAATTTATATTCCAATTTTCATATAAATCTGCTCAGTCATTATCGCGTGAAAAGGTAACAAACATCCAGACAGACTGACAGACAGACAGACAGACATACAAATAAACATTTCAAAAAAGCGATTTTCGTTTTCAGGATGGTTAATTATACATGTTAACACTAATTCCGTTTGGAAAATCGAAAATTACCAGAAAAATTTTGGTTAAAGATTTATTAGTAGTATAGATAATTAGTGAGTATAATCAGTCAGTATACAAGCCGAATAAGATGAAAGTTCGCTGGCCGAAAGCCATTTAGTCGTTCTTTCTGCATAGGCCTATATTAGATAAATAAATTGTGTAATTGATTATTTATTTTTGCTACTGTAGTTACAAGTCACTTTTTACAAAGTTCCAGCCAAATAATGTGAATTATGTGACAAGGCATTTCATGAGACATTCATTTTTAAACAATACGTTTTTGGTGTTTAGTCAGGAACTGAGATTAACTTGTCAACATTCAGGAACTGAAATTAACATCTCAACTAAGGGTAAATTTAATCCAAAAACTTTCAATTTTCATTATTTTAAAATTGAAGCAGACAAAACCGGAATTGCCATCCCTGTAAAGAAAGTGTACCAACGTATCACCGTAGTCAATGGCTTGTCTGACTGTCAAAAAATCTGCGAAAGAAAGAATTCAGTGATAATGTAGTGGTTGGTTGATAGGTACATAGGTAGGTTGGTTGATTGTTTTCCAATGTGCTGTTTTGATATTTAAGCCATTAACAGTCTAGCTCTCCAATATTTGGCGGTATTGCAGGTCGCAGTCACTACTGCTGGGCAAACTTCCTGGTGGGATGTATCCATCTAGACTTCGTATTACCCATGATCACACATATAACAGATTGCTCAGCCTTATAGGCTTTAACGGCAACAACTTTTTATCAATTTCACTATGCTGCCATCTAGCTACTGCATAAGAAATCACGTTAAACTCTCATTTGAATTACATGAAGCAACTGTACTCCCATCTAGCGGTCGTTCCCAATCGTCGGTGGCGATCCTGGTGGTTGTTCTCTTCCACATGTTACCGTTTTTAACATTGGGATGGCCAATCTGTTGTCTATGTGATCTAGGACATTACATAAGATGCAATTAGCTGAGGATAAGATGGCAATTTTGTGAAGATATTACATGACCTGTAAGTAGTTTGAAGACAGTAACTGTTGGTTCTTTTATGGTTTGCATTATGAGATTGCGGTCTCTATGTAATTTTTGCCATTTATTGTTCTCGGATGCGTGTTTCAGCCGGTTTTCATTTGCGTGTCTGAGTTTGTGCATATTATTCTTTCGACAGATTCATATGGTGTTAACTTTGATTGATCTGAAAGATGAAAGCAACTGTTTTGGCAAGGAGGTCAGCTGCCTCACTACCTCATAAGTCGCAATATGAAAGGATCCACTCAATTACTACTTCCTCATTCATATGCTGTAGATCAGTGGTCATCAGCACTCGCTGAAATGTGCAAAGGGTAAGCGGTGCCGTCCCGTGTGCACCGTCGTGCACCAGGAAGAAATAGAGAGCATACCCGCTAGCAGCTACGAGTGCACCATGGTGCACTGCGTTTTTCGCGGGTAAGAGACGCTAGCCCCAGGGTCCTCTGTGCTGACGACCCCTGCTGTAGAGCCTTGATAAATTTGCAGCATAGTCTTGTTCCGTTATCCTTTGACTTTAATAATGCTTATAAAGGCTGACCTGGAATCGGTAGAATTACCACTTTTTAAATTTGCTGTGATCTAAATAGTCTATTAAAATGTGAAGGGTGTTTTGTATTGCAAGTATTTCGCCGTCAAAATTTGTTGCTTCAACTCCTGCATGACAGTAAGATGCAAAGTGGAGACATGTTCCTTCTGATCCTGCTTCTAGTTTCTCATCTAATAAATATCCGTCAGAGGAGGCATGAAACCAGTTTTCAATTAGAAATTTGGTACGGAATTAATATTGTTTTCAATGCCAAACTTTTGAGAACTGTGTGGGAAGTCTCAGATTTTTTTGTCTATCCTTTCGTCTAGTTCTAAATGAGTTTAGATGGAAATAAAGTCCCTTGCATTCAATAAAAATGAACTGAAAATGTAGAAATGGTTGACTTAGAATAACATTCCACTCACAAAGCATATGTACAAGTTTGAATTGTGTCAGCGCATTAAAATTCAAAAGCGAAGACTTCTTTTACGTCAAATTCTCAGTGAACATGATCATATGGTGCTTCGTCTACACTCTACAGTGATAATGTAGAAGCGGGAACTTTACTTAGTTGCACTATAGAGGACTAATAATCGTCCGTGTCCAATAACTGATTTAGACTATTTTTGTCTGTGTAAAGTGCGAAATAGCTACTAACAGTAACTACTATAGAGGAGAAAGAAAAACATCCACTGTAAAACTTGTGCTTACAAAATTACTACAAAATATTGGCTTTGAGGGACAAGCGTCCAGTTTGAAGGAGCTTTTCAAGAAACTGCGACATCGATAGAATAAAGTAGGAAACAACAGGTGCCTACTAATTATTGATAGAGACATTCGCTATGCACATATTACATATCTAAGGACCACCATAGAATTCCAGCCAGAAAAGTATTCGAATTAGCAATGAAACATATTTATAGATCCATCAAATCTCCAAAAGCTGATGAAATTATAACGCACAAGGGCTTAAATAACCTATATCCAATGTACAGCACCTTATCATTTTGTACGCCGGCTCTTTATATTCAAATCCAAATGAAAACAGTGGACATTAACTTACCACTAGGATATGAATGATAAAAATATTGATAGTCGCTAGACAAAATGAGTGCTAATTTCGAATTTTATACATAACTCAGTATTGGTAATAGGCTGTATATCGTACCACAATGTAAAATGTAAGTCATTTAGATTGAATACAAAGAAACCGGAAGTGTCGAAGTGATTGACTTACAGTAACAGCCCATTCACATAGTATGTTCAAGTCTTAAATATATCAATGCATTAAGATTAAAAAGTGAAGAAATTCCTTTTACACAGGGTGACCAGACGTCCTCTTTTGTCCGGACACGTCCTCCTTTTTAGGCCTTTGTCCAGGGTCCGGGAGGATTTAAAAAAAAAAAACAAGAAATGTCCTTTTTTTCGTAACTTGTATGCCTGATATTTTGAAACTATCTGATTTGACGCCTTTTTAAGTAATCTGCCTTTTCGTAACTTGTATGCCTGATATTTTGAAATTATCTGATTTGACGCCTTTTTAAGTAATCTGCCTTTTCGTAACTTGTATGCCTGATATTTTGAAATTATCTGACTTGACGCCTTTTTAAGTAATCTGTGTTTTCGTAACTTGTATGCCTGATATTTTGAAATTACCTGATTTGACGCCTTTTTAAGTAATTTGCCTGTAGATGATTCTCATGGCTTTCATATGTAGCTAACTGTAAAATAATTTTATATTATTAAGTTTTATTATAAGCATGCTATAATAAAATAGATACTGACATAATTTTAAGTATAATATAGGCCTAAGCCTAAATCTAAATACATATTTTCTGTCCTCTTTTTTCGAACAATGTCCTCCTTTTTGAAGCTTTGTGTCCTCTTTTTTATCGATGTGAATCTGGTTACCCTACTTTCACATCAAATCCTCAGTGAACATGGTAACATGGCGCTTCATCTGCCAGCTTACCACCCAGAATGAAACAGTACGGAGGAAGTATGTGATGATGGCAAGCAACGAGTGGCTCAGTGTAATGTTAGTGAATTATGTGCGGAGACTGTGCAAACAGAGATTTTCGGAGATTATGGAGAGTGAATGTGCAGCTGTTCGTCGTTGCTTTCTTCAAACAATGCATTCAAAGAAAAGGCTTATTGGAACCACAAACAGAGCGCCTCACTATTTAGCTTGGTTGGTATTACCTCATCTCGTCAAGAAATTTCGTAACTCTTGACTTGATCCGCATTTTAAAGCTCCAATGCTAATATAAGATCTATGGAATAGAATAAGTGAAACGAAATGAAAATTAAATCAGCTACAGCAGCAAGAGACGTAATATCAGCGATTATGAAAATCGTTGTAAATACCTCGATGCAGAGAATACGATGAGCGGCATAGCGGAAATGGAATGAATGGCATTTTTATACTCACTCACTCACTCACTCACTCACTCACTCACTTACTCACTCACTCACTCACTTAATTTTACTGAACTTACTTTCTTTATGAATATAACGAAAGTAAATTAAATGCGGTTACTTTTAAGAACAAACATAATATGATTATTTTTTTAATTTTTAAGAAGACATCACTTCTTTGGAATCATCTTCAATCTAGACGTACTTCCAGTACCACATAATGTGTCCGACTTCAATTTAGAGTATCCTTCTGGTGACAGCAGTATCAGTGTGGTAGAAACATTTTGTAATAATCTGTGGCAATGATTCCCAAACTTATTAGCTGACAACCTTTCACACATCAGTATTTTCGTTGACCCTTCAAAGTCGTCAATGAAAAGAAATTAAAGAATACAAATATAATATACTGTAGGCTGATTAATTCATATATATATAGGCTATAAATGTATTTAATCAATTCATTGAAAACATTAACACGTTTCTAATTTTGTTCTTATATTATGTTAGTGGGTTACATGTTAGAAGTTCTGGGTGTAATTTAGCTAAATAATTATACAGCCGAGGGTCAAAATTAATGCTATACTTTAGACCAGGAGATGTAAAACATTTAGGTTCTACTAATGTTGAATTATTATTTCGTCTTTCGTCATGATTATGTGCCTGTAATATAAACTTATTATGATTTTTATGATAAAATTTTACAGAGTGTTCAATATTAAATACATTACATTCAAAATAAATTAATTTAGTTGGATAATCAAAACGTTTCTTCAAACAAATTTTAATTATTCGTTTTTGTAGTAAATTTAATGAACTAAGATTAATTTTTGTACTTCCACCCCAAACAATAATGCAATATTGAATGATAGACTGAAAAATGGCCAAAATACACATTTCGTAGAACTCTAATGGGTAAGTAGCATCGAAGATTAACGAATTTATAAATTGTTTTACGAAGCCTCTTACAAAGATAAGTATGCGCATTTGTTTGCCTGAAGCGTATCAATAATAAACTCGTCATGTTTCATTTATATTTAAAATTTCAGTAAATACATTTCCATTTAAAATCCAGTAAGTATCAACTCCTGACCTGATAATCTGTTGAACAGAATAAAATAACACGTATAAGACATTTCATCCCTTAAGAGTTATAAAAACTATCTCTTTCCATTCCCTTCCCAAACCTAAATGCGAGGCTGGTAACTATTAAGTATTGTTACCGGCAGGTGGGCTACAAAAAAAGAGGATAAAATTATGTAAGTCCGTTTTACATAAGCTACAAACAAATCAGCCACACAGACAAGTGAGCAAGCGTACTTGAAGAAAACAAATTAATTTGATCTGTGCTGACGGGTGAACAAAAGTGTAAAAAACCTGCGTTTGCAACTTGCATCCATAGTTGCGACTGAGCGATATTTCGCCGTTTGGGTTATATAAATATAGGTTTTGCGACCTATTTTTAAAGAATTGCGACAATCGCCATTTGGACGACTTTTTCCTGGAATTTTGCGAAATTTGCTGACACAGAAAAACTATTTTATTTTACTTTAACTTACTTTATAGTTTTAAAACACACTTTCTATAATTCAAATATTTACTGTTGTTATTAGTAGGCCTAATATTATTATTTTATTTATGTTTTTTTTCTCGTTTTATTTCCCTCGTAAATGTTAAATGCTGCTGTATTTAGAATAATTTTATTTTTCTCTGGTTCTCAGCCAGGTCATTTGGATAGTCGCAATATCACAACCACAGATCACAAGCAGAAAGATGTGCAGCTCAATGCTTAAACTATGCCAACGTAGGATGCCAGATCGATCGTAGAGCCATCTGCGGGCGATTGCAAATCTGATGTCGGTAACAGCATTTACTATCTTACCACCCACCTCTCTTTCTGTGTCGGTATTAATATTCACTACTATATCAGACCATTTTATTCACTACTGCAATGTACAGCTGTCAAAAGAAAAAGTGGCCGCTCTCCTGGAACAAAGTTCCCTTCGGGTATCTTCGCTATAATTCGGAGACAGGCGATGTTACATGTTGTTGGACCACGTTGCCTGATATCTACAGTTATAATTGAAGTATTCTCTTTGTGATTCGATAGCGTAATGGTAGCGTTCAGGGCTCTTATTTATGAGGTCCTGCGTTCGACTACAATCTCGTGCTTTTTATGTTCTTTTTTGTTACGTTTTTGAGAGAGACAGACTATACATAATGGCTCCTTTCTCTTTTACGATTATTTTAGTAAATAACATAAGGTTCATTAATATATTATGCCATGACTTTATTATTATGATATTGTGGCTGCAAATGGAAAGAATAAAGATTTTATTCTCAATAAAAATATCTTTCGTGGCATAAACAAAACAAATTTACTGGCGTCGGCCTTAAAACATTCAAACAATTAAGCGTTCAAAAAACAAAACAAAAAGCCACAATTCAATATTTAGTCTATCTTCCTCTTATCTCGATCGTCTTGCAGTCGAGTGGGCATGGAATCAACTAGTCTTTGCAAATAGCGACTGTTCTTAGACACGATATTCCAGGCATTCTGAACATACCCACAAACATAAGTGTTCTGTCCATGGGCAGGTCTTTCATTGCAAACCCAGCAATCTCCAATCTTTCCTATTTTCTGCCTTCCTCTTAGTCTCCGCATATGATCCACATATCCTAATGTCTTCTATTATTCTTTTCAACCAGAGACCCAACCAATTCCTTTTTCTCTTTCTAATCAGTTTCAGTATCATTCTTTTTTCACTCACTTTTTCAAACACAATTTTATTTCTTATTCTGTCTGTCCACTTCACACGCACCGTTCTTCACCACAGCCACATTTCAAATGCTTCAATTCGTTTCTCTTCATTTCGTCGTAATGTCCATGTTCCTTCCCCATACAATGCCACACTCCACACAAAGCACTTCACTAGTCTCTTCCTTAGTTCTTTTTCCAGAGGTCCGCAGAAGATCCTTCTTCTTCTATTAAAAGCTTCCTTTGTTCATGTTTGCAGCTTTTCTTGGGAAGGATAGGCCTAATTGCGGTAACATCCCGTTGCTTTCCGCACACCACTATCTCTTTCGCATCTTATTAAATTCCAGGGGACCCAAGCATGGAGATGAGGAGAGTGGATTTGACTAATTGGGCCCTCCGGACTTCACCGAAAGTCACGGCAAGGGTTAAATATTAATTCTATCAGGATGTTTGACCCGATCAGAGACCGGGATATCTCAATTAGCCTTTGCCCCCCGCATCCTGGACTAGCTTCTGCGAATCTTCAGAAAATCTTAGAGTGTGATTGGGCCAATTTTTCCGAAAATGTTTCCACACTTTTGCCCTCGTAGCTCAGCGGACGAACGTCGAAATTTAGATGTCAACGTCTCAGGTTCAATTCCTCGTTACTCCTTTTCATTTTATTGTGGTTCAAGATAGTATAATGTAACAATACAAGAAGAAAAACTAATACCAGTATTATGCAACTGGATTTTTTCCAAACCTAATATTAAATTTATGTTATTTATATCGCTAAAGAACGATTGCAATATAAATAACTTGAATATTATTTATACAGTATCACTAAAGAACGATAACAGAATATAAATGATAAATGTCGGTTTGTTTAATTAATATAAGATATTATATAATACTTATTTAATTATCTAAATAAAATAACCTATTTTACAAAGAAAGATGGTTATTTGTGTTATAACAATTACTTACATCAAATACAGATTATTTATATTGCGAAAGAACAACAACAATATAAATAACTTGAATATAATTTTATAATGCTAATGAAGGAAAACAGAATATAAATGATAACTTGAATATTATCTATATCGGTAAAGAACGATAACAATATAAAAAATGTGAATATTATTCATATCGGAATTTCACAGATTTATTACAGATGTATTTAAGAAATTGTAGAAGAATAGTAATTAGTAACAGTGTCCTTTTTATTTTACTTGGAGCCAAATTTGTAACTTTTAAAAGTGTGGTTACTATGTTGAAGTGTATGTGTTGTAACGGATGCTTGATTTGTTATGTATGTGAGTCAGTTATGTTATGCTTGATGTCGTCGCAATGTCGTAATTATAGTTTGATTGTGTTTGTATGACTATTGTGTATTAATTTATGATGTATGGTACGGAAGGCTGCGTATTTGTGTTATAGAAGTGTTACGTATATGTGTTGTTAATGTTTTTGTATGTTTCAAATTGATACCTGATATTTATTTTGCAATCGCAATGCCTAATTTACGGTTTGTTTATGTTTTGTTTACATCGAGTAAGCTAATTTAATTTTCTTTTCCATTTCTCTTTATGCTTATCTTTTTTGTGTATGAAACTATAGCCCTAACATACATATGTAAAATAGGGCTAACCACCATTGGAGATACAATAATAATAAGTGTTATTCATATCGTTATAAAACGATAACAAAATACAAATGATGACTTGAATTTTATTCATATCTCTAAAGAACGATAACAAAATATAAATAACGTGATATCCATAAAGAACGATAACTGAATATAAATGATAATTTGAATAGCATTTATATCGCTAAAGAACGATTAAAAAATAAAATGAAAACTTGAAGAAGGCCCGAACCCACAACCTTTGAATCATTAAACAAGCACTCTACCGCTGGCCTACGAGGCGCAGACGTGGAACACTTTCATAGTTCGGGAACTGCTTGTACAAGCACATGCATCGTGTAACATCGCCGCGACCCGAAGTGGACTTTGAAAATATTCGCTGTTCACGAGTGCGGCCACTTTTTTTTTTGACAGCTGTACATAATTTATATTCCATTTCGATTACAATTGTAATTTTAATGGAGCCCAGACAACCTGGTACACAGCATGTTTTGGCCCTGGTTTTCTGTGACATGCTAGAATCATAGAAAACAATGTTGTGATGTTTCTTACATCCCTAATAAATAACACATATTAAGTATTTAATTCTTTTGCATTTGTTTTCTTGCGCGTATCAGTCATTTCATCTTACAATAAGCTCAGTGATAGTATGTGAAAGCTGCATTACAATAATATCGTTATGTTTAATATGGTATTTATAATTTCATTAAATAATATAATTAACGATAATTTTCAGGGACAAAGTCAATACCAACTTGTAATCCCGAACAGTTGTCGTGCATAGATCTATGGTTCCGCTATGATAATCATCGCCATAGCGGAACCATAGCTTAACGTAACTGGTCTCGTGGTGTCAATATTGTCAGTGTGACTCCTGGATTTTCTCATGGCCTTCGACCTATACTTTTACCTTTTTATCCAAATGTTTCCATAGACTACTTTGATTAAAGGGGTTTAACATAAATAAAATTGTATCATACGCTTCACATAATCATCATCATCATCATCATCATCATCATCATCATCATCATCATCATCATCTGCATTACGGTATGGACCATAAGATCCGTTCCACTCCAGTCAAATCAAAACTGGTCCCGCCATCTTTTTGTGGGTCTTCATGGGTTTCTTCTCCCACGAGGGTCGTGATTGTATATTGTTCTAGTAATTGATGTTTCTGGCATACGATGTACATGCTCCCTCCAATTGTTTTGATGTTTTCTTATTATATCTATAATATTATGCATGTTTAATTCAGGTCTAATATCTTCACTTCTCTTTTTATTAAGTAGTGTATAGCCAGCCACAAACCTAAAAAATTTCATTTCAATAGCCTCAATTCTTCTCTCGTCTTTCTTCCTTAAAATCCAGTTCTCACATCCATACAGTGAAGCTGGTAAAGCCATCACTTTGTGAAACTTTAGTAATGTTTCTTTCCGAACTTTCCTACCTAAATCTTGGCGTATTGTTCCACAAAAATAATGAAAAGCATTTAACTTATCATCTATTTCTCGGCTCTTATTATAAGTGACGTTGCAGCTTAGATATTTGAACGTATTCACTTGTCCTATGATTTTATTGTTTAGTACAATTTTTGTTCTGATTGGGTAAGATCCTAAGAATGCCATTACTTTTGTTTTATATGTGGAGATAATCATATTATATTTACTGGCAACTTCATTTAATTTAATAATTGCTATTTGCAGATCATTTTCGTTACTGCTGACAATTACTTGATCGTCTGCAAATAAAAGTGCTCTAAAATGTACATTGTTAATAGTAAATGTTTAAATTTTTCAAACCAAATTCTTGTTATTTCATCTATATATATATATATATATATATATATATATATATATATATATATATATATATATATATATTGAAAAGAGTGGGTGAGAGAGGTCACCCTTGTCGAACTCCTTGGTATATTTCGGCCATTTTTTGCACTATCTTGTATTTTAATCTGTATGACATTATTTTTATATAAACTTTGTATCGTTTTGATAAGGTGTGGAGGTACTGCTCTATTAAATAGTATGTATCATAATAATTCTCGGTCTAATCTGTCGAAAGCCTTCTCATAGTCTATAAAAGCGAAATATGTTGTCAAATTAAATTCGCGACGTTTTTATATAAGTTGAGTGACAATAAATAAGCAGTCTATACAAGACTTGCCTTTTCTAAAACCATGTTGTACATCCAGTATCATGCTATCAGCTATTGGATAGAGTCGTTTTTCTATTATTCGTGCATATAATTTATAACAAGTATTTACTCGTATAATGAAATAATAACTTACTTTAAGTAATTTATTTCGGTGCTGAATCTGCTAATAATCGTGCTTTAATACTATTGATGTAATATGAATAATGATCGACAATCCACAGTTACAAATATAATTAATGTAATGTCTTCACTATACCAACAATCAGCTTTATAATTTTAAATATTAAGCCCGTTCTCATAGAAGTTGTCACGTAGCATTTTCAATAATTGTTTGCTTTCATTTTTTTTCAAATCTTGCTGTTACAGTTTTGTGCTACACATGTTTATTATTGTAGGAGAAAGAAATTTGAGTAAGGATCAGTCAGTTATCGCCGGGTGACAGAAGGTATAAGATCTTTTAGCTATAATGCCTAAATTCAATAAACCTTTGAAAAGTAAACTTCATACTTACGTTAGTGAATTTGGGACCTATGTATTTTCAACCGATGGAACAGCTTTATTTGTAAGATTTGTGAAAAGACAGTTAATCACGAAAATAAGTATTTTATAAGTCAACATGTGTCAACTACGAAGTAAAAACGTGAGTCATGTTGATGTAATTTAAATTTATTGCTAAAATATATTATGACGTTTTTTAAATTTATAATGCCTTATTCAAAATTTATTGTTCCTTTTTACGTTTTTATTGCCTTTTTGCCTACCTATTTTAACTGTTATAAATGCCTAAACATTCGGGCCCTAATTATTATTATTATTATTATTATTATTATTATTATTATTATTATTATTATTATTATTACACAATTATTATTGTGTTACTCTTCTTAGAGGTAAGGGTGATAAACGAGTAGCATTCCCTGGGGTTACCACCAAGACTCGGTAAGGTTCAAGTACAGAGTAGCCTCGAATAACGCAGAAGACTAAATCTGAGAAGCATAACATGTGCTTCATATCAGGAGTCTGATTGAAGATTGGTCGGAGGAGAGGGACAAAACCGAAACAAAAGTAATCGCAACAGTAGCACCTATCTTCCCAGCAGGAGTGGCTGCATAGACGTCTATTCTCTACGCTAGGAACGGTTGAAACCAGGTACAAAGTGTCTCTGGATCTAATCGGTTAACGGTAGACGCAAAACAACCTAACCATAAAAGAAAATAAAAGAAAACCATTGCTTGTAACTACAAGCAGTTTCGATAAGAGAAAATATGGATTTTCCACAAATTTCAGAAGGTTGACATCGTACATTTTGTCCAATATTTTCTGTAGGTACTAGATGAAATTATTGGGGATTATCAGTGTGGTTTTAGGAGTAATAGATCGAATATTGATCAAATTTTTTGTACTGAACAGATATTGGAGAAAAATAGGAATATTAGGGCACAATACATCAGTTATTCATAGATTTCGAGAAGACATATGACTCGGTTAAGACAGAAATTTTATATAACATTCTTATTGAATTTTTATCCCCATGAAAATAGTTCGATTAATTAAATGTGTCTAATTGAAACCTACAGCAGAGTCCGTTTAGGTCAGTTTCTGTCTTATGCTTTCTCAATTCACTGCGGTTTAAAGCAAGGAGATGCACTATTACCTTTATTTTTTAACTTTGCTCTAGGAAATGCCATTAGGAAAGTCCACGATAACAAAGAAGACTTCGAATTGAACGGGTTATATCAGTTGCTTGTTTATGCGGATGAAATGAATATGTTAGCAGAAAATCCACAAATGATAGGGAAAACACGAAAATTGTATTTGATGCAAAAACTGTATAGGTTTGGAAGTATATCCCGAAAAGACAATGAATTGGCCTATGATTATGTCTCGTGACCAGAATATAGTACGAAATGTAAATATAAAAATTGGAGATTTATCCTTTGAAGAGGTGGAAAAATTTAAATATCTTAGAGCAGCTGGAACAAATATAAATGACATTCGGGATGAAGTTAAACGCAGAATAAATAAGAGAAATAGATATTATTCCGTTGAGAAGCTTTTGTCATCCAGTATGCTCTCAAAAAGCTAAAAGTTAGAATTTATAAACCAGTTGTATTACCGGTTGATCTGTATTGTTGTGTAACTTAAACTCTCACTTTGAGAGAGGAACAGAGGTTAAGGTTGTTTGACATTAAGATGCTTAGAAAAATATTTGTGGTTAAGAGGGATGAAGTTACAGGAGAATGAAGAAAGTTACACAACGCAGAACTGCACGCATTGTATTCTTCACCTGACATAATTAGGAACATTAAATCCAGATATTTGAGATGGGCAGGGCAGGTAGCACGTATGGGCGAATTGAGAAAACCATATAGAGTGTTAGTTGTGAGGTCAGAGGGAGAAAGGCTTTTGAGGAGGCCGAGACGTAGATGGAAGTATATTAAAATAGATTTGAAGGAGGTGGGATTTGATGATGGAGACTGGATTAATCTTGCTCAGGATAGGGGCAGATTGCGGCCTTACGTGAGGGCGACAATGAAACTTTGAGTTCTCTAAAAGCCATTTGTAAGTAAGTACCACCGCCGTTTCTATATTAGGAAGCAATTTTAGGAGTTCTTCTCTTACAGTGAAATCTTTGTCACAACAAAACAATAAGCTCAGCTGTATCCGCCTCGACCCTAATTTCGTCAAACTGCAGTGAGAGAAATTCACTTGACTACAAGTCACGTCGTATCGGAAATTGTATATCCTTAGGAATATATTCAACTGGGCGGCCTACAATTTGACATCATATATCAACAAAAGATAGGGATGTACATGAAATAGCGTAGCTACCGGTATGAAGATTTTGGAAGTGGAGATATAATATCAGATTTTAATGGAGGGCGGGATGATAAGTAGGTAGTTAAGTAATTAAATAACTTACCATTTTTGTTCTGTAAGCACTTCAAAGTATGTCACAAAGCCGTAATCAATAAAATATATTGTCATTAGTAACTAGATATGGAGGAAATAATTTAAATATAAATACATTGATATTGCAATATACTGTAAATCTAATTTCGATAAACGAGATATATTGCAGAAAATATATCGGTGTATCGAAACGATTATCGATATATCGCTATTACGTAAGCAAATTAATAGATACTAATGCAATTAGATTTGCAGGAGTACATTTATTACAATAAACTTACTTAAATTTTAATAGCCTATTCCTTATTAGCATTGTAATTAACATAACAACAATCAAAGTATTAAATGTAAAATTGCAACAATAAACAATACATTTTCAATACCATAATTATTATGTAGTTCCTAACCTAAATCAAAATTATGGTGGAGGTAAGATGAGCTTAAATGATACCATGAGAAAGTGTTAAGTGAACTCTATATGGGTGACATTGAAACATTCATTCATTCATAGTGTCCTGCCCAAGGGGAGGTCTTTCACTGCAAACCCAGGATTCTGTGGTCTTTCCAATTTTCTGCCTTCCTCTTTGTTATATATATATATTCTTCATAGTATTCTGCCCAAGGGCAGATCTTTCACTGCAAATCCAGCATTCTTCAGTCTTTCCTATTTTCTTCCTTCCTCTTCGTTTACTCATATGAACCATATATCTTAATGGCTATCATCTGATATCTTCTTATGCCCCAAATTCTTCTCCCGTTCACCATTCCTTCCAGTGCATCCTTCAGTACGCAGTTTCTTCTCAGTCAGTGACCCAGGCAATTCCTTTTCCGCTTTCTGAACAGTTTGAGAATCATTCTTTCTTCATCTACTCTTTCCAAGACAGCTTCATTACTTAATCTGTTTGTCCATTTCACACGTTCCATCCTTATCCATAACCACATTTCAAATGCTTCTATTCGCTTCTTTTCACTTTGTCCTAATGTCCATGTTTCTGCCCCATACAATACCACACTCCACACAAAGCACTTCACTAGTCTTCTTCTTAGTTCTTTCTCCAGAGGTCCACAGAAAATGCTCATTTTTTTGCCATTGCTAGTACATCCAATTATTTGAAGCTGTCCACTTGCTCTACTGCCTCATTTAGAATTCGTAAGTTTACCTTCTTTACTTTTCTTCCTATGACCATGGTCTTCGTCTTGTTGCATTTATCTTCATTCCATACTGCTCACAGCTGTTATTTAGCTCCTCCAGTAACTTATCCCTTAGTATCATCTAACAACGCCACATCAGCAAATCTTAAACACTTTATTCTTCTTCCTCCTACTATCACTTCTTCCATGTTCTAAAAACAGTTCTTCACTGTTTCCTCCAAGTAGATGCTGAACGGGGTAGGTGATAAAGAGCGTCCTTGTCGTACTCTTCTCCCTATTTCACTTGCTTCTGACATCTCTTCTCCTTTGACTCGTTGTTACATTTAAAGGTTACTGAAAAACGTTCTCTCTTCCAATCCACGCCAATTTTATTTAGGATCACCATCAGTTTATTCCAATCCACGATTCATATTCTAATTTTATATAGGATTCAATTCAGGACACAAATATAATGCTCATTTCTAGATAACAACGTAATCATTTTCAAATGTAAGTAAACCGTTCTTGTATTCATTTTTAAATGTAAGTAAACAGTACTTGTATTCATTTTTAAATGTAAGTAAACAGTACTTACGATGTTACAAGTTTTAACAAACTTCACAATTGATTTCATACAATCCTTTTATAGTAAGTTCCCATTGCAAGTTATTGTCACACTCCAACATTCCAAACATCGATGATGATGATGATGATGATGATGATGATGATGATGATGATGATGATGATGATGATAGGGATAGAAGTTTTATGTACTAAAATATATAATAAGAAAACAAATTCAATACTAGGTTGTGCTTAGAAATCCTAGCCGTAAACAAATCTCAAACCAGTATTATATTCTTGTTTCTCTTTCCATTTCAAAACATAGAAAGAAAAGTTTTGAAGTCAGGCGGTTCCTTTTCAGAGTGGCAGTTGCTCCTGCCTTGGAGAACATTAATACTAAAACAGTAGTAGATAAACCTCCCGTCTCAGTCTCACGTTCGCATACGTTGCATTTTGAATTTGGTACTGCATATTAAACAGTTTCAATTCGAATTCCAGACCAGCCAATCAGAGAAAGGCATTGATTGGCTTGGGTATTTCAAGGTTGCACAATTATGTAACTGCCCACTTTCATTAACGCCAAATCTCAAGGAATTATCGGAGTTAACTAGTGTGGATTTTGTTGTTAATAGTAATTCCACAAAAACAAAAACAAATACAAAATAAACCGATAAATTTGTTAGAAGACCGATATATTATACGATATGTTGAATCAGAACTTCGATATCGATATATCGAAACGAAAATATCGGTATTTCATAAAAACCGATATACCGTTCCCATCCCTATTAGTAACTATGCTATGTATGACTTCAGAACAGGAAATGTATTTCCCTCCTTTGAAGAAAATAAAGATTTCCCTTCGAGTTAACAAATGGTCACAACATTAATCCTGCTGTTCATAGACAAGGAAATGGTTCGAAATCAATGAAATTCGATAAAAAATAGAACCCACAGAACTCTTTTCATATAAGAAAGACAGGTAAGTGAACTTCCGACACAACATTTTAAGAGCTAATTCGCCAAACTTTGTTTCATCATACAGTAGGTTAAATTTTACCCGATTATAAATTTTATCTGGCATTTTCCATAATGAAACCCTTGTTTTCAATTTACTGAGCAACCACTCGAGATAATAAATTACACAAATACATATTATATTCATATGTAGGCCTACTCGTATATTCTCTTAAGTATGTTTTTCATTGTTGGGGAAGTGGATGATGTAAATTAAATATTCTAATGGACGTGCAACGTAGATAAATTTGTGAGCAATTCTAAGAACATAGTAATATAAAATAAAAGTATCGACTACGATGTGAAAGAGGTTGAAATATTACATTTTGATTATATAAATATAATCATAATTAGGCTCGTCATTTTGGGGACCGATTACAAATATTGACTGCAGCATGGTACATAACCCGGGACGTGAGCTAGGACGAAGACACTGACTTTTTTTGCGATCGATTATGGGAATTACAAGATGAACATAAACAAAACTGGACAATTCTAAATGTAAATATAAGCTACATACAATTACAAAGATATATATTTTACGTACCTTTCGTTATGTACAGAAGAATTACCAAAGAATTATTCGTGGGTTTGAGTTTCCTCCTTTTCTTCAAGATCCATACAATTACTGTACAATGCACAACAACTCAACATCTTCAGTGTCTCATCAAATTCCGCTGGTGAACGGATAGTAAACTTGAAACAACCCTATCGATCCACAACATTACAAGCCTAGTCATGATATTCACTCGTCCTTTGTAACATCATTCGTCCAATTACAAACAAAACTTGTACATGATGTGATACACTTACCGGTTTTGGGCGGGACTCCCTAAGGAATGTTTTCAAATCACCCCCTGCCAATAACTCCAACACAATGAAGCGTGGATGCTTGTCAAAGCAGACCCCAATGAAGTGAACGATGTTTGGGTGGTTGAATTTGCTCATTATCAACGCCTCCATCAGAAAATCTGTTTCAGCCTGATGTGTTGAGAGTTCCGGGAGTGTCTTCAAAGAGAATAAAAACCATAATTATTCATAATATAATGATATTAATTGCCTTCCTGTTTCTTCAGAATACAACGTAAGTTACTGTATACTTTCTGAGCATTTTACTTTCTAGTTTCAGCGTCAAAACCTATTATCGCACTAGACAATTTTTAGACTTAAAATAACATTAACATTACACTATCATATAAAATTTAAAAATTCAATAAATTGAATCAGTTGGAGCTAAAAGGAACTAAGTCACTTTTCACAAGAGAAGCAAAAACATCCCACTAATAACACAAATGTATATATTTTTATATTAATATTTTTATGTTATAGAAGACCAAAGAACATTTAATTTCTGACAAAAGACAACAGTAAATATTTACATATTATTTAAATATAACAATTATTTGTTTTCTGACTTAGTCCCTTTTAGCTCCATATTAAAAATTTGATAAAGGTAAGTCATATCATTTAATACAAATGTGATATTGTTTTACATTTTATGTTGTCTTAACATTATACATACTATATTGTTACACTATAATGGACTTCAAACTTAAAAGTTATAATTTGAAAAATATATTTTGGAATTCCTTTGCTTTTATGTCTCACTGGGCCATTCCAAAGTCTCATCATAGAAGAATCTAGCTTCATGGCTAACATATTTCACAATCTTTTTATATCCTCCAGTTTTTTTTTTTGCATTATTGGGGATTTTATCGTTGTAAGCTTTGTTTTGTGGCCTGGTAAGTTCTTGAAAGAGTTTTGGCTTTCCCAAATGGCATGTTTGTTTTACCAGAGAACCTATGAATAACGAAGCTTTAACCACTACTTTCTGGCCAATATCGTATGAAAACTCTTTAAAAGTATCTGGTGCTGTTTTTGGTTTCTCACAAGAGCTTTAGTTTCCTCAGACATCACAGTTTTCTTAAAGAAGGTCGGCTACCATTCATTGAAGTTCAGAACTTCTTCTGTTTTCACTACATGTACTTCAACAGCTTTCTTACTACTGGCCAATATTTCGACATATTCCATGGGAGTGTAAATGCTATCTATCTTTTTGAGCTTCTTTTTGAAGATCCCAAAATTTCTGTCGCATGGCAAATATGAGTGCCCTCGCTCAGGGTATCTAAGAACAATGGATTCGAATTTGCCAGTAGCTGTCAAAGCCAAGCAAATTCTGATCACTGTATGGTTCTTGTTCTGGCCAGGACAGTCATCAGAGAATAAGTTAACATGTTTAACACTTTTTGAGACGTAATTTTCAAAGTAATGATTAAAAAATGAAGAAATCTCATTTGCACCCTTCCTTCCTTCCTTCCTTCCTTCCTTCCTTCCTTCCTTCTCCTTCATGGTAAAGGTAAATTACAGACTTGTCTGTTTTAAGATCATGCACATTGAAAACATTTACCCGCAAATAAAAAATGCCCTGTACCGGAATGTTTGGTAGGAGAGCATTCTGCATGAAGTCGAATGCTAAAGCACATATCTCTTCATTCTCGTCACATAATGTCTTCATGTTTTTCATAGTATTGTAAAATTTGCAGTTTCGTCGAAGGTGGACTTCCAACTCGGCTTTTGCAGCTAATTTCACACTGTCCTTCAGGTGGGGATTCTTTATTTTAGTATTAAGCTCTTCACACATGCAGCAAGTGTCTATTTGCAGTCTTCCGAAATGATAATTAAAATTATCACGGAAGTACTGCCTGTAGAATCATATTTCACTTTTGTTCCATCATGTTTACTACAGTATAGTTCATACGTGGTCCTTATATTTAATCTAGCATCTAAGTAAAGCATCTCTTTTCCTGCATAATGTGAAAATTTAACCGGGAACGATCTGATGTGCTGATCAATGCTTTCAGTCACGTCTTCAGGCATCTTGTTTGGAGCGGGCTTTCTACCTCTCTTGTCTATCGGAAGTTCACCTCGAAGTAGACTTCGATTAACATTAAACACTCTTTTTGCCCCTATAGCGTGCAAACTACAAAATGTTTGGCGACAGACCAACTTCCTGCAAGACCCGTCCATAACAAAATAATGGAAACTCGAAATGCGACTATTTTGTTCAGTAACATTTTTCATTCGAGGTCGACGCTGCTTAACATCTACTGCTTCAATGAGACCATGTAAATATACACCTTGTGAGGTTTTATCTGGTAGATTGTGATGGTTAGTGAATATGTGAATCTTCTGATCCTCATTTAAGTTATATTTCTGAAACACTGTTTCAGACATCTGTATATAAAATTAGTAAAATAACTAATACTGTTGAGCTATGGTGTTCTGTTCGTTACCAGCAAGATAAATCTAACGATCATTTCATTCTTACTAACAAGACATAAAATAATTTGTCTTACTAGTCTGCAATAAGATATTTTGTCATACTAACTTACAGCCACCTCCTATTTTCTTTTCGGCTATAATATTTCCAGCATGATTTCTGTAGGATAATCCTTACACGATAGAATTTTTTATAATGTTCATTTTATCCGTATGGTCTTTCCTCTTGGGCTTTGGAGAGTAAAAAAATGAACATCGTAATCGGTTTTCAGCAATACCAACTTATGAATGCGGTGCCAAAAGGAACCAAGTCAACGACTTAGTTCTTTCTTCCTCCGTGTGACGAAGCAAGGCATGGTTTCGGCAAGGAAGAAAAGTCTGACTTAGTTCCTTCTTCCACCGATCGATGCGCATGACGCCCGTTATTCAAATGGTTGCATAACCCAAAAATTGCATATTTTGACTTAGTTCCTTTTAGCTCCGACAGATTCAATTGCATTGCGCATATCTTTCTATTTCCAGCAACATCCCGATATTTTGAATAAGAAGAAAAAAAAGATATGAGTAGCTATATATATATATATATATATATATATATATAGCTACTCATATCTTTTATATATATATATATATATATATATATATATATATATATATATATACATATATATATTAATTGATGCCTTTGCGGCTAAATTCGGCTTCTTCTTTTTTAACAAAATAATGAAACAACACTATGAACTGAATTTTCCTTGTATTGAATGAAACTCATTTCACATATCAGTTTCAAATCTATGTGATATAAAAACCTTTCGTTCTCCTCACCAAGTAGCAAATCTTGCAGGAATTAATAGGCCTACAATTTATATTTGTAAGGCTGATGAAACCATAATACAAACTATAAGTTTTTATATGAATAACAAATTAATCGAACATATTCAAATATAAAAAGTGTATTTTTTTCGACTTAACGGTAAATCGCTTCAGAAGTAGAAAAAAGAAATTTGTTAGGCAACAGCCCGTAGATCTACATATACCTTCCAATACTGTACAACTTAACAAAGTTAAATATTAGCGAAAGCGACTGGATGCCGGGTAGCCAAGCCTTTTGAAGCACATGGTCATAGAGTTCTTCATTTACTTCCTTACAACTGTGACCTCATTGCTGTTGACTTGATCTGGGATAAGATGAAACATAGTTTATTCGAGCACACAATACGACGGGAGACATCACTTTGTCTAATTTAGAAATCTTGACAACGAAGGGACTTTCCGCTGTGATAGCAGAGTATTGGAATGGGCACTACAGACACGTGACTGCATTAGAGGAAAAATACCTTCAGATGTGTGGGCGAATGAATGATGCCATTGACGAAATGGCTAATTTTGAACCAAGCGACACGATGAGGTCAATAATGGTGGCGATATGGATTGTGCTTAATTGTGAATTAATGTAAATTAAAATAAGTCTGTAAAGCATTATTATTATTATTATTATTATTATTATTATTATTATTATTATTATTATTATTATGTAATATTCTAAATAGGGCAGCGTATATAGTCTAATGTTTAGACATAAGCCGATCCCCAGCCCAGATGACAGAGAATGTGGTTACACAAGAGTATATTTAAATGCTTTCTTATTACACATTAGTTAAAACCTGTTCCGAAATCATGTTTTCCCCTGAAAATCGGAGTGCCGTGAAAAGATACCTAATTTCATAATGTCAGTAGCTGAGCCAAGTTCCTCTACAGTAGAGTGCCCTGCACTGAGAGGACCAATATTTTCTGAAAAGAGTCGCGTTACCTGAGGGAGGGGCATCCATGCTATACTTTGTCCAATACATGCCGCACCGAGAAATACAGGTCTGGGAAAAGAATGGAGAAGGGATATAATCCTGAAATTCGGTGCAGGAAAATATACTAGGACATTGTAAAACCGGATTAAAAATAACTGAACAACATGAACATTTCAGTACAAAATAAAATATTTCACCGTACAAGCTTATGGTTTTAAATGTGTAATCAATTTGGCACAATACCTAGCGTCTCTTACAGTAATATAGGAGGTAAGATTCGAAATAAGTTACATGTGACAACTCGGTATTGAACGGGACTCGGAACTTAAAAACTTGATAATAAAGAACGTTGACGTACGACGTCTACCTCACTCCAAATCTTTTAGACGGGTAGTACACAAACTCATGTAAAAACAATCACAACTCTAAATATAAATAAGGATAAGTACTACACAAACTCATATTGTAAATACAATCACCACTCTAAATATAAACTAGGATAAGTACTATACAAACTCATGTTGTAGAAACAATCACCACTCTAAATATAAATGTGGATAATTACTACACAAACTCATGTCGTAAAAACAATTACCACTCTGAATATGAATCAGGAGAAGTACTACACAAATTCATGTTGTAAAATCAATCACCACTATGAATAAGAATTAGGACAAGTAGTACACAAACTCATGTTGCAAAATCAATCACCACTCTGAATATAAATTAGCATAAGTACTACACAAATTCATGTTGTAAAATCAATCACCACTCTGAATATATATAATATAAATTAGGATAAGTAGGCCTACTACACAAACTCATGTTGTAAAATCAATCACCACTCTGAATAGAAATTAGGATAAGTGCTACACAAACTCATGTTGTAAAATCAATCACCATTCTAAATATAAATTAGAATAAGTATTACACAAACTGATGTTCTAAAGTCAATCACCACTTTGAATATAAATTACGGTAAGTACTACACAAACTCATGTTGTAAAATCGTTTACCACCCTGTATATAAATTAGGATAAGTACTGCACTAACTCATGTTGCAAAACCAATCACCACTTTGAATATAAATTATGATAAGTACTACAACACAAACTCATGTTGTAAAATCATTTACCACTCTGTATATAAATTGGGATAAGTACTACACAAACTCATGTTGTAAAATCAATCACCACTCTGAATATAAATTATGATAACTACTACACAACTCATGTTGTAAAATCGTTTACCACTCTGTATATAAATTAGGATAAGAACTACACAAACTCATGTAGCAAAATCAATGACCACTCTGAATATAAATTAGAATAAGTACTACACAAACTCATGCTGTAAAATCAATCACCACTCTGAATATAAATTAGGATAAGTACTACACAAACTCATGTTGCAAAATGAATCACCAATCTGAATATAAATTAGTATAAGTGCTACACAAACTCATGTTGTAAAATAAATCACCATTCTAAATATAAATTAGGATAAGTATTACACAAACTCATGTTGTAAAAACAATCACCACTCTGAATGTAAATTAGGATAATTACTACACAAACTGATGTAAAAATAATCACTACTCTCAATATAAATTAGAAGAAGTACTACACAAACCCATGTTGTAAAAACAATCATCACTCTGAATATAAATTAGAATCAGTACTACACAAACTCATGTAAAAACAATCATCACTCTGAATATAAATTAGTATAAGTACTACAAAAACTCATGTTGTAAAAACAACCAACACTCTGACTATAAATTAGGCTAAGTACTGCGCAAACTCATGTATTAAAACAATCACTGTTCTAAATATAAATTACGGTAAGTACTATACAAACTCATGTCGTATAATTAATCACCACTCTGAATAGAAACTAGAATAAGTAGTACACAAACTCTTGTTTTAAAACCAATCACCCCTGTAAATACAAATTAGAAGTACTATACAAAGTCATGTCGTGAAAACAGTCATCAATCTGATTGTAAATTAGGGTAAGTACTATACAAATTCATATTGTAAAAGCAATCACCACTCTTAATATATATTAGTATAAGTACTACACAAACTGATGTAAAAACAATCACCACTATGAATACAAATTGGCATAAGTATTACACAAGCTCATGCTATAAAAACAACACTACTCTAAATATAAATTAGAATCAGTACTGCACACACTCATGTTGTAAAAACAATCACCACTCTGAATATAAATTAGGACAAGTAATACAAAAACTTATGTTCTAAACACAACCAGCACTCGGACTATAAATTAGGATACGTACTACACAACTCACGTTGTAAAATCAATTACCACTCAGAATATAAAGTAGAATAAGTACTACACAAACTTATGTTGTAAAATCAATCACCACTCTGAATATAAATTAGTATAAGTACTACACAAACTCATGTCCTAAAATCAATCACCACTTTGAATATAAATTGTGATAAGTACTACACAACCTCATGTTGTAAAATCGTTTACCACTCTGTATATAAATTAGGATAAGTACTACACAATCTCATGTTGCAGAATCAATAACCACTTTGAATATAAATTATAAGTACTACACAAACTCATGTTGTAAAATCGTTTACCAGTCTGTATATAAATTAGGATAAGTACTACACAAACTCATGTTGTAAAATCAATCACCACTATGAATATAAATTTTGATAACTACTACAAAAAACTCATGTTGTAAAATCGTTTACCACTCTGTATATAAATTAGGATAAGTACTACACAAACTCTTGTTGCAAAATCAATCACCACTCTGAATATAAATTAGAATAAGTACTACACAAACTCTTGTTGTAAAATCAATGACCACTCTGAATATAAATTAGAATAAGTACTACACAAACTTATGTTGTAAAATCAGTCACCATTCTGAATATAAATTAGAGTAAGTACTACACAAACTCATGTTGTAAAATCAATCACCACTCTGAATATAAATTAGTATAGGTACTACACAAACGTATGTTGTAAAATAAATCACCACTCTGAATAGAAATTAGGAGAAGTACTATACAAACTCATGTGTAAAATTAATCACCACTCTCAATAAATATTAGGATATGTACTACACCAATTCATGTAGTAAAAGTAACCTAATCACCACTGTAAATATAAATTGGAATAAGAACTACACCAACTCGTGTTGTAAAAACAATCACCATTCTAAATATAAATTAGGATAAGATTGATAAGTTTACACACAACTTAATGAACATTTCTGTTTTATTTTAATGATTAACTGATCGCTGACATTTCTTGTTTTGCACTTATGTTTCAATATGCGGCTGGATTGTGTTAGTAAGTAGACGCAGAGCAGAGACATGGTGATAATAATTTAACCATGAGAGTGAAGCTAAATTACACCGATTGACTTAAAAATAAACAAGTTGATAATATGTCGATCGGAACATTGCAATTATACGACCTGGAACATTTTTCATGTTAGGATACATTTCTGTTGGCAATAACTGGTATAAATCTCGTCCACGTTTCCCCGATGTTTTTACGTAAGTTAAGTGTTAACAATAAATCGTTTAATCATTTTGTGATTTATGAAATAAAATTTTCCAAATAAAAACAAAATTCCTCAAAATAAACAACGCGATAAAAATTTTACATAATAACTTACCTGCAAGCTTGTTTTTTTCCATATCTTTGCCACGGACAGGATTGAAATGACGTCTTATTTTATAATGCCGTATATATAACGAAGTTAAACAGAACATAAAAGGCAATTAGCTAAATTATCTGCTTCAACAACATAACCATATTCACATTCCTTGTTGAAGCTGTGTCTTGGTACTTTATGTAGTCTCATTTTCAAATATTTTGCAAATTATTGTTCGCCACTGAATGTTTACGTTGTGCAGATAAGGTCTGACTAAGCAGAATGAAAGTAGAGTTGCGGTGAGGGGGTGGAGGAAGTAGGGATGGTAATATTTGCGCTCTAGAGAACGCAAGTTTGACATTCCTGGTCTAGTACAATCAGAATGTAATGAAAATCCTGTTTCATAAAAGATAAATACTTACTCAGTATTATATATGAAAAGATAGGTGTAAGTAAACTTTTTTTCGCCACACGATTACATGCAATGCTTGGATCTGCTGACCTTTTAACTCAACCGATTCTCAAAAGCAACAAACACCTCACAGCAACAAGGGAATAAGAGAGCTACCACCACAAAGTAAAACATTTTATTTATTTAAAGAAACTTCCCCTAAAATAAGGGTTGCCCTGAAGAACAAAGTATATAAAATATACAAGCATTAGTAAATGCGTAAAATTTTCGTGAGAAATATAATTATTATTGTTGTGCTATTAATTTACTTTATATATGTGATTTCTCATAAGATATATTGAATATTTTAGAGCTTTCAAAGAAATAGTTTGGCCAAAGAGAATTCAAGATTGAACTATTTGCAGAAATTAATAAATCTTTTTGTAATCGTGCCTCTAGCACCCACTAATATTCCAATAATTCCAATTGATTGTAAATTATACATATTTAAATAATAAGAAACAGTTGGACCATAAATTTGATTCTTCTCAATGTTGACATCTTCCTGTTGAGTTGTATTCAATTCGAAGCGGTTAGTAGGATCTATTATATAGCCTGTTGTGTTGCTAAAGGCAAATATATCAACCCGCCGACAGCTTCCTGTTTCCGATAGACCATGGATTTCTTCATAGGTGGTATATCCCTTGTCACGAAGAGCTTGAGTGATTGCGGACCTAATTTTGTGATGCCTCGCATTGCATAATGTCTCACCATGCGGGCAAGATCCAAGAACGTGGGCGAGAGTTTCTATTTTGTTGAAGTAGTGGATACAACGGTTACTGTCCATGGATCTGCCCGGAATAGCGCGTACAGCCGCAACATTATCGATCATTTTTATAGCATTCACTGCAGCTCAGTCTTTCATGATGAGTAATCCACCGGTTTGTGGCTGGATGTTCCGCGAAAAGAGAAACTCCTTTCACTTTTTGAGAAAGCGTGCTCCATTTCTGAAATTCTAGATCTCTTAGCGTAGCCCTAACTTTCCTTGAATCAAGAAATCCATCTCGGGAGTTAATGAGACTATCATCGTATGTTAAATTTATTCTGGTTAAGCAGTGTTTGCTTTCATCTATTGGGCTTCTGGTATTTAGAATATAGGGATTATTTGATTTTTATAGTGGTTTCAAAGCATTAATTTGCTGCAGAACTGCTTACCATTAAAATCTGATAAGTCCCAAGTCTTTAAATTTTCCAGGACTGTAAACCATGTTGTCAGGAAGATCAACAGGGAGGTGTAAAATTTTCTTTAAAGTGCAGTTTATCATTTTGTCAGAGTCTTCTAGAAATTTTTGGGGAATCTGACGAACAGGAATAGTTTGAAAAGGATAGATGAGTGTAAGGAAAATCGAAGCATTTAAGATAGAGAATTTCTGATCGGCTTGGAGAAGCGGTGAAGACGCGAGTAATTCCAAATTTTGACGTAATGTTAGCATAGTTGTCAGAGGATTAAATGCAATCTCATTTTCATAATTACACCTAAATATCGGTTTGTCTCACAGGTGGATATCATTTTTACGTCACCCTTGTCTGTACTGAAGTATTCACCTTGGAGTCCACCTTTAACAATATTAATGCACATACATTTTTACATATTTACTTCTAAGCCGATTTCTTTGAAATTTTGGATAGCCATTCTTGATAATTCCAATGCAGACGGTTTGTTTTCCCTATGATGACGGTGCCATCCGCAAACCCTAAAACAGTTAAAGGTTTGGAACTTGGAACAAGAGGGAATCCATATTCATTTGCCACCGTATCCTCTGAAAATTCCTCGAATATGTAGTCGGTTGATAAGTTGTATAAAGCAGGCGATAAAGGGGAACCTTGTAACACGCCTCTTTTAAAACTTCTAGACTTTGAACGCAGATGATTGATCTCGAATACAGTTTCATTTCCTTGTTGTAATGATAAGCTGAGTTCTGTAATATCTTCATTTTGAAAAGGTGATGTAGACCGATAAGCAATTAAATAAAGTGGATATGGGTTAAATGACGGACCCATTTAACCCATATCCACTTTATTGAGTTCTGAAAGCTTAGAGGGAATGGAAGAATTTTCAAGAGTTTTTCATAGATGTAGGTGTCCAATGTTATTGAAGGCTGTACTGACATCGAGGAAAATTACAGTAGCGTAGTTTTATTAGTTTTAGCGTTCTTAAGGATGGAGTGAAGTAACGTTGTGTTCAAGAGTGCTCCCGGAGAATTGTTGAAACCTCTGTGATATTCGTGAAATGATGTATGTTCTCTTAGACGACGATCTAAAACTCGTTCGATGATCCTTCTCATACCCGAACATATAGTACTGGGTCGCCAATTAGAAACTATCTTCTCTTCTCCTGACGTACATAAGAGCACCGTTCTTGCCTTTTGAAAACAGAGTGGGACATGTTAACGTCAACATTCTTGTTGCTATAAGCGCGATAATATCGGATACTAAATCTTCTCTCACAACCCGCATTAGAACGTGATCTGGGCCTGGAGAGGTATCAACAGCGATTCCCTTCATTGCATCAGAAACTTCTTCCTTGGATAAATTAGCTGATAGGTCTCATCTAAGGTAATCCTGTCTGCTTCTGATAAAAATGGATAATAATCTCTTCTTGTGTTATCATTAGGAATAGAATACTCAATGGAAATGGTTTTCAATTTCTTTCATGGGGATTGTGCATGATGCCCTACTATTTCTAAGAATTTGACGAATTGCTTTTCTAGTTCATTGTAAGTTAATATTGATATTGGGTAAGTTGATAAAGATATTTTGCTTTTCTTCTCGACCTATGTATTTTATTTTGTCTTTCAGGATTAGAAGATTGATTGCCAGGTTAAATAAAGCCATTATTATTATTATTATTATTATTATTATTATTATTATTATTATTATTATTATTATTATTATTTCGTTTGGACGTTCAAATCAGCATTTTTTCTTAATTCATAAAATTTTTGAGCAGGGCCAGAAAAAAAATCTATAGATTTAGCTAAAAATTCAGTGAAATCTTTTACTCGTTGAGAGAAAACATCATCATCTTCAGTCTCTTGAAATTTCAGTTTTCATTGCACCTACAACATTTCTTTTGAATGCGTTGAAATTTGAGTTAGATGCTAGAGAAGGGCAAGCATTTTCGCTGGAAGGAATGGAATGTGTTGGTATATTAGTGGATAGTACAGTAACATGATTATTTTGATGTTGTGATACAAGGTTTGCTCGATGTACATCAGGATGAGATCTACTGATATGAATACTAACTCGTCTTGGATCAGAGAAATATTTGCCACAATGAACACACACTGCTTTATCTGTTATATCTGTTACATCTTGTGATTGATTTAGATATGCCATTATGTATAAATATTAACTATATTTTCATTATAGATGTGAAGATAATGTCCAATTAATTAATAATAGGCCTACGTAGGAAATAAAATGTTAATTAATATAATATAATTTCTCAAATTATCTGTTCAAAGAAATTGCGTGGATTTATAGTTATTAGGCCTACATAACTGAAGTTATTAATAACTGGTGATTTCTATTTTCATGGCCTTAATTCATAAATACTCTTGATTGAGATATAAATTAGTATAATAAAATGTAGAGAAAACGCTGTTGCTATGTAAACAACTAAAGTACCAAGCTCAAATATAATTCACATATCTTCGTAATGGAAACAAGTAAAAATTATACTTAATATCTCGATAAAATCAAGAATACTTCCATAAAGTGATGATCCATTCAAAAGGCGCATAAATATTTCTAAAAAACAATGTGACACTTAAAAACTCACTACTCTTGCTATGCATGTCAAGTAACTAATGAAGGGTGTAAAACACCTTCAAGTAATGGCTACATTTTTGTACTTGTGATGAGATAAACTGCTCTTTTGTGGTCACTGTTCGACCTGTGATTGCTAATTTCTGATCACGGTGATCTTGGACAGCGAAACAGTGATTGAACTGCGAACTTGTTCGAGGTGAACACTGAACAGTTCATTCTTCCCCGCCCATCAGAGCGTCTCACTGCGATGTTTCAATACTCTCGATATTTCACACATGGTAGGAGAGGGCGAGAAAATGTTGAGGTTATGTGTTTGTACTTCTCAGAAGTCAAGTGTACGCACAATACTGAGATGTGAATATAGGCGTTTCATCATTTTAAAAAGAGATTAAAGGTTTGAAAGTTAGCATTAATTAATTAATTAATTCATTCATTCATTCATTCATTCATTCCTTCAATCTAATGCTATAGACAAACTGAACATTTGTCGTCTGGCTACCCAATATAATGTTTGTCCATTTGATCTTGTCCTGTATTCCTGAAGTGAAACATGATATAGGAAAAAAAACGGAAAATTAGTAATTTTAACGTAATTAACACATCACTCAGAAGATGAATGAAACACTGTTATTTTTTAAATCACTGTCATATTTGGTAAAATTTTCTTATTATAATTAGCAAGTTGAATAGTGTAGACAGTTAATATCAGTGCTTTAATAATGGAATCAATTAAGCAATGTAGTATCCTGCCAGATTTTCGGCTGTCGGCTGACAGTAGTATATTTGTCGGCTTTAAGAAATTGAAATCTGCCAGGGTCAGCCTGAAATCTACTGAGATGGCTACACTGAATGTATTGTTAAAATCGGGAGCTCACATTTCGCCATACTTGTTCTCAATTTTGTCACTGGGCAGCATAAGCACAGCAGCTGGTGAGAAGTTTAGTCCTCGAACTGTGGTCACCGTTTCAAGAGCTGTTAAATCACAGGTGTGATCGTGATTTTTCGATCACCGTGATAAAATCACAGGTCAATGATTTTCTACTCATCACTATACGCTTATGGTCACTGAATCTTAAAATACACTAGGCTTAAATTGAATATATCTTTCTATTCCTTTGTCTCACTCTGTGTACTCACTGTCATTCTTCATGCTATAGTTTTGCAAAGTTTGGAAAAGAAGCAAAACATGACACATGTAAAGGTTATATTCTTAGGGAACTGCATCAGTTGACACATTAAGTATTAAATATTACAATATCCGAAATAATTTTCGTTACTGTATGATCATGTGGATTTATTTATTATACAAAAATGTGATTACTCATAGAAACAAGAAGCTATATAATACATGATTGTACCTTATTCTTTTATTCCTTTATTCAGCCTGGAAAACTGGCAGTAGAGGTATGTAGATTTTTTCTTGCGTTGACCACGTGGCCTAAGTCATGAGTTTGTCATTCAATAAAACTGGTTTCCTGTCTCGGTTTATCCTGGGGATTTTCAATTGTGGAGAAAGAGGGAATTTTCTCGGCGCTCTGCCATTATCTCAAAATAAACATGAGGCATATTGAAAGATAGTAATAGTAATAATAATAATAATAATAATAATAATAATAATAATAATAATAATAATGTGTTGTCATGTGTAATATAGACTTTCACACAATACATTTTTTATCTCTTGTTACTTTATTATCTGTAACTAATCACAATATTATTGTATATTCAAAAAAACAAAGTAAAAACTTAATTAAATCGACTTAAATCATGTCAGTTACCACTATGGTAGGGCCTATATCGTTTGTTTGTAGGTAATGTCAGTTCAACGAGAGTGTTGCATTCAGTATAGACAATGCTGAAGGAGCCATATAAGCCTTAGAATCCGTCCCTCCCAAGGAAAGAACTAGACAAGACACAAACGCGACTTAAGCGTAAGCAGCGGAAGTAATGAGATACAAAAACTAAGAAAGGAAATTGAAATTCTGAAGAAACTGAAAGCATGGTGCAGATCATAAAGTGATGTACCATCAAACATGTTCTGTCTTTAAGAAATATATTTCAATTAACGGAAAGAAGAGAGTTGGTTATTAATAAGGAAATGGAATTCGTCTTATCAAAATGACGACCGATACTGCATCCACTTAGCAATAATAACAATAAATTAGAGGAGAATTAATGATAGGCCTATTGGAAGCACACTGACATTAAGGCTTTCTCCTCCAAACTTTAAGTCTATCTGAGAAAAGTCACATGACCTTTCCCTGTCGTTCTACCCTCCGAAAGAGGATTAAAAAATGAATGTACGATGTATGGTTTAAGAAGTAGGCGAAAAGGCTATTGAAAGATAGAATACTATACTCATATCTTACAACCCAACAGACGATATAGTAGAAGCACTGTACATGTTTCTCAATTGTCGATATTTGGAAGGAACCAATTTTCTACGATTTTTATGTGATCATGGGCAATGAATTGTTAAAAGTTATAATTGAGAAAACTGAAGCATGTGCAATAAATTAGTGTGTTGGCGGTGTGAATTAAACTTTGAGTGGTACTAAAAAACTTATTTTCAAAATAACGTAAAAAATTGTGATGTGCCATACTTGTTATTTTGAATAAATTTTATTTATTCATCTTCCTCCAAGTGGCTGCCTAAAAGACAAAACTTACCATAACATTTCTGTTTTTAATAAATGGTTGGTCAATAATTATAATGGAAAGAGAGAAAACAATGGAGAAGGAAAAGAAAAGGAAATAATACAATTAAGAAAACTGTTACGAAACAACATTTTGAATGAGATGCGATTCTATTAGATGGACAATCATATCAATATAATTGACTGAACATACTATGGGCCTCTTGAAAGTGAACTTTCGCCCACAACATGTCATAAGGCCTGCGAAGTGTTACATGTCGTTTTCAACAAAACGTTAGATTAGCGATACAATTTATTGCTTTCTCACCGTATTCCCCAAACTGCTTAACTTAGGCTAATTCCAAAATTGAAGAATACCTAAACATAGAAAGGATTTATTCGAAGTAGATAAGAACTTAATCCACAAACCCAAGAACGGATTCTAAAATGATCTCTTGAATATACCATTTTTGTTGCTTTGTAAGTAAACAATAAAAGTTAGAGGAAAAAGTTTTAGTAAAAGTAGTTTCTTTTTAAAAAAAGTTTCCAATGGTACCTTCAACGACCTATGTTCTAATTTGAAATTTCGAAGTTCACCACAGGTACCTCTACAGTACTTTCGGTTTGTTACAGGAAATGGTACACTGACTTTCAAATAATCTGATCCGACTAATCGATAGTGATCGTTAATTTGTTGGTTTAATTGTAGATTCTTTAGTTATTGCATCTATGAATAGATGGCGAAGATAATAGTCACTGTTGTCAATTGTAGATAAATATTCCAGTATTATGGAATTCAATTTTTCATCTCACTCAACTCATTGTAAAACAACACTGGGTTTAGCTGGAAACCGGTTATATTGTCAATTGTGATAATAATTAATACTTAAGGTAAGCGTTCACTACATCGTATCGCACTCCTCGTACGAATCGCACGCAACGGATATTTTAAGTGCAGTGCGTTCACTGTAACGGCTCTACCTCATCGCCTCATGGGATTCCCCTATCAGCTGTTTGAAACATGACGTGGTACGATATTGACATTGCTGAAAACAGAGGAGTTTGAGGTTAGGTATATTAATTACGAGTGTTAGCGAATAGGAATTTGTAATTGCTTCATGCGTCTTAATTGAAGAGGAAGAAACGAAAGAGATAGTGATTAGGGCCTACATAATATATATGTAAGAAACGACTTGATTACTTTAATAGGAACGCCTAGATTATATAATTCTTCGCAATTTTCTACAAGCTAAATAAGTTTTCCATCTGCCATTTTGGCGCGACACTGAACATGGCACAACATAATAGTAACAGTTGACCAATTAAAATTGATTTATTAAAGAAGGCCATGATCGCACGCATCGGAAAAGTTGCTCATCCGAGAAACGTAGACGGATTTGCCGAGACCCGATGCGTGCGATATGATGTAGTGAACGCGGTTACATAACAATTACAGCAAAGATAGTCTTTTTCCGATCAGTGCGATTCTTTCGATGAGTGCGATACGATGTAGTGAACGCTTACCTTTAATCTACATAATCATTTTCTGTGACACTTTTTTAAATTCCCCATTACTGTTGCCACCTATTGAGAACTAGCGGAACTGTTTAAAAGTTTGTCAATTTTTTTAATTTCTCTGGTTCTGACTTATCCCATGGTTGGAAAGTTCGTCTACACGACGATAAAATCGTAGGTTGGATACCTTTGAACGTCAGTGCGCTACCACCAATTGATTCTTTGCTTAGGTTTAGGTTATCAATTTTTTTTTATAAACAACTAGTATCATATAGTTTCCGAGAAAAAAGTCTGATACGGATGGTCTGAAACACTTGGTACATAAAGTGTAAAAATAGGATCAAAACGTTAACAATCGTTATACATACTAAATTTCGAGAAGTAGAATGTAAAATTGTCCATCTTTGTGTAAAATCAAGAACATTAAATAGCATTAGTTACGCAAACCGAAAGATTAAACTTCAGCTGATGACAAGTACATTGCAAAGAAAAAAATGTTTTTTTTTTTGAGTCGCCACTTGTGAATTATAGTATGTTGCAAAAATTATTATTTGTAAGTGTACACCTGTTATAATAATTTTAATTGTTATTATCCTTAAAAAAAAACTAATTTTTATAAACATGTTCCTTATCTCTGAAGAGATATATAAAATTGTGAGTAAAAGTGGCAATCACTTTTAAAAACATAAGGGGAAGCGTGTGCGTTGTCTGCCATGTTACGTGACACTCAAAGCCTTACTAAATTACTAAATATCCACTAAGCTGCTCACTGGCGCTTGTGTTATGCTCCCAAACTGAACAGTCGATGGGCGGTCATTTGCAGGGAAGTGCTGATCAAGTATGGTTCGTTCGTGTGCTGCTTTCAACTGCAGCAATGCACACGGATGTAAAGATAAAGAAGGAAGGGATGTTACATTCTTTCGTATAGTTCGACTATTTTTTATGTATTGTTTATTTTTGTAGAGCCACCAGCGTAGCTCAACCGGCACACTCTCTGCGCTCGGCTTGAGTTCGATTCCCACTTGGGCTGATTAAACTAGTCGACAAATTTCAACTTTTTGCCTGTAACATGGACAAAATCTTTTTCTCTGCCTAAAGGCGCCAAGTAACTAGATTCGCCCCTGGCAACAAACTGCTTCCGAAGACTAGATCGAAAGAGGTCAATGGTGTCAAGATAGAAGATGTCACATTGCACTTGCTGAGTAGCTTGAGAGGATGGGTTAAAAAACTGACGTTCGTACCTGATCGGTAGTCTTTGATTTGGTTGAGACCTGCATAATGTTTAGACCTATTACATTCCTGTCGAAGGGCACAGAGGGTAACCCAATAAACTTATAGGAATGATTTACTACATAACCGGCCACATGATACACTAATCTGTCAATAAACGCAGCAGGAGTGGTATTCGCACTATTTCTACTGCATTCAGATCTACAACCCGGAACAAAACAGTACGGCATTTGTGTAATTATTTTGTAATCCACCACACAATATTCTTTTCTCTCTAGTAAATTCAAAGCACAACAAATTTAAGACATTTACATAACCCTCAACAACAAAGCATATTAACAATCCCTAGCAACGTTCATCATTAAACGCGCGAGAAATATATTTTCGAGATGTCTGACTTCAGACAACCGATAGAACCTAGCGATCGAAGCGCCACTAGTTGTCAGGTCCGCCACCGACATTGGGAAAGCATAGAAGTGTGTACACTATTTCTACTATTTGTCCTGGTTATACTTATCTGACAACTGCATTAATTGGATGGACTCTTATCTTCGTGATCATCAACAATTTGTCTCAGTACAAAATCGATTTTCCCCTGGTTGATACACGAAAGTAGGAGTACCTCAAGGTACAGTGCTTGGACCACTGCTTTTCTCCATTTATATTAATGACGTGACAACAAACTTACACTACTGCAAGTATCACATTTACGCAGACGACTTACAACTCTATATACACTCCCGACCAGACAAAATTGATGCAACTATTGGCAAACTTAATCATGACTTGAATCAAGTTTCTTCATGGGCGAATAAGCTCGGACTTAGGTTAAATGCTAGTAAGTCACAAGCTGTAATAATTGGACATAAGTTACTACAGAACATAGTGAACAACAGACATATTCCAATTATTACAGTAAATAATGCCACTATTCTGTGCCATTCCGTCGTCAGAAACCTCGGCATTTTCTTGGACGAAACTTTAAATTGGGAATGCCAAATAAAGGAAATATTCATGAGAGTGCGCTATACCATGCATTCTCTTAACCCATTCAGAAACTTCCTTCCGCCAGAATTAAAACAGACTTTAGTGCAAACCCTCGTACTACCACTGTTTGACAATTGCGACGTAATACTTACAGACTTGAGAGCTGAACTTTCGAACAAGCTGCAGCGTGTGCACAATATGTGTGTCAGATTCATCAGTAATGCTCACAAATTGGACCATATTACACCCTCGATCAAATCTTCATCCTTGCTGCAACTTAATAACCGTAGAACACTTCATTCGCTGTCTCTTCTGTTTCGAGTTCTCCACACTTCTATTCCAAATTATCTTCGTTCCCGGTTTAACTACTTAACCTCCAATCACAATCTAAACACCAGGTCACAGAAGAGCCAAATTCTAGCAATTCCTGCCCACAGAACATTCCACTATTCATCCTCTTTTACCGTCTCAGTCTCCTGTGAATGGAATTCTCCACCTCAGAAAATTAGGGGCTGCCAGACAATAACCACTTTCATGAAAAGTCTAAACGATTTCTTACTGGCGCAGTCAATTGAATTTATAATTGTAGTTGTGTTTAATAATTTAATATAATTTAGGTATAACTATTATTATTATTATTATTATTATTATTATTATTATTATTATATTGGTGTGAAGATAAAAGAATTATCATTGTAGGCCTGTTATATTAATTATATATTATATTGTATTGTAGTATTGTATTGCTTTGTAATGTATTGTATTAATTATGTTATGTTATGTTTCATAGCAATGTCGTAATTTTCTATCATACTGGTTGAGTGGAAGAGAAGGCCGAATGGCCTTAACTCTGCCAGTTAAAATAAACCATTATTATTATTAAAATAAACCATAATTATTAATGCTAGCGGGTTCAGTGTTCCACCATGTGATGATGAGAAGCCATTTCTAAAGCTTTTAGAGACGTGAAAGCGAAATGTATGTAAAGCTCCTTCTAGTTGACATTGTTGCCAATCGTAACACCCAATGAATCGGGTTCATTGTTTGCCAATGTTCAAAACCAGATGTGTGAGGTAGACAAAACAATGAAAACGTTTATGATAGTGTAAATCTTCGGACCCATATTAGCAGTAACAAAGCTTAAACCTGTTGAAAATATTAAGAGCTTACAGGAAAAGTGATCAATATTTTAAAATACTGTAATAATAGAACCAATATTCCGTCAGATAATAGTGGCAGCTGTTATAGAATAACGACTCAGAAACTCAGTTTATTTATTTACTTCACTTTTATACTGTTAACTTGTTTAAAATCTGAGATAAAGAGTTCGTTGAATTAGCTTGGCGAAGCTAAACTCTCAGTTTCATACACGTATGGATTCTGGCTACGGCTGTAACATTTTTCAGGGTTCCATTCTATAGTTTGAGGGAGCTATGTAAATATGTTACCAAATTTAATTATTATAAGTTCGTGTATTCGTTTATGCTAGACGGACATAAAGTAAATTTAGTTTGTAATATCTTAAACTCTGAGACGATTAATGCACTTTGTGCCATAGGATATCGAAAGTCATTGTTTTGAGGGAGATACGTAAATCAGAATGTAATCAGTTACCAAAATATGTTATCAAATTGAATTATAAGTTATATGCTAGAAGGACATAACGTAATTTTAGTTTGTAATATCTTAAACTCTGAAGCTATGAATGTACTTTGTGCCATATGATATCGAAAGCCATATTTTTAAATATATCTAACTGGTAGTGGACTGTAGCAAATCTAAAATGTTAAAACAGGTTGTTTGGGGAAAAGGGAGTCTGATGTTTCAGCCTTTACATCCAAAAATTTTGCAAAATTTTATTCTTTAGACAATTTGTGTTATGGCTTTAGCAATGGTTAAGCCTTGAATTGCATATGGTCGACTGTCTAAGAATATCTGACGCACTCATTCATACAACCAGTGGTTTGATAGACGTGTTAGAATATTGTATGAATGTTGACGATGTCCAATGTGTTTTTTCTGGTAAGTTTGAAACTGATAACCTAGAAAACAGGTTTAATTCATAATATCTACCAACAAAAATAATACACAATATCTGTACTTCAGGTTCTAGAGACGGAAAAGAAAATTATGTTGCAAAACTTCTTAGGTATTTAATGTCCATAGAAATTTTATTTCACAAAAATGTTTTATGTAATCGTAACGAATAAAGTAAATAATATAAGGAAATTCGTCTGTCTGTGAATGAAGGAGCAATTTCATATGATGCAGATATGGATAAATATCTGATGGATTACATTTCTGATTATGCTGTCTTAAAATATTTCATACTTTATATGAATAAAGGCGAAATCCTTCCAGAGACTTTATTGCGAGCAGCAGATAGTAGGAGTACTCTACAGTATGATAATTTAAAAATTATTTAATATATCTACATCCCAACAGTTACTCTTGAAATAGTAGGTTATGTTAGATAATTTGAATGTAACATACCTTAACAGCTACTGGCATCTCAACTGCATCTCCAGCTCTATGGCGAAAAAATCCTTGGTATACTTCACCAAATGCTCCTTGGCCCAGTGCTCTGTAAGAAAATCCGAAATTGATGTTGAACTATTCATATGATTTTTTATTATATGAATATTTTGTAACTGTTATTAACTATCGTTTACTTTGTCATGATGTTCAACGATTCCTACAATGTTCACTAATGAATTTTCAGTACACTTTTATAATTCAGCTTCATTATAAATTATGTATGGGTCTATACAAAATAATGAACCTAATTGAAAGTAATCTACATGAACACTGTAATTACCGATTAGGCTACAGGTAAACGCTACTGCAATACCTTCAAGTTCTGCAAAATAGAGCGCAGTGATTTCGTCGCAGCTTAATTTCCATTAACATAATTCAGTGTTGGGGATTTTGAAGGAAGTACGTTAGCGCTGTAAGCTACCTGCGTATGCAAGTGTTGATTGAAAACCGAGCGCAACATTTGACTGCTGTTCGCTGTCCATGTAAGCTCTTAACTGTAATGCTTCGGTCAATTTCTGCTTCCGGTTTACATGGTGGAACTGTTTTCAAAGGGTAATAAGACATAAGAGTTGTCAATATGTTTCTTAATTCATATGCTCGAAATAAAGATGAAAATAAATTATATAGGCCTGTATTTCGTGGTAAATATACTTCAGAAAATACAGATGTTACACATAAACGTAATATCAAAATTGTTGCGATATGTTAATAAAGGAGCTTGAGGAAATATTTCGAGGAAATAATTAATTTAGTGGTGACCGAAAAGTACGGTCATTAGTCGAGATTGCATTTCAGATCTTACAGAAGTAAAGTGCGAACATAAGTGGATAGTTCGGACTCGTGACGTGTTGCAATGTTAAAAAACATCATAATAATATATACGCACACATTATTTATCCATTGTTATGTCCATAGGATAAATTGTTTATGATAAATAGTGAAATTCAAGTAAGAGAGCATAAATAATTCTTTATTTTCTTTCCAGGAATCTCTACCTACTTTTCCAAATCAACTAAATGAACTCTTGCCTTGAACCAAGAAGAAAAAATATTTACATTCTAGCACCTTATTCTAGCACCTATAAGGTGCAAATAAAATAGCAGATTAGTTCGTACAGTTATGAAATATAGAGATGAACTTATTAGATTTATCAATCACAGAGGCTAAACAAACTTGGGGTTTTGTGGAATGCTGAAAACTGCAATGGTGCTAAAGTTTCCTGTCTACTTTTCAAGACTTAGAATTTAATTGCATTCTAAAATTGTTTAGTTCCGTCCATCCTTAAGTTGACATAATTATTGAGATTTCGTAACGAAAGATCTCTTATATAGGTTACTTCTTGCTTAAAATCAACCAATTTGAGAGAAAAATAGGTGAATTGAGAAGTGATTGTACACGGCTGCTGACCTCACGTCCACATACCGAAGCAGAAGTGGACAATCAACCAACCAGAATGAAGGTATAGTGGCGTTAGCACGTTGATCACCCCAGCCGTTATAGCTGACTTTTGTAACCGGATTTCGCTACCTATCATAGCTTCCCAAGTGCACCAAGGTGATGGGTGGGCACCAGTCCCATACACTGGCCAACATTTCATGAGAAAATTTATTTCCCATTAGGACTCGAACCAACGCGCATTCCGTAACGCGAGTCCTAGGCAGGGTGCCTTAGACCACGATGCCATGGCTCGGGATGTTAAAGATGTTGCAGGACAGAAATATATATAGCAGGTTTTACTACAAAGTGATTGACACCATCAACAATAAGAATTTTTAGATGTAAATCAATTCAATTTTCTTGTACTTTCAGACTCTTCAAAGTTCTAGGCTTTCCATTTCGCGGTTTCGAGAACAGCATATTTGAACAGCCAAGTCTTACAGTAGAAATAAGCATACAGTATTGTATTCGGACTCGTTTCCTAAGGCTGTATCTACGAATTGCCGAAGCATCTGCAAACGACCGACCTTTTTTGTATTATTCCGGAAGTGTACAAACTAGTATGTCGAATAGTCACAACTATAGCTGCATGCACATCCAGTGAAAGGGGTTGTCCAATTAAAGTGAATAGAGATATATTTGCGTAATTGTCCGACAAAAATAAACTATTTGCCACGTCACTGCTCTGAATTGAAAAGATTCTGCACTCATGCTTGAAAAGAAAAGCCTATTTTTACGAGGCAGTCATTGATTTTCCTCTAAAAGCATGAAGTTTAGAAGAACTGTCATTATCATCATCATCATCCAAACAAGTATAAGGCTCCAGGCCCGTTACAGTCTCAGTGAGTCATTCTCGGTACAACTTTTTTTTTTGTACGGTCTAAAGATCTCTTCCCTTGGAGACGATATTGAAGCATGGCTTTTGAAAGTCTATGACGATTCATTCGTTGAACACGGTTTTTCCACTGCAGTTGGTATTTCTTTTAAACTGTGAAACTGGTTGCAATTGGAGTTCTTGCATGATATCCTCAATTATTTTGCGGTCCAAGTGAGTAGAATCTAGTGATACTCTCATAAATTTAATTTCACGTGCTGTTATTCTGTTGATATCAGTACTTTTTATTGTCCATGCTTCACTACCGTAACATAGTAAAGGTCTAGCTAACGTATTCTTGTGTGTCACTGTACTAGTGAAAGCTTTATAATTTTGTTGATTATTCCCATTCTTTTATTGTATTTCCAAATTTTAGAAATTGTATCAGTTTCACCAAAAAATGTTAAATTATAACCAAGATATGTAAACTCATTTACTTTCTCTATTAGGCTAATTTTTGTTTAAGCAAATTTAGCTTGCAACTGGGCATTTCCCAAGAAATGATGTGACTTTTTTTTTCAGCATCGATTTTCTTGTCGTATTTTGCGCTGATCATATTTAGATTGTGCACTGAATATTGAAACTCATCTTCATGCCCTTAGAGCTAAAACATCAGCAAAGAGTAGGCTATCAAACTGTAAATTTCGACTGATAGAAATTGAACCATGGCGCGTCTGTTTCCAATCATTAATGATTCTGTTCATATATATATATATATATATATATATATATATATATATGATGAAAAGTAATGGAGATAGTTCACAGCCTTGTCTTACTCCACTATGAATTTGTTGCCAATCTGAAAGTCTGTTGGTGGTTCCAACTGTCATAAAAGTTCTTTTGTAAATGCTATGAATGTTAATTAAAAGCTGTTGGGGGACATGATCATCTACTGACACATTAAATAATTTTTTATTATATTAATAAATGTCTCTAAGTTGAATTTTATTTGTTTTTCGATTAGCTAATTCAATGTAAAATAACCAGCGCTGCAAGACCTGCCTTTACGGAAACCATGTTGTTCTTCTTAGTACTCTCCAATAAGTATTAATTTTATAATAAAAAAGACATTCATAAAAATTATCATTATTGAAACCTCCTATAATTATAAATAGATAAATAAATGGACTGCATGTAGATAGTGCATACACATATGCATGCCTTTGTGCAATCCGTGCGTGACACCAGAACCGAGTGGTGACAGCTCATTTTATGACGCCATGCGCAGTCTTTTTATTTAAATACACAAGTATATACGATGTTTGTCAAATTTTAAATTCTAAATTACAAAAATATTAACTATTATCTGCCTACAACACTTGTAGTTGAGCAGTTTTACCATTTCTCTTTAGAGGGAGTGCATTTCTTAGAGTTGGGGTTGCTTGTACAATTTTTTTTTAAGTTGTGTAAAGATACGCAACACCACTGATCTAGTTAGACCTACATCATTTCAAACTTCTTCACACTGCTGCATGTTAGCAGCAAATTCAATTGCCTAGTATAACTACTTCATTTTTCGATAAGGGTTAATTATTTTGCTTCCTCATATATAGATTACGTCTGCCAAATTAACCCATGACAAAATATTCATTAAAGTCAGTGACTTGAAGGGCTAGTGGCTATATGGCTTTACTGTGTATCTTATTCTAAAATGCATTATACACAGTAGGCCTAGTGGCACCATGTATATACAGCTACAGAAAACAAGCAACCAGTTTATATGGTGTGAGAATTTATTATCTTTTCGCCGTTTCAAAAGGTAGCTGTTTCACCTCCAGCAGTTCCATTTATTCCGACTACGTAGTTCTGAAATGTTGGACATCTCTACAGCTGCGACACGCAAAATCTAGCACCACGTTAAACATCGTGAAAATCTGAAATCATACGATAAAATCTGGTTATACGAATAAGGTTAGTTTACTTGTAATGTGTTACAATGCTAGTGACTATGTGCGTCATGTCAGCATTTGGACAGCGAACAAATGAAATTTTGTAAGTCCTCGTCATCACAAGAAGAAGGAAGTCATACAATTTACTGCGCAAGTCCATCAGTAAATTACAAAAACCATTTTTCAGAATACTTTTCGTGAATGCTGGTATCGAGATTACGGGCGATTACTTTGACGATTGATAAGTAGTGTTACAAAATTTGGTAACTTTACGACATAATAAGGCTACAGCAACCACAATTCTTAGAATATGGTACATATTAACATAAGGAATATATATATATATATATATATATATATATAGTATTTAATGCTAATTATACTGTTCATTAATATTTTGCCTAAAAAAATTACTTTGCATTTTCTGTTTTGTTTTTCACTCACTTGACAAGACGCAGATGATCTCTTGGAATGTCCTTAAGGTCTCGAATAGTGTATGTTCCGCCACCGAATTCATAATTAGGATTAAATTCTGTCATCATGCTGTCAGATGCCTCCCTTAATTGACTCAACTGCAAGTCTGGTCCACTTGGCATTCGTCGCCTCACCAAGGTCGACTTCTTCCGCTGATACCTGTTGTCTATGCACAGAAATATAGCATTGCATTACTGTTGATTAAATGAATCATAAACATTCATAAAAGGCAAAGAAACTCACCCCTCTAGTAATGAATTCAAGAAATGAACTGGAGGGAAAGAAATTTTCCTTAGGTGCTCAAAATTTTCCTCCCCTGGGGATTTCAGGAGAATTAACTTACATTATTTCAATTTTAAGTTACTTATGGCAAGTGTAACTTCAAAAAAGAGATTAAAATTAATTGCCTACTTGTTTCCATTATATATGAATGAGTCTAAACATTTGTCCCGCTCTTCCACGATTAAAAATTCCTTTAGTATAATATTAGTATAATAATGTATACTATATGTGTTAATTTATTATTGTTTTTTTTAAGATTTTAGAAGCAAGATGGCAAAAAATTCGAGGAATTAAATCAAAAGTGAGCAGTGGGGGATAACGAAAATTGATGAAAAATATGGTGAGGGAGACGACATTTGATAATATAAGACAAGTGAGTGAAGAAAGGGGGGGAGGGAGGAGTGGTCAGCGAAAAAGTAGAGATCAGTAATGATAACGACCTGGTTTTACTAAGGTAAAAAAGGGACTAGTGAATAGTATTTTTCGAGTTAATAAGGGAACAATATTAGTGAACCAGTAAAAGATTAAGAAAAGAGTAGATGGAAAGATTAATACCAAAGCATCAGAGTAACGAAAGTGCGAATAGTAGGGATTATTGAGTGCACGAAAGTTATTATAGGGAAGAGTGAACTGAATAGCGAATCCTCTGTACAGATAAACTGTTATAAACAGTAAGAAAAGTGAACTAGTGAATAAATAATGAATAGCAAAAAGAAGGTAGGATAAGTATTAAATAGACGATGGACTGAACAGCAAGATGGGAGATAGCTAGTGGGAGTAAGGTAGTTTTAATTAAGTATACTTCAAATAAATGTTACTTGTAATGACTGTTAATGGCGGTACCGTGTACGTGAAAATGTGAGGTCCACCATTACATGTAAGAAATGCTGTGATGAAATATATAATCATATCATATCATATATTATTTTGTTTACGGCAATGAGATGATGGCAACGATAATTATGATGATAACGATGATGGTGGTGATGATGATGATAATGATGATAATGGTGATGGTAAATGGCTAAATGAGAGTGCAAAATATTGCCGTCTAAAAAATATTCTATATATAAGCTATCCATTTTGCTCGTTCTGCCATTGTAGGAGTAGGCCTACTTAACCTCTCTACCCAAGGGAGGAATATAGTCTGAATTCATCACTGGACCCTCTTGCATTTCATGACAATGTTCTGAATTCATCACTGGACCCTCTTTCATTTCATAACAATGTTCTGAATTCATCACTGGACCTTCTTTCATTTTTCAAGACAATATTCTGAATCCATCACTGGACTTTCTTTCATTTTTCATGATAATGTTCTGAATCCATCACTGGACTCGCTTTCATTTTTCATGACAATGTTATGTCACTGCCACGACACAATATAGTGTTGTCATAAACAATTTACTTTTATGAGACAATAATGTAAAATAAATTGTGCCCTTTAAACATGTTATTAACTACTGAATACTGTCACAGAACATAGATGGGGCTAGTTCAACCACAAAGTTCTTCCCTGTAAAACTTAGAGCTTAAAATAACTAATGTTATTTCACTGACCTAACCAAACCTACACTAACGGACGGAAAGGCGAACACAAAACAACAATTGAAGGATTAGATTAGTATCATCAGTGAATGTAGGGTTAGTGAGAAACAGCATCCACAGGGAAGGTTAAGTTCCAAGAATTATGTTTTGCACTGTAATAATACTTCATACAGTAGCCTTGTTTCCTACTTACCTCAGATTAACTCGTATAAGTTTTATATTCTTTTTGCGTACAATAGTAAGCTTTTCAGATACATAGATAGTTGTGGATAATTCAGTTTTCATTTAAATTTACGGGAGTATTTTGTGATTCTTTTAAAATTATATTAAAGTAATATATTTGAAGAAAACAACAAAATTACGTCAACTGGTACTGGCAGAAAATAAAAATCGTCAAATTGTTTAATAGGCTTAACATTGATATAGGCTTTATTAATTAAATTGAATGGAATTGTTAAAATATACTTTCATATGTCGAGCAACTGACAGCTTGACTTTGTTTCGATTGATTTGGTGGTTACGTAAAGGTTAGCCAGATCCATTTCTTAGCCAAGATTTTCGTGTTTCGAAAAGATAAAAATAGCATGATGTGCGTGAAAACATAAAAATAATCGTTGTATAGAAGTGTATCCTAGTCTTGGTCTGTTTCTGCGCTATTTAAAAATATTGTACCGACTCGGTTATATCTTTATTTTATACATAAGAAAATGAAAAGGTAAAATTTGTATATTTGAAGTTATTACTGTCCAGTTTAGAACTAAATGTATTTATATAAAATATGCTACACAGATAATTTTGTTTTTAAAGCCTACGTGGCGGAATTCTGAAAGCATGGCTAATATTTTTTATTTCATAATCCATTAGCCATTCCATCGTCTTGCAGTGATTACATGATAAATGTCACTATTAACTTGTGTCCAGCTTCTGTTATATGTAAAACTTCATCCAAATCGTGGCATCTCGATAAAGCTGATGGAAAAAGACAATATTTATCGACATCCTCTAACATTTGCATTTCAAATCCAACTCGATCATTTTGAAAACAAATAATCAACTCTTAATTGTTCACAAACAATTGGCACACAACAAAACTCAGTTATAGCAGCTATATTGGCATTGTGAAATGCAAAAAATCACGTGTCATGAATTTAGAGCTGATCAATCTTGTAAACCTCACTGTCAAAGACAAGGGAGTGAAAGGGAAGGGAATTACATAGATGGGTATAGGAATACGGATTCTTTAAGCTACGCATCGTGAAAAGTTACTGTAAAACGATACGGTTAATACTGATTAACATATAACAATCAGGAACAAAGTTTTTCTTTTTTCTTAATATAATAGAAGAGTACAGGAGTAAAACAATCAAAGTTACAATTCTCTTCAGGGTGATGTCATCATCTAATTCAGTATATATATATATATATATATGACTGCAAAATTTATTGCTATTCCTAATTAAAAAGTAGGAAAGGATGGCAGTATCCGTGTATCTCCTTTACCATTTTTTATAAGAAAAACACACAAATTTTCCAAATTAGATGCTCACATTCACCCTTAAGAGAATTGTAACTTCGATTGTTTCCCCTGTACTCTTAAATTATTATACTTGAATCTTACTTACTTATTTTCCGACATAAATAGATATTTGAATAAAATCTCTCAACATTATTCTAACACCTAAAACAAACAATTGTCACACGAGTTATACTTTGAACTGTTTTACTACATTAGCTCTGTCTGTCTTCGAATATGACACACGAAATTCTAGTTCATTGTTATCCTTTACAGCTGTGGTTCCAAACATTTTCGAAGATGCGACGCACTTTTGGGCGACCCCCACTACCGAATTAGTAAGGTACTTAAACCCACTCGAAAAATACAAATCCCTGTAAATTCGAGAACAACGATAATTTTACTCAAAATTAGTGGAACAAAAAATATCAGAATGTAATGCAATAATGACACGAAATATTATATGAACATAATTTACTGATATTTTCGAACACTTAACACTTTGAATAATATTTTCAAGGACAAGATGTGAGCATTTTACAGCCAGGGATAAAATCAAAGAAACTTGATTTTTGGTCGACATCACTTGACAAAAAATGTGATACATCTTAGTGCATTAAAGAACTCGTGGAAAATTTAGCTACGTGTGATAAGACAAATACTGAGTTCGTTTTTGCGAACATGTAATTAAGTCAGCACAATTCTAAACAATTTTTTGAATATTTCCCGAAAGTCACAGGTGGATACTAAATCCAGTTTTTAAATAGTTGCGTTCAACTAGCCGAAATTAAAAAAAATGAATACTTAATTTAAATACGTACGTGCCTACTAATGAAATGTTGAAACCAAGACTTTTTGCAGAGTGTAGACGAGTTATGGATCAAAAGAATATGAATATCTCGAGTTTACGAAAGAAGCTCTTAAATTTTTGATAGCACTTGCAAACTCGTATTTATGTAAAATAAGTTTCTCGTCTACGGCTGTCATCAAAAGAAAAAAAAAAGGCGAAAAATCTCATGGAACTTAAAAGTTATATCACTATGTCTGTATCGAATAAAGAGTCCAGACTTGAGAGCTACTTTAAAAAAAATCAGGTACATTTGTTGTGTTAATAAAATTATTTTTATTTCCTACTGTAACTTATTTTTATGTTAAAGGTTTTTATATTTCTGAACACACGTAACATTACATTAATAAGGCGTTTTTTTGTAAATAATCTCGCGAACCCCCCCTCAACTCTTTACACGACCTCCAGTTTGGGAACCTCTGCTTTACAGTAATCTGAAATTATCTGAATTATTAAACTAATCTAAATATGCATTCAGTTAAGGCAATAGGCCTAATTATGATGATATGTAATAACGCTGTATAGACATGCATAGGATATACAATTTAGGTCTTTGTGAAGTTTTCGGCTTGGAATCTAGAAAATATCATCTTATTTACTTCACGGATTATACTTTAAACCTGCTCTGCCTTCATATTGAATTTAACTCCGCCGCTTTCTACGACGTCTCATTCCACATCTCTTTTGCCTTTAGGTCGATACTGCCGTATCAGTGCTAGAATTCGTTTATTAGACATTCCAGACAGGTGTTTCTTCCTTTTTTTGTCTATAGTCTTCAATTTTATCACTGAAATTGTATATTTTTAGTTATTCACGAATGTCATCATTACGTATCAAATCTCTTCTTGTACATCCTTTCAGTCTACGTAGAAATCTCATTTCTGCAGCTTGTAAATTATTTACTCTTGTCTTGTAACAATTCACGACTCACTGCCACAATCAGCACTGCTACTGCTACTGTTTTATAGAATGTTAATTTTGTTCCTTTTCTTGTTTTATTTTTTAATGTTCTGTTTATTGTTTCGCATATAAACGGGAATTTATTTATTTTATTATCAATATCTCCGTCTATTACATAAGTTATGTTACAACCTAAATAATTAAAATGGTTCACTTACTCTAAGGGTTTATTATCACCTAAAATTCTTGAATGAATTGGGAATTTACCATTGAGGCTATTACTTTTAGTTTTAAGAGCTGATATATTCAAATTATAATTCTCTTTTCCTAGTTGTTGTAATTTGTGTACGGAATACTGCAATTTTTCTTCACTCTCTTGTATTATTGTTATATCATCAACAAATTTAAATATTTAAATATTTAGGCCTATCTTTACTGGTTCGCATACCTGGATTCACTACCATCTTCCATTATTTATTACATTATCTATAGCCTATACATATTAAAAAACTAGGTGATTGGCTGCAGCCTTGTCTGAGTCCCTGATTTATTCTTATCTCTACCGTTTTTATTTACCTGAGTTGTTATTATTATTTGTTATCTGTATTAAACGTGGAGACTAACCTTTATTAAACATTATTGTCCATAGTTTCGATCTGCCTATACTATCAAATGCTCTCTCGAAGTCAATAAAAGCTATAATCGAGACAGTATGAGAGGAAAAGCAAAATTACTTTAAATATTTACAGTTTAGTGGTAGAATATCAATTCAGTTTTTAAGACATCATGAAATCATCTGTGAAATTAATACGCAGTATTCCATGCGAACTTTAGGGAGTGAGATAATTTGCACTTCACTGCAAAACTACAAACTAGTATCAATGATACTTTTCAAGAAGTTCGTGAATAAAATTATATTGTTTTAAATAACAACACGAAAAACATAAAATGCATACATATTGCAGAAAACAAAATGTCCGACACTTTGTTAAGTATTCTTGTATATTGAATTGATAAATAAAACTGCATCGCCTACATTTCTCAACGGAAACTTCATGGGCCACCTTTTAAATTGGTGCTACAGATGTTTGGGAAAAAGGTACAGAATTTGAGAATCTCATGTCTTAAATTGAGTGGGTAAATAATGTTTAACTGTTTGTATTAAATAGTATTATTTTCCATTAAGAGTTCGTAAAGAAATATGCTACTAGAGCTAAATGAAAGCTGTTGAGCAGTAAGGAATGAAGATAAATGCAAACAAGACGAATATCATGGTTATCGGAAGAAAAATAAAGAACGTAAACTTACGAATTCGAAATGAGACAGTGGAATAAGTGGACAGCTTCAAACACATGAAGTATACCATGAGTAGTAATATGAGCTGCTGCCAGGAAGTCAAGAGGAGAATAGCAATGGCAAAGAAAACTTTTAATAGAAAAAGGGGCATCTTCTGCGAACCTCTGCAAAAGAAACTAAGACAGGATTAGAGAAGAACTTTGTATAGAATGCTGCATTGTATGGGGCAGAACTATGAACATTACGGCGAAGTGAAAAGAAACGATTAAAAGCATTTGAAATTTGGATATGGAGAAGAATGGAGCTTGTGAAATGGACAGACAGCATAAGAAACGAAGCTGTGCTAAAGGTACTGAGTGAAGGAGGAATAATGCTGAAATTGATCAGGAAGAGAAAAAGAAATTGACTGGGTCACTGGCTAAGAAAAAAACTATCTTCTGAAGGATGCACTAGAAGGAATGATGAACGGAAGAAAAAATCGGGGCAGGAGAAAATATCAGATGATAGACGACATTAAGATATCGTCGCTTAAGAACCAATACCGCGTCACTGACATTTTTGGTCAAAACTGTTTTTTTTGCACAGATGGTACCTCCACTGTCACCTGCATGCATTGACAAGAGCGGGAATTTGATTGCATGAATGGCCTGCGTGCGAAGGAGGGGGGTACAATACCGCGTATCTGAAGTCACGAGAAGTCTGTAGGAAATACCGCGTATCTGACAACAGATAGGCTGTTATGTCTACTCCCTGCGCGCCATCAGTACGGAAGCTGGTTCTCGTTACTGCCTTGTAAAATTGTATCAACAGTGTTTAATATTCTGAGAAGGTTAAAGAAGTGTTCAGTTTCAATATTTTAAAAGATAAATATAATAGAATTATTTCACTAATATCAATTGAATGTTAGTTGAGCTGAATTCACGCAGAATCTTACTGCAAGTTCATTCACTGAAATATAGTACATTTAATATTTTATTATTATATAGGCCTACAGATACAAGAAAAGAAATGGACAATGAAGCAGACGACGGTCAGTTTAGCGAGAACGAAATCCTATCTGTGCTATGTTCTGCATTCAAGACGGGAGAAACTTCTGTGAACATTAACAAAGGTATGGCATAAGAAGTATCACAGTTATTAAACGTTTATTTTTCTTCAGTTACGGAATCATAACAGGAAACTTAATTTAAGTAGCCTAATATAAATTATCATGAATGGGCCGCTAAAATAATTTGCGCTACATTCAATGGTCCTAACCTTGGTTCCTTCCATTTACTCCGGTAGGAGGAAGATTTAATTGATGATAATATTTACTACACATGTTTTTAATCCATTTACATCGCATTTATAAACACTAGTAATCTCATCTTATTCGTAGGTGTACTGCCTGATAATTCAAATGCAAAAGAAAACCGTCCTTCTGAAAATGGGTTGTTACAGATCAGGCATTGTCCGTCCAGTGTTACCGGTAAGGTTATGATCATATTATGCAGTCTGGTATGATGTAAACACTATTAAAATAATACCGCTAGAAATGGGATAGGACAGAAACTGAAGACAATACCTCGTCAATGCGTCTTCAGATGTGGACTTGTGAGTGCTACTTATTCTACATTTTTACATTCGTCAGAAAAAGGTAAAGAGAATAATCTTCAAGCGTATCATGGAAATTTGACAGAAAAGAGAAAAAGAAGTTCAAAGCCACACAAGGTTAAGCGGAAGAAAATGAAAAATAGAAAATTTGGAATGGAAGAGGAAGCTTATCTTAGCTACAAGAGGTCGAAAGATGGCAAAGTGACACATGATACGGAAAGAGATGCAAGGAATTTGGGGCCAGAGTGTAGTTATAAAATGTGCCAAAATTCGAAAGTAAGAGGCTGTAATTTAATTTCTAATGAGAGAAAACACATCTTTCAGGCATTCTGGAAAACTATGACTTGGGGACAGAGGACCGTTCACGTATCAAATCTTGCGAATTTCACTCCTACGAAAAGACCTGGCAGTACAAATTCTGAATCGAGAAGAAAGAGAACATTTGTCTACAATCTAAAAGTTGATGAGAAAAACATTCAGGTTTCCAAAGTGATGTTTCTGTGTACATTGTGAATTAAACAATGAACTGTGCGATATTGGTTAGCTAATAGTACTGATGGCGTCCCTTCAGTAAAAAAAAAAGTCATGTTCTCGTGCAAAAGCACAGAAAAAAAGAGCATTAGTAGCCTGCCTAAATTACCGTCACATTATTGTATGTAGAACCGATTGTGCTATAGTTTTTATGATAGTATTCCACACTAGGGTTACTCAAGAATTACTTTTTGTGATTTCAGCATAGCCCTGTAATTGTTTATTGTGCTTAACGAATATTGTGCCTGAAAAGTTATCATTATTATATTTTTATATGATTTTCTTTTCATTATTCGCAAGTCAGTTAAGTCCATTGTCAATAATAATAATAATAATAATAATAATAATAATAATAATAATAATAATAATAATAATAATTATTATTATTATTATTATTAATTTTATTATAAAGTTATACTTGTCAGCAACGTTTTAGTAACAATTCTACTTATCTGTTCAAATACGTAGTGTGAAAATAAAGTACCTATTAACAGATGATTATTATTATTATTATTATTATTATTATTATTATTATCATTATTATTATTATTATTATTATTATTATAACAATACAAATTGAACTGTGTCTTCGTTTTTCCTTTCCCATAGCTTCAGCATTTGATTGACTAAGAATGCAGCAATCATTGTCTGGAACGTAATCTAGTGCTGATTCAAGCTACAGCCTACCGACCTTGACCTCAAGTCAGATGGTAGGACAACAATTCAGATAACACATTGACATATACAAGAGCACGAATAATATTTCCAGAAGGCAGTTTTAACGTAAAGTAAACGCTTGTCAACATGTATCTTGAAGCTGCTAAAGTTGTCTCACAATACCGCGTAACTAACAAAATGTAGTCAACGGCAGAGTTCCAATACCGTGTAAGTGACACGGCCAAATGTCTACAGTCATGATCATCCATTTTCACTTATTTATAAATTAGTTAAGCTATTTCATAGCCATACACCACTTTTCAAGACTATTCCGTTATTTTTATGGTTTTTATTCGGTTTTTTCCTTCTCCTGTAAAATTTACATTTTGTCAGTTACGCGGTATTGGTTCTTAAGCGACGATATATAGATCATATGCGGAGACTAAGAGGAAGCTGGAAAATAGGAAATATTGGAAAATGCTTGCAGTGATTGCAGTGAAAGACCTACCCTTGGGCAGAACACTATGAATGAATGATACGTGCACCTTTTACTCTGAACATGGAAAGCATAATGTAATAATTTGTTTGCGTTACACGTATAGAAGCCAGCTTGCTAGCCCATCACTCATTAACAAGAGGACGGAATGTGTTACCGTGACCATCACTGAGTCACGTGGTTGCACGGTGAAGGATGCTTTAGCTTTACTCCAAGTAATTCATACATAATATTTTGAGATGCATACTTGCAACGCATGTACGAAAAAAATATAAAATTTAACCATTTGTGTAACGCGAGTACCCTGACATTACCGATCTCTCACCAACCTTCATCGATGAGGTATCCGTCTAGTACTACAGAATCCTAGAACTATTAAATGCCGCACTGTACGTGAAAGTAATTTGATTACGACGAAGCGCTATAATTTTAAAATTGTGAGTTGCTAGATAATTTATTAATTTATGATGGTTCTGTTCAAAATCCTAGTGCAGCTGCCCTGTTATACCAGCAAAGGTTTCCTGACAGACGTCTACCAAATCTCAGAACCTTGTGTTAACAACGCAAAGTGGTTTGGACGCAGGGGACGTGAAGCCTACATACAAAAAGGACAACCAAGGAACACGACCGAAGCTCAGGAAGACATTTCAAATCTTGTGAGTGAAGATTTCACTGGCAGTAGTCGAGAAATAGCTCGCAGAGTTAGATTATCCCATTGAAATTTCCTTCAGAATTGTGAAAGTAAAATTGTTGCGACCGTACCATATCCAGCGGGTCTACTGCCGGTCGCCAGCAGATCATACTCTTAGGCTACTCTTTTCCCCACTGGTTCTTGGAACAAAGAGTATTTGACAACCGACGATGCTTTTTATTTTATTTTAGTTGGTTATTTAACGACGCTGTATCAACTACAAGGTTATTTAGCGTCGATGAGATTGGTGATAGCGAGATGTTATTTGGCGAGATGAGGCCGAGGATTCGCCATAGATTACCTTGCATTCACATTACGGTTGGGAAAAACCTCGGAAAAAAACCCAACCAGGTAATCAGCCCAAGTGGGGATCGAACCCGCGCCCGAACGCAACTTCACACCGGCAGGCAAGCGCCTTAACCGACTGAGCCACGCCGGTGGCTCCGACGATGCTACTTTAACAAATAATGACATTTTCAATATCCACCATACATATAAATTATTATTATTATTATTATTATTATTATTATTATTATTATTATTATTATTGTCCACACCTGTGGAGTAACGGTCAGCGCGTCTGGCCGCGAAACCAGGTGGCCCGGGTTCGAATCCCGGTCGGGGCAAGTTACCTGGTTGAGGTTTTTTCTGGGATTTTCCCTCAACCCAATACGAGCAAATGCTGGGTAACTTTCGGTGCTGGACCCCGGACTCATTTCACCGGCATTATCACCTTCATATCATTCAGACGCTAAATAACCTAGATGTTGATACAGCGTCGTAAAATAACCCAATAAAATAAAATTATTATTATTATTATTATTATTATTATTATTATTATTTTGTACATTTTATTCAATTATCGGTTTATGGTTTAATTACGTGAATTCTAATAATAATAATAATAATCCATGGCGGTACAGCCCGTGAAGGGCTTAGACCGACCAGCCGGCTGCTGGCCTCACGCCCACATGCCGAAGCAGAGGTGGACGATCATCCAACCAGAAATGTGAATTCTACTTCCATGTAATTTAATACCAATATGTATTCCAATGTGTTTGTTATTGTTTTTTCGTGTACATTTTACTGAATTATCGGATTCTGATTTCATGTATTTGACTCTAACAACATTAATATGTATTCCACTGCGTCTATTTCTATTCTATTAGATAAATTTTTATTTAACTGCCTCTTTGATATCATTATGTAAACCGTATCTACATGTCAAATTAAAAAAAAAATTCAAATTCAAATTTATTCACAATTACAGTTGAACTGAATACATATGAATAGATACCCGAAATGAGCATATGCTCGTGCTCGGGTACAGTCCAGTAGTCTACATAAATTTTACAGAGATCAATGATAATGTTGATGATAAAAATAATAGTAACAATAATAATAATAATAATAATAATAATAATAATAATAATAATAATAATAATAATAATAGAATAACCGTGACGAAGATGATACAAAGATAATAATACAAATCAATTCATTAATAATAATAATAATAATAATAATAATAGTAATAAAACAAACATTACAATAATAAAATAAATGTTAAGACGGATAAAATAAAATATAAAACCACTTAGCGAGAGTTAACACAACTTAAATAAGCATATAATAGCTAGAAAAAAAATGACGAACTCGAAAATCAACAGAAATGTTCGTTGTATTGCAGACAGCAACCGCCGTATTGACATTTTGTTATGCATTATTGGTAGTAGGGGGGAGCCGAAGATCTACGTAACTGTCGTTCTCTTCGAATCTTCTCATATAATCATGGGAAGTTAATGCTGAAAAACAAAATGTCTACGAGTCAAACTGTTCATTATTACCAGGGTAAATACAAATAATACTGAAATATATTAATCAAGTTTCAGTTATAGATCTCCCCTTTTGTGCAAGAGGTATCATATCAAAATATTTAATGAATGGCGGGGAAAATATAAATTTCAAGAACTCTCTAGTGACAGAGATAGTGACTAGTACAATCAAGTGTATCTGTGGCGATGCTAAGAAATCATTTATTGGAGATATACACTGTTATTAATTAAGAAAATGATCTATTTATATTTATTACAATGTTTTATCTTATAGGTTACATGCATCAGGTAAATACAATCTGGTAATTACTTAAATCCGATTCAGTTGCATGTTCAACTAAGTAAGCAAGTTTTAATCCTGGTTTAGTGTAAGACAGCGGTTCCCAAATCTTTTTTTTAGCCACGGAGCCCTTTTTGAAGCAAAAGTTTCTCGTAGAGCACCAAGAAATGTTTAGTGTTTACTTTCATCTGTCTATATTCTGTAAAGCATAATACACACGATACGTGTACGGAAGTATGAATAATAAGGTATATACAGTGGAAGCTCTTAAGTTCGACAGAAAACAAGTTCGACATTCTATAGTTCGACTGCTTACGTAGGAGAATTAGGCACGCCCCTATACGGGCAGTAAGAAATGGATTTGCCATTTGAATGGGAATTGGTTCTGTGTCTTGCAGTGATACTTTTGTTAAAGGAAAACAGAATATTTTATTGATTAGGACATCCATATTTAATCGCTGGTTTTAAATTAATGAACTCTTCTTTTTCTATTTGAGAATTATGCCATTTGTGAGACGGAACTGTCGAAACCCACTGTGGTACTAAAAACGCATACACAAGTCTCGGGTCGGGCAGGAAATGCAAGTACAGTACTGTATTCGTTGATGCGTAACCAATAAGAATTTTTATTAATTTCACCTGGCACACCCACTAGCCTTATTGGACTGAACTTTCAATTTTGTTCAGTCGAACGTAGGAGAGTCCACTGTGTATATATATATATATATATATATATATATATATATATATATATATATTAATAAAGGAAACAATAGAAAAAAAGATATGGGAACAATATTATTTAAATCTACAAAATGATATAACAACTAGTTAACATATTTTAAAAAGTTACAATGTTACATGTACACCCGAAGTTAATGGGAAGAATGTGTCTGTTTCTTGCGGCAGAATTCGTCAATGTCTGGTGTCACAGAAGTCAGTTGAAGACGCATATCGTCTTCTGTTCCAAACGATATTTTGTTTTTGTAGCCGTATACCTCGAAAAGGCCATTTCACAGAGGTACGTAGTACCAAAAGGCAGAAAAAGCAATTTACCTTTTGAACTTAATATCGAAAGATACTCCCCTAACTGAGCCCAAAATTCGGGAAGTGGTTTGCTTTTAAATTATGGCTGTCCGAAACCATCTCTATAAGGACCTCATATTCTGTCGCAGTGAGGGCTGCTGGTTTTGACTTCACTCAAAATGGATCTACAATCCACTCACATTTTTTTTTCGAATCGATTCCTGAGTGTCCCTTACAAAGAATGAATTCATATTTCGAAGCAAATTGTCATGGTGTTCTTTCATTATTGCTATGAATGAGTTATTAATTATTATGTTATTTTCTTCTATAAAGTCTGAAGTCAATGAGAAACATGTCAGATCCTTATTCTCGTTGCTTTCCATGTAGAACGTTATCTTTCTTCAGCGCGGCCAATATAGTCTTCCGTTTCCCTTGTATGGATGTACTGAATTCGTCCATTTTCCAAAAAAATGTCTGCCAAGTAGTCTGTACCTGCTTTAATAACGCTGGTATTTATTTTCATTGCGAGAGCGTGTCGGTGTAGTACACGATGACTACTTGCGCAGTTTTTTTTAACTTTCTCGATTCTTGTAGCAGCGCCAGCAACAGGACATGGCCCTTGCGCCATCCCTGCACACATCAATTGTTCTATGGTATCGAGTTTTCAAGGAAAAAGATATCTATCAGGGAAGAAATTGCAGTACCGCTTGTAGAGGATGGCAATGGCTTGCAGGACAAAATATCTTTATGAAAAGAATCTGAAAATTCGTACCCCATAAACGTCATTAGCACAGCTAATCAGGTAATGTCCGTGGATTCTTAAAGTTGTAGCGAAAATTTTGCTTGACTAATACGAGAAATTACGGTATTTTTAACATCGTTTGATAGATCCTGGATTCGATTACTAACAGTGTTATTTGGTAAGGGTACATTGGAGATCAAGTTTGCAGTTTTTTCATCTAGAATGCACTTCACTACCTTCACTAATAGTGGTTTTATAAGAGTTTCGGCAAGGATGTAAGGTTTACCAGCAAAAGTCAGGTCATGACTAACAAGTGCGACGCTTCCAGTGCTTTCTAGTTATTTTTCTTGACATGAGATAACAATTTTGTCTGAACTGCATGGAGTTCGTCACTTTTTTTTAAGTAGTCTGCAATTTTATTTGTGAAGTCAGGATGAGTATCGAAATGATGTCTAAGCTTGGCAGGGAACGTAGAACTAATGGGAAAAACGTTGTTACATATAACAAACACACTGTGGACGTCCATCAGCAAACTCAGTGAATCCCATATCCAAATATGAATACAATATTTTCGTTTTTAGTACCTCTACACTAGGCATCGAAACTCCGAAGCAAGATCATGTGCAGCATATTCTGAACTCAATCCCAAAGAATTCGCACTATCTTTTTCGAAAGTAAGGCTACAGCTGTTGTTATCCCTCTTTGACTGAGCACTGGTTGATGGCTGATTACTCTAGTAGATCTATTATTGAAGCATCTATCTAGCAAGAAGAAATTAAACTACTTTCTGAGAAAGTACTTTTCGCTTGATGGAAGTAGTTTACGTTTTTCCCGCTAGAGGCTAGATGAAAGCAGCAATTTTTGTCATCTTCGTAACTGACGCGAACGGAGCCCCCTGAGACTTACTCGCGGAGCCCAAAGAGCTTCATGGAGCACCTTTTTGGAACCGCTGGTGTAAGAGAAGACCCTAAGACCTTAACTCTTCCAGGTTAAATAAAGTCACTATTATTATTATTATTATTATTATTATTATTATTATTATTATTATTATTATTATTATTATTAAGTTAAATGAAAAATCCCCAAGTCACTCGTCAACATCATTTCCAGCAGATATTTGCGGTAACATTATTGGCACGAATCGTCAGTGATTGGGTAATTGGTCCCTACATAATTTTCCAGCGGCTAATAGGAGCTTGTTGCTTGGAATTTCTGTAAAGCACACTTCTGGATTTACTTAACACAAAAGCAAGAAGAACCATATGATATTTTCATGATGGTGTCTCATCGCATATTACGTGGAACTACCATATAACCAAGTAAATCGTAATTTTTCTAACAAGTGAATTGCAGGCTACGGAACCATCTGATAACCTACTTGATCGCTGGACTTGAATCCCTATGATTTTTATTATTTGGGAAATATGAGAAGCAAAATTAATACAACAGAAATTTCAAATGCTGAAACCTTTCCAGAACATATTCCCAGGCCGCGAGGGATGTTTGAGTGCTTGTCAGAGTACAAGACAGGATAAAGGGACTCTTCGAATAGCAACTTTTCAATAGTTTAGTGAAGCTGGTGTACAGAAATAACATTTATCATATCCTGTTTGATATTTGATATTTTGATATTTATTTGATAGCCGACTTTACAATTCATAGTTATGTTGGACCTTTACATTTCTGGATATTCCATTTAACATTTTAATTTATTGCTGCTAATTTATATTTTATTTCTTTCATGTGTAATATCTCAATGGGGTTTGAGTAGTGCAAGATGTGTATTCCTAATTAGGTTATTTTTAAGTTATAAAAGAAAAAATAATGAAATTATTTACGTAAATATTACCGTTTTATGAAACATTACCTGAGTTTAGTGTTAAACAAACTGATAGAAAATTCCTCCTAACTTGTGAATTTAGTTTGCTTCAGTTTTATCAGAAACGTTACGTTTCATTGCAACTTTGATCACATAGGAATCTTAAAACATTGTTTAATTACTACACAATCTTTCTTGTCATACTTTGTTACTGTAAGTGGAGCAGATACAATTACACCCATGTAATCTTCGATCTTAGACGTACGACACACATCTCGAACATATATGGAATCGGCGCCTGTTAATTAACACTTACTTACTTACAAATGGTTTTTAAGGAACCCGGAGGTTCATTGCCGCCCTCACATAAGCCCGCCATCGGTTCATATCCTGAGCAAAATTAATCCAGTCTCTACCATCATGTCCTACCTCCCTGATATCCATTTTGATATTATCCTTTCACCTACGTCTCGGCCTCCCCAAAGGTCTTTTTTCCTCCGGCCTCCCAACTAAGACTCTTTATGCATTTCTGGGTTCGCCCAAACGTGAGTCATGCCCTGTCCATCTGGATTTAATGTTCGTAATTATGACAGGTGAAGAATACAATGCGTGAAGTTCTGCGTTGTGTAACTTTCTCCATTATCCTGTAACTTCATCCCTCTTAGCCCCAAATATTTTCCTAAGAACCTTATTCTCAAATACCCTTAATCTCTGTTCCTCTCTCAAAGTGAGAGTCCAAGTTTCACAGCCATACAGAACAAACGGTAAAATAACTGTTTTATAAATTCTAACGTTAAGCTTTTTTGAGAACAGACTGGATGACAAGAGCTTCTCAACCGAATAATATCAGGCATTTTCCATATTTATTCTGCGTTTAATTTCCTCCTGAGTGTCAGTTATATTTGTTACAGTTGCTCTAAGATTATTGATATTGGGTTATATTTTAATTAAGACTCTTGTACAATTACAGAATATAACCAAACTTCCAGAATCTATATGAAAGGACATTATGTGAAGAACATTGTGAACATATCGAATTTAGGGAAATTTCGCCAAATGAAGTGAAAAAAAAATAATGTTCTCTGCGTCATGGAATTTAGTAACTATGATTAGAGACATTTTAATCACTATTTTTAAGGAAAGAAGACTGAATATTCTAATTAACTTCACCTTTAATTTAATAAAAACACTTTTTTGGTTCGTATTGCACACACGACTTGAAAGTTTTCAGTGAATGCAATGCCATGTATTGTCTTGGTTTCAGATGGGTTACAGGGCACAGTAATCATCCCGGTTTGTGTTAGGTATGAAAGAATCCATAGAAACTCTTAAATGATTGTAAACGATATGAAAATATGTCAATATCTTATAGTATATAACTTTTCAAGAAGGCAAATCTAGTAATACAAGCACAATTGGCTTAGTGAATAGAACGCAAACAGTCAAACGATTTTATATAGTAAGAACAAATTGCTGGCTTTTGTAATTTTGTCTAATTTTAATTTCCTCTTCCATACCTAGTCAGACTAATAACTTGTAATCGTTTACAGCTTAACTTATTTATAAACATTTCTCTATAATTAAAACACTCCCTGCAATTTAATTGAATGAATGGTGGATCTAATTTTGTTTTGTTTTTGTTTACCGGTATTCATTGGCATATTCAGGAAACAAGGCGCAGTTATTAAGGTAAGGCCTGAACAGGTACCAACATGCTGAATAAACATTCACATTTAATTATGTGCAAGGGGTAGGAGGTTACACAAGTCTACTGTTTTTAATTTATGAGTTATTGACTCATTTAAAGTTCACATACCGTATTTACATGAATCTAAGTCATGGTTAAATATTATGGGAAGAATAGGTCAAGCACGCTTCTTACCGTGTTGGTTCAAACAGCCGACACCTCCTCCCGCACAGCTCTTAGTCATAGAGACGATTCCTTTGGGTTTAAGCCATGCCTCACATCTACGATTAAATACATGGCAACTAGTAGTCGACCTCAGCACACATTTTAGTGTCATTGCACCATATATTTCGACTTAGATTTTCATAAATACGATACGTTTAAGTAAACCAAATCCTGACTTCGTATTTGGATCTTTGGTACCAATTATAAATACAGTATTCTATTCTTTCCATAAATTCTAAACAATTATATTTCTACTTCTAAGAAAACTACCTCCAAGAATAATTTTATTTTCATTTGCAAAGCAAACAAAAGTAATTTTAAGTAAAGGTGAACCTTAAATTGTCTTTTCGTTGTAAGGACATTACTATTATTGAGAGGATGTTAAATATTTTTCCTTATAATATTTTAAAATAATATCAGCGGGATAATCAAAACAATGAATAAAAGAAAAAAGGCTTAAAATTCTGCTAAGTCACTCAACATTTTTTTTTATTTCTTCTTGTTGAATCTTTGTTTCTTAGACTCTATACTTTAATGATCTGCGTTGTATCTACAGAAAAATTCTGACTGCAACTTCCATTTCTCCAACATTCCAGAGACACATTTTGTATTTTTATTTTATAAAAAAATTATCAGTGCAAAAAGTAGTAAGTTTAGGAAATGTTTTATGTAAATTCGGGATCGTAATGGAATGGGTTAAACACAGGTTTTATGTACTAGGTCTTACATTACACATGGGATATCTGGGAATTTCTGTCAAAAGATTTTTTCAAGTATGTAACTAATTTATCATGCTTTTGTGACAGTATATACGGATTATTAATGTTAAGAATAGGACCATAATTTAATGGAAGAAGAGATGCATTTAAGAGTAACAATTAATGCAAATTAAAAAGAGATTGCTTCGAACTTCATATACCAATTGCACATAACATCTTAGTTTAAAACGTAACCAGAGTTCAAATTTTCTTTCTAATTAGTGTTCAGCTTCCAGTCTTACTTGCTTCAGACAAAATTTTACTGCCTGCTACATAAATTCAATTGCCGCATAGTAAGTCGAACGGCTAGAGCATCATCTTTCCATACTGCTACCCGGGTTCGGATCCCTTTGGATCGAAGTGGAATTATGGTGGACAAAGACAGTGCTCAGTGGTAGGTTTTCGCGGGTATTCCTGTTGCCCTTGCCTGTATATCACCATTGCTCGCATTGTTACCATAATCATTATACTTATTCGCTGTAGATTACCTCTCATGATATGGCAAGGGCAATGCTATGACGGCAAAGTGTCTAAAATTACGGTGAATCCTTTCTGAATGGGGACGCTTGGGTGACTAACATACCTATACGTCAAGTGTATCCGCCATTGTGGCAACACAGTTTTTTAATCAGAAATTTAACTTACTTTTCACAGGTTGGCCCTAATTTATTTTAATGTATTAGTTGCTTATGAAAATCTATTAAGTTCACAACATTCTACTTGAGAAGATATAAAGCTGGAAAATGTATTTTAAACTTGGAATGAAGCTATGAAAGATACATGTAAATTTATCTCTTCATTTGTTTTCGTTCTTACAATGTGGTTAATAAATTTAGATTTGTTGTATCAATTCGTTTAAGACACTTATTTTATGAAGACTTTAAATATGAGACTTAAGAAACCTTCTAATGTCAACGAAATGTCGCAATGCAATTATACTTAACTTATTAGTTATTACAAATGTGGTCATGAAATAATATCACATTTAATATTTATCTCAATGTGAAATGTATATCAGTAAGTATAGGCAGAAATAATCTACACACATTTGAATATGATAACAATTTTAATTTTTATATCAATAGACCTATGATAGTAAAAGTTTATAGGTTAGATTTGTATTCCAGTAATAGGTTTTGCATTTCATTTTATATATTTTCATGAAAAAATAATAAATTCAACAAAATAGTTTCTATCTTCCAAATCAATTCCAACCTTTTAGTGAATTAGAATTGAACTACGTTATTCAATTACCATTTTCAAGTTTCATACATAAGACTTAAACCATTAACAAACGATATAGTAACCTGAAGCAAAAAATAAAATCTGTTTGGCATATGCTTATAGTAGCAAGTAAAACTAAATGCTTCATATGTAAAAATTATAGACAATTGAATAGGTTTATATATTTAAAACCTAAATAAATTCACAAGATTTTAGGACAGACTGCTTACATAATATATATCAAGAAACGATCAATTATTATTATACGTTACAAAATAGAAGGAAAGTTAAATATCGAATATACTTAATACATTCTTTATATATATATATATATATATATATATATATATATATATATATATATATATATATATATATATATATATGAATAATAAAGTTTAAAATCTTCCATAGTCCCTAAAACTTTAGACTCTGTCTTTCTGAAGGAAACCCTGACATAATTAAAACTTTTCTATTGCCTACCAAGAAAATTACTCTTTAAGTTTTAGGAATTAACAAGGTGTTCTCCATCCGAAAATTATCTTAAAATAATGTGGGAATCTACATGAAATTAAGTATTTACTTACACAAACAGAAGCATAATAAGCAAAGTCCGAGGATCAAAACAACTCCTGTCCCCATCAGTCCAACAATATAAGCTATTGGCGGTTCAGGTGGTACTGAAACAAATCATAATGATTATGTACAGTCCTAGAAAAAAGTTTTGTCGCATATATACTTTACAAATCCAAGAAAGGAGGCAGTGCGCATGATCAGACATACAACGAAACAAAACAATTTTATTATTTCTACTAATCATTCTCTTGTGAATCAGATCTCTCTTCCTCTGATCATATGCACTGCCTCCTTTCCTGGGACTTATAAAATATCTGTGCGACAAAACATTTTTATAAGACTGTACGTATAGCCTATGAGTTTAGTAATATTTTGTAAGACAGTCACAAGTAAAGTTTTACGATAGGCTAAATTTTTATAACAAGAAAATTGTTCCAATAACTGATATTTGAGCAAAAGTAGGCTATATATTTTTTGTGCGTTATTTAAATATTGTGATTTAGTAATGAAGACATACTTTTTTTCATAACATACACATTTATAAGTTTTTATTCCAAATTCTAACTTTAACAGCACGTTTAGTTCAGCAGCAGCTGTGTTATCTAAATTCAGAACACTATTAGCATAAGTTATCTGTCTTCTAATAACATCCATCTTACAATTCTAAGATGCGTTTATCAATATACTGCTCACATTTTTACCTACACTCATAGGCCTACATTAAAAATGTGAGCAGTTAAACTTGGCTCATGTTATCAATACGGAATCAAGGTTGGTTATGGATCATCTTCATTACTTTTCAGCGCTGAAAATGTAACTATATTGTGAACTACTTACTACATTTGAAGAGTTCAGAACCATAGTGGGCCAAGCGCTATTTACTAAAACCCTAGAAAACAAGGGTTAAAATGAAGTTATTACCATAATGCAATGGAAACATTTAGCAAGTAATATAAAGTATTCACATTAAAACTAAATGATACGTCAATCTTCATTAAACTATGGTATTCACTTAATTTTAACCCTTGATTCCTCCGCTTTTAATAAATGGCGCTTGGTCCACTATGGCTCTGAACCCTTCTTTTATGTGCCAATGAACGTTTTGAAATACGTAATCAGGTCAGTCTCAAGCATTGATTAGACAAAATTTACTTTTTTAAATCAAATGAGTGGTTTGGGCGTAAAACATGGCAACGGACATTTTAATGTTTTGAAGTTATTAGGTATATAAACATTTATACATGCAATAGTAACCTATGTATATTTACAAGGAAAGTAAAATCTGTATACTTCTGTCATCTGTTGAGATGTTGGAAAACTAACTACTTTATTAGACGCAGAATGTAAGATGCCATATTATATGTTATCTTATCTCATTTTTGACCAAAATGTCAGTTACCATGTTAAACGCCCAAGCTCCTCAAATAATACTCCTGCGATTGCCCATTGATAATGTATCGGTATGAATCGTACACTGAACTAACTATTTAGGATTCATGTAAGAATAGTTGCTTGGAACTAGCTATTCACTTTTCTAGAAATAATAACTAAAAATTATAATGAGAAAAAAGACTAAGATAGAAAATATAAATAGAATAATTATATCCACACGAATAAATCACATTTTTTCCCCCTCTTTTTGCATTTTTGCATATTTGTATTTGTGTTTTTTATATTTATGCATTTTATTTCTAATCTTATTTAACTATCTCTACATTAAATTTGTTATTCTTTTGGTATTATTTATTGTACTAATTATGGTTGTATGGAAGAAAAGGCCTGATAGCTGATATCAATTATAAGAATAATTTATGTTTAATCTACATAATCATTTTCCTATTTTTAATCGCCCAACCAAATTAAATAAATAAATTAATTAATTATAAATAAATAAACAAATAATAAACATTTTCTACTCTGTCTTTTATTAGTATCCAGAAGAACGATTAGACGACAACAAAATTTTACCTACGCTGTACACTGACGTTCAAAGATATCTAACCTTAATAATCGATAATGATCGATAATTAATTGTTGGTGTAAGTGTGGCTTCTTTAGTTATTACTTCTATAAATAGTCAGTGTTGCCAATAGTACATAAATATACCCGCATTTTATAATTAAATTTTTCATACAACTCTACTGATTGTAAAACGACACTGGGTTTAGCTGGAAACCGCTGATATTATTAATTATAAGAATAATTTATGCTTAATCTACATAATCATTTTTACAGACATTTTTTACAGCCCCAGTAATGGTGCCACCTATTGAGAAATAGGTAACGCTTTCCAAGTTTGTCATTTTTTATGTCTTTGGTTCTGACTTATCCCGTGATTAGAAAGTTCGTTTACACGATCATAAAATGGTAGATCAGATATCTTTGAACGTCAGAGTACACAGCATTGTGGATCATCCGAGTAATTGTGCAAATAAAAAATCATAACAAATGGAACCTAATAATTTGACGGTCAAGAATAATATTAATGGTCATGATCCTACACCTCATCATCATCATCATCATCATCATCATCGTCACATATCTCCTGTCATCTTTCTTCTCTGCTTCTTCATTATCTTCATCATCACCTTATTATACCTGTTTTCTTACCTGTTTCTAACATCAAAGTCATTTAGAACCTTAAGATTTACCAAATTTATCACGTTTTCAAAGCTCTTTTTGATATTAATTTCTTTTACATTGTCTCTAGTTGAAATAAAAATATGTTGAAAAATATTTTATAAATAAGTTATTGCATTTATTCAGTCAAATAAAATATAAGACATGTTTCACTTACATATGCAGGATGTGTTGTCGCTAGCAAGCATCCAGTCTTCAGGACAGATGCACTGGACATCACTCCGATATTCATCCAGAGCAACACACCGATAATCACAGTGGCAGGCTTTGTCCAGGCCTGGGATTATTACTACTAAACCTGGGCCATGATGCTTGCCAGTTTCAATACGACTCAGATTCTCAGAGTGTATATAAGAATATCCACCCTCACCATTCCTTATCGGCTCAGACCACACATTCCCACCTGTGCAGACAACATACAGTAAGTAAGGGTACAAGGAATTCAGTCCAGGCCATGAACGTTTGTGAGATCTTACGCGATCTTCATATGTCAAACTCTCACAAATAAATCGTTAATTTTTGCAATATATTCACCATCAATATTAACTTTATGCACTGGACTTAGAGTTGCACTGCAGGATCAAAACAGTCGTACGCTACAGCTGAAAAGATTACAAAAATAGAATTTAACAAAAGAATTTAGTTAACAGGTTGCACAGTTAGGGTACATCATTTTATCTCACTTCTCTACATTTTTCAGTGGTGAATTCATTTCTACACAGTTATGGTCAAATTTTGAAGCCGAGTCTTGTTTAATTAACAGCATGATTATGATAATAGGCTTTCTATGCTGAAGCTACTGTAATTGAAATAAATGTATATTAGGATTCTAAATGATAATATTATTTATATAATATACTTAGTCATTTACAAATATCTAAATTTGGAGGTGAAGTTCGTCTAACAATTCTTCATTTCTCGCAATTAGCCAATTATCAGAATGCATAATTAGTATATGTAGTTGCTTGCAGAACTCTAAAAATTGTATTAACACTCTAAATGTATTATCATCAGTAACTTCGTTAAACTTTAAATGATAGAAAAATAATTACGAAAAATTTGACAGAAGTTTTTAATTAAAAAATTCCTTAGCTCAAGTATTCTTAATTTGAAAACTAAACATTTTAAGTAGCTATATGCAGTAGGCTATACACCGCTCAAATACGAGACATGTGTTATGCGTCCGCTTATAGCCATACGGCATAAGCAAATGTAGGCCTATATACCACATAGTGAATTGGAAGAAGCACTAGATGTATTTCAAAGCTAATAATTTTTATACTGAAAGATCAGTTCCTCTAAATATTATAAAGGAAGAAGTTATTGCAGTTTTGTAGACAAGAAATTCTGCGTCCATTCATACCATTTACACTACGGTTTTACCTTTAAATAATAGGGTGTATAAGTCTAAGCAAAAATAATATAGAAACTGCACTAAATTTTAATGAATGCTGATCATAGTTGGCCTTGTGTAAGTGCAAACAGTTGAATCCAAAACTATTGTTATTTATGCTTCATTTATTAATCTGAATGTGAGAAAATAAATTTCATTAAATAAAAAGTCCAAATAATTAAATGGTATTATTTTGGAAACAATACACACGTGAGATATTTAGTGGTGAGTAGAGACGAGAATTTTATGCACTATAAAATTCCAAAATATGCATGCATTCATGCGCTATCAAACTATGAAACGTGCACGATTAAGAAAAAAAAAATTAAAATATACACTTTCATTTTTGTTCCAAATGTCTGATTTCACTTCACATTTTTTTGCACAATTCACATCCTAACATTTTCTAAATTGGTTTCTGTGAGGTTCCTGCGCTTGTCATTCAGTATGTTTTTGTAGACAGAGAAGAAGCTATGGATGCAACTTCAATGAACATATTTGTGACAGTGACAGGTCAAATTCTCCATTACAATTTTCGCCACAAATAACCTTCTTCATTGAACAAAAGAATCCGTAGTCCGGATTCACATTTATGACCCTGTCCAGTTTGCTTTTCGCCGCTACCTCCACTTTCCCACTGGCATAACTGAGGGCTCTATGGAATTCTTTGCAGATTCTTTCCTTTTTTGCATTCTTACAATATGTGAAACAGATGAGACATGCTGAACTACTTGAAATTTTTAGTACATTTTATCTGAAATTATAATATATCTTCACGTTAAGTAGATACGATTTAAAAACGCACATCGTAAATTAATGAATTGTTTTAAGGAAGTTTTGTAATATTTTCAAAGAACAACTGCCATAGAAAATATTCGGAAACAGAATAGCAATGCTTACCTCTTTATTGCAACAATCGCAGAATACGACATCCGCATCTGATCTAATAAAATCCTTTCCTTTAATTCACTGTGCAAAGAGTACATTTTTGGAATCCTTAAAAATTAAATTAAATTAAATTATGATTTATTTAACGACGCTCGCAACTGCCGAAGTTATCAGCGTCGCAGGTGTGCCGAAATTTTGTCCCGCAGGAGTTTTTTTGGATACCAGTAAATATACTGACATGAGCCTGTCGCATTTAAGCACACTTAAATGGCATTGACCTTGGCCAGGATCGAACGGCAACCTCGAGCACAGAAGGCCAGCGTTGTGCCGAATGCGTTACCCAGGCTGACTTGGAACCCTTAATTGGAATCATATTAGAACTACATTAACACACGCAAACAGAATAACTGAACACATTAACCATTTATGAGGTCCACAAACTGCATAATTCCAATTTTAGATGAATCTAAATTGCTACTAGTAATGGAAAGGAAGAGAATTTATAACCTCCCTGAAAGAGAGTGCTTTTGACCTAAATTATTTGTCAGCAGTTTCACTCTACTATTCTCAAAATATCCAAGGTAATAAATCCATTTGTAACAAGCAGTCTAGATAGAGGATCGTTGGTAAAGTGTTTAAAAATGAACTTCCCTCCAGGAAAAAGTCCTGTAGTATCTTATTGTGAAATCTTAACATTTTATTTCATTTTTCTGTTATTTAGTTTTCTTTTCCTCCTTCAATTGATTCCTGAAGTTAAAATTAGGGATATAGAAATCGAGAAACTAGGTGTCCTCTCAAAACCATTAAAACATGCATTTAAACTGAATATAATGTATATTACATGCATTATTAAGCTAAAAATTTCTGAAATATATTATGCATGTTTTTATTCCAAAAAAAGGCCAAAAACATCCAAATATGCACGGAAAAATTACACATATTTGGAACCGGGAAGTAATGAAATGGATAAGTACTAAGTTTGAGCTATGTTCTATGTTCCTATAAAAAAACATGCATTTGCATGGAATTCTTGTCTCAAGTGATGAGTATCCAGTAAGACCGTTACCAAGTCATAGATCTACAACCGTTTCTAGAATTATCAACAAATTCGAGAACATTGGAACAGTGTTAAGATACTACAAATGAAACAATTCTCCAAAAGTTCAACCAGGCGAATAACCTGAGAATAAATTCAATGTTTCGGCTTCTTTAGTTGTTGTGAATGGAATATACGTTTCCGGCAGTTAACTAGTAGATATGACATTCACCATACAACTCTCTGAAAATTAAAAACAATAAAGAACAAATTCCAGTCGTATAAATTTAAAAATCACCAAGAATTACTGGAAAGAAATGTGGAAAGGAGAAGTGAGTTTTGCTTTCAAATTATTATGGAAAAGGCCAATGAAAATTGAGGCTATCTGAGAAACATTGTTTTAGTGATGAATGTGCACTTACATTACATAATGACCCAAATGTCCATAACTTCGAGTATGGGCGTCTGAAAATCCCCACAGTAAGAACCCATTATCTACAAAACATTAATGTTGTTGTTTAGTCAACTGTCCGAAGACAGGTCTGAACCTCACAAGTGATACCAAGAAGGCACCACTTATGAGGCAACTAGGCCAGGAGATAATGAGGTAGGACGGCCAGTTCCTTTCCGCTTCCATTGCATACATCGCCGACTATCTACATATTACACTAATCAGACTTCAGATGTAGGCCTATACAAACAATTCCTCTGACACATGTCAAGTGATATGTACTGCCTGATAATAAAAGTAGGCCTACATATCATTCAGAACCTCAAACAAAAGAGTTAGGCAGAAATACTTAGTCACCATATTATCGGACCAATTTTTCTTGATGAAAGCCTAACAGGCGGAAGAGTTTTGCAGTTATTACAAGAAGACTCAGGACCTGCAGTGAAAGATGTTACACAAGAAAATAAAAAATTTAGTTTCAGTAAGGTGAGTGTCCTGTACACAAGACTCCCTCTGTTCGAAACTTTGGACGGTATGATAATTGGGTCACACTGTTCAGTTGAACGGCCTCCTCGATCTCTTCATGTTTATCGTGATATTAATTTTCCCTGAAGATGTAAAACATCAAATACATAATATTATGAGAGATTATTTGAGATTCAGATCGTTTGAAAAATGCACCACAAGTAGAATACTACAAGATAACAAACGTGTAGCTAGCAAAATAATGTCAGACGAGAGTTTTATTATATATAAGAGTAAGTGACGGTATTAGCGCCAATCAGGTTATAAAGCCATCTAATACTTTGTAATTAATTACGTGAAAATCTGTGTTGACAGCACTAGTGTCGTGTTTAGAGGAACCTTTCTCAAACATCTGGAACCAACAATGAAACGAAGTTCTTTCTTTAGTGCGAGTTTAACAACCTTTAAGTGAAGAAGTGCGCGCTTGAGCACATTGTCGAGTAACGTGAATTTTGTATTCTGCATAAAGTAAACATAGATAAATTTAATTTGAAATATAGTGAACGATGAAATGTTATGAGCAATTCGCTTATAAGTGTTCCTAAGTTTAGTGGACTGATGTTGTTTTAAAATGTATAATATTACATTATGGCAATTATCAATTTAAAATGAAATTTGCGATTGTAGGTAATAACGCCAAATCGCTGTGAGAATAAATTTTGATCTATTATGTAATAATTGATATTAGTTTAATCGTCTCTAATTTAAGGATATCGACCGGACTTGGGTATCAAGAAAACTGCGACATGAGTAGCACGAAGAAAACTGTACTCTGTTCAATATGTAAAGACGGTTATGCACCACTGAATGACAGTGAACTGGAATTAATTTTTAAAATTATATGGTAATCAATTTTGAAACTTTTTTGGTTGTCCCTAATCATTTATAGTTGTTTAATTCTATAACTTATAAATTTGTCACTTTTGCTTATAGACATGTTTCCTTGTTTTAAAAAAATAAAGTTATTACTTTCACTGCAGGTAATAGCACCAGTGGGCTATGAGTCATAATTTTATTTATTTGTATTGCTGTAAAACCATGTCATAATTGTAACTTTTGAAACGTACATTCCACAGGGAAGGCTATATTACTGTCCACATTTCTGGTCAATTGTAACCCATGGCGTTAATACCTTCACTTACCCTAAGTCTATTTGAGAATGAATAAATTGTAATTTACCACGAAATATATTACAATCATTGATATTTCCATTGTCATATAGCTCCATACTTTCTTGTCCTCAATACCACGCTCAAATTTCCTTTTATCTCCGGGAAAGACCCGATAGGCTACTTAATTTCATAGGAGCTAGTCCGAAAGTTTTGGCAAATATAATAATAATCTTCGCCACCGAAATTAGACCCAGGACCTTCGTAACCAGGATCTTTCAATTGAGCTACTCGGCCGCCAAGATGGTCATAATAACTTCTTAATTTTTATTAATTCTAATCTATTGTTAACAAAATTTAAATTGGAATATGTATGATAAGTACTTTCTTGTGTTAAATATTAACGTACCTTGTTAACATGTTTCGACCTATTTTCGGTCATCTTCGGAACTGGTCGTTGTTGGTCTTGGCGCCTCTTTTTTTCCTGTGTGGGTGCGTTCGTAGTGTAGAGTCAACGAGAACAAATAACACTCTGCAAAAACATCTCAACACACAAAAAACACAAACAAACAAATACAACCACATAGGCGTATACAAACTCAAATGTAACACCTGCAACAACTTCTACATAGGACAGACGGGCAGATCATTTCAAACACGTTACAAAGAACACATCACAGCCATAACAAAATTACAAAACACCTCCACATATGCAGAACACATCACAAATGCTAACCACACCCACAGAGACATCAACACAGACATGGAAATACTGCACATCCAACCAAAAAGCCAGAAACTCAACACACTAGAACAATATGAAATTTACAGACACACGAAAACACACCCCAACGATATTCTCAACACACAACACAATTTCAAAACACATACTCTTTGACTCTACACTACGAACGCACCCACACAGGAAACAAGAGGCGCCAAGACCAACAACGACCAGTTCCGAAGATGACCGAAAATAGGTCGAAACATGTTAACAAGGTACATTCATATTTAACACAAGAAAGTACTTACTTATTTACTTACTTACTTACTTACTTACTTACTTACTTACTTACTTACTTACTGGCTTTTAAGGAACCCGGAGGTTCATTGCCGCCCTCACATAAGCTCGCCATTGGTCCCTATCCTGAGCAAAATTAATCCATTCTCTATCATCATATCCCACCTCCCTCAAATCAATTTTAATATTATCTTCTCATCTACGTCTCGGCCTCCCTAAAGGTCTTATTCCCTCCGGCCTCCCAACTAACACTCTATATGCACTTCTGGATTCGCCCATACATGCTACATGCCCTGCCCATCTCAAACGTCTGGATTTAATGTTCCTAATTATGTCAGGTGAAGAATACAATGCGTGCAGTTCTGTGTTGTGTAACTTTCTCCATTCTCCTGTAACTTCATCCCTCTTAGTCCCAAATATTTTCCTAAGCACATTATTCTCAAACACCCTTAATCTCTGTTCCTCTCTCAAAGTGACAGTCCAAGCTTCACAACCATACAGAACAACCGGTAATATAACTGTTTTATAAATTCTAACTTTCAGATTTTTCGACAGCAGACTGGATGATAAAAGTTTCCCAACCGAATAATAACAGGCAATTCCCATATTTATTCTGTGTTTAATTTCCTCCCGAGTATCATTTATATTTGTTACTGTTGCTCCCAGATATTTGAACTTCTCCACCTCTTCAAAAGATAAATTTCCAAGAAAGTACTTCCCATACATATTCCGAAGTGATACATTGTTAAAAGTTGTGTAATCAAGATGTATAAAATTTTAATGTAAAGAAAAGCAAATAGCGCAGAATTATTTCTGTGCAAAACCGGTAATAAACTTTTTCTTGGATAATAATTAGAGAATATAATATTTCAATATAGGCTATAAATGTTCACATTGAAATCCATAAGAGGTTCACTGCTCTATATACCTATAGTATTTTCTAATATTTCCCCTGTAAAAGAACGGTCATGATATCACGCGTGCGCTCTGACGTCTCTCGTTCATTGTTAAACTTGATACGCAAATACTGAACATCACTTCGCGTTTTCGTATTATCCTGTAAGATTAGTATATTTAAAACGATAAAATGGCCAGCCAACTGTGAAATTAGCGTATTGTTTTTATACGACAAATGTGATTATGGCTGATATTCATAAATTAGTTTTGTGATATTCACGATCAAAATATCACAAGTGATAGAATATTGAAGAAATGGAATAGACAGTTCAACGAATTTCGTGAGAATATTCATGACGAAAAGTGTACTGATCGGTTGTCTAGGATAAATGACGACTTAATTAGCACAAAAGTTTGTGAGATTAGAGGTTCATAATTTTCAATACTTTTCCTTACATTTGCCGCAAATGTCAAGGCCTGTTCTCTACAAAATTGTAACAGATCTTTTGAAGTTTCGGAATTTACGCTGGCTGTCGAACATGATCTCCAAAGAACACAAGGACAAGGTGGGCTGGAGGTGTCTTGACTTTCTTACGCGACCAAAGTGGTGATTCTACAGCTATTACGTCACAGACGATATACTGCTGTTCAAACTCAGCCCTTATGAGGACATTTGACTAGGGAAAATTGGGTCGGTGTACCATACATCCAAGACTAGCGACAATTATTGACTTTTATCTTTTCCTGCACCTGAAGAAGTTCGTTGCTGACCAGAATATTTTCAACGGTGATGACGTCAAAGGAATAGTGCAGACGTTAATGTCTTCACAGGTGGCCTCGTCTACGAGGGAAATACAGGAATTGGTGACGTATTGTGATAAATTACTAAATAATTGTGAAAATTATGCGGATAAGTACTTTGTATTATGAATAATGTGATATAATTATTTTACATAAGTTCTCTTATTTTAAGAGCTGAATGATATTTACGCTCCTAATGGAAGATGTAGGTCAGACACTATTATTTGCAGATGACAAAAATATAGTAATTACAGCCAATAATTCCAAAATATTCCAATCTTCAACAGAGGCAATTCTTCTCAAAACACGTCATTGGTTTTCAGCCATTAAATTAGTATTAAATTATAACTAAACTTACATAATCCAATTTAAATCCTATTCACTTTCAACCTTGTAGGTTTCTAGCGCAATAATTAACAACAGGTTCTTAACAGAAACAATATATATATATATATATATTCGTATATGAGGCCTCGCTGTCCTTATTGAATAAACAAGACTACCTACAGTATATGTAGTCAACATATAGATACCTATTATTTTGAGAAAAATTTGTTCCGCGACCGGAAATCGAACCCTGGACCTCTCAGCTATGCGCGCTGATTATACAAAAATAAGAGAGTTCGGCTGGCACCGTTAATCGGGTCTCGGCATAGCTCAGTTGGAAAGAGCGCTCAGAGCGCGAGCCTGAGAGGTCCTGGGTTCGATTCCGGGTGCCAGAACGAGTTTTTCTCCAAATAATAGGTAAATTGCGCATGTTTTATTATTAGATCTATGAAAGAGGTAGTAAATATGAATAACTTAAAAATAATATACCTTGAAAACTTCCGCTCGGTAATGAGTTTTGGAATAATATTCTGGGAAATTTCTACAGATAGTAACAATATATTCCTACTACAACAAAGAGTAGTTAGAATAATAGTAGGTGCCAAATCAAGAGAATCGTGTACGACAATATTAAAAAAACTACTAGGCCTAATAATGTCCATGGCTTATTAGTACACTTTTTCTTTCATAAACTTCCTTGTATGCAATCATGAAAACTTCGTAACTAATTCAACAGTTCATAGCATAAATACTCGTCAAAAAATAACGTTCATACACCATCACCATCGGCAAGTCTATCGTGCTATCAAAAAAGATTTCGTTATAATGACAGTGAAAAATTTTAATGGTCTCCCTAAGGATATAAAATATCATACTCAAAACACAAGAATATTTGTGGTCAAATTAAAGAAGTACCCAATTTCTCACGCCTTCTATTCTGTAGGTGAATTTATGACATTCAACAACGTAGCATGAATATTTCTGTCTTGTATGAAGTATCAATACTAACGTCTTGTGTTTTAATAGTATATTGTAAATCCGTTATGTAGGCCTATTTATTTCTATACTGAGACTTTGTAGTAGGCCTTCTATTACATTTTCTTTTACACTTTCCGTATTGAATTTGTAAAGCGTTGTAGACCATGAAAAGTAAATAAATAAAATACAATACAATACTTTCTAAACATACAGTAGCGTGCAAATTAATCCGAACACGACATATTTTTACATTTTCTGTCATTGTTGGCCTCACAGCTGCTCATACCGCTTTAATTGACATCTGTAGTACGTGTAATTCCATTGTTGAAGGTCTGTCGTTATTATTTTTTTTTTATAATATGTGACATTTTGCCTGTCGTTTTGTACTTATAAGCATTTCAGTTGTGTTGAAGACTTAATACTGCAATCCTGTGTACATTCTGTCGTCTTCACAAATGGATACAACTCCACGAAAACGGTCTAAAATTATAACATTAGCAGAGCATTCTTCTATGACACAGAGGCAAATTGCTGCAGAATGTCACATCGGTCTTCACCTGGAGATAATAGTTTAATTGTGAGGAAAAGTAAATTAAATCCTAGACTAACTGCTGTCGACTTAACCCGCGAGTTAATGGCTACCACTGGGGCGAATATTCACGTCACAACAGTGCGGCGTAGGCTTTTGGAAGCTGGACGAAGGACTCATAAGCCTATTAAGAAGCAACTGCTAACCCCTGTTATGTGCAAAAAACGCTTACTGTGGGCAAAATTACATCAACACTGGACAGTGAATGACTGGAAGAATGTACTTTTTTCCGGTGAGTCTCATTTCGAGGTCCACGGCCACCGTGTTTCTTACGTACGGAAAGGATCCGAAAAAGTAATAGCAGCTCATCTCCCACAAGCACCCAAATGCCCCCCTAAAGTCATGTTTTGGGGTTGTTTTACACATGAAGGGCCTGGAGCATTAATACCTATCAAGGGAATGATGAATTCTGACAAATATATTCACTTATTGGAAACCAGAATCGTACCCCAGCTGCAAAAATCATTTCCGGATGGCAGAGGTGTGTTCCAACAAGACCTGGCACCATGTCATACGTCTCGAAAAACTACAGAATTCTTCAACAAGAAGAATATTCAGGTATTCCCCTGGCCAGGCAACTCACCCGACATCAACCCCATTGAGAACTTGTGGTCAATTTGCAAAAGAAGAATGCAAAAAATGGATTGTTCTACAAAGGAGAAGTTGATTTCTGCCCTCATTGGTGTATGGTTTCGCGATGAAGAAATGAAGAATATTTGTGGGAAATTAGTGGAATCCATGCCAAATTGTCTCAGAGCTGTTATTAGGAACAAGGGAGGCCACATAGATTACTGAGGTATGTCTTAGATCCTTTTTTTTAATCCCGTTTGAGTGTTTTTGCATAAGTAATTACGTTGTTCGGATTAATTTGCACGCTACTGTATCTAGTCTGTTTATATACATTATATATATGTATGTGTATATGTATGTATGTATGTTATAACCTATATTTTGTAAGTTGACTACTTGATACGTTGATTCTAAAAGTCTACCTCAAGACATTATCTTAGGATGTTTTTCCACTCAGTTCATTTGTCAGTATACATTTTCTATTTCAATTTTCCAAAGTGGAGGCAGCTAATTACAGTTCTGTTGAATTAACTATCCCCGTTGATTAGACTATAGAGAAGGATAATGATCGTGATGACCAGTAGAGTTTAATATGAACGCTTAAAATCAATGCTTGAAGTCCTGTCATTCAGGGAAAGGTTCTTTTACGTGTCGTAAGCATACGACATGGTCCTTTTACTTTTTACCATATTATTTAAAAATGCATCGCCCTAGTGGACAGTAGTTTGGTACCATGGACCATGTACACAGATAATAAGAAATAATATTATTCATTCTAACATCAAGGACGACCTTGAAATATGGCATTCATACTTCAATCATACGAACCTGCGTAGCCACCTCCACCACCACCAGCTGCACAGCCACCACCTCCACCACCGAAACCTCCAGCACCCTCACCAGAAGGCAGACCATTACAGGGCTTTCCTCCACCTCCACCATCTAGTAAGGCTTTTCCAGTTTCATTTCGAAATTCCTTGGAACGGTTGTTGGTCCAGCCACCCCCCGCACCTAGAAATACTTTATGAATAACAACTTGCCTTCTTGAGACTATGGAATAACGAAAATACTATTAAAAAGTGGAAATTCTGTTTTAACTCTAAAAAATTAAATAATGTTTCAGTTTTCCTAAATCGGTGCCTATTTTGGCCCTATTACACTTTAAAGCCTTCAGGATTAATTTAAAGGGACCAGCGCGTGCGTGGAGCTGCAGTCCTTTAAACTGACACTCAGCTGTCATTCTGACAGAATTTGTTTTTCATTATAACTAATTTTACTTTTCATTCAGTTAATATTTCGCGCTGTTATGTAAGAGAATAATAATGTTAATAGTAATAATAATAATAATAATAATAATAATACTAATAATAATAATAATAATAATAATAATAATAATAATAATGATTTATTTTAGCTGGCAGAGTTAAGGCCGTAAGGCCTTCTCTTCCACTTAACCAGCAAAAAGTATACATACATATGTATCAACTTACAAAGAATTCAACAATTTGATTTAGATAAGAGCTACATGTATACAAGAGTTATTTACGAATTAAACAACAAAATACTATGAACTATTAATTAAACACTGAAATACAAACTATGTAGCAGAATTAAGCTAAAATACATAGAATGTTAATATATTTCAAATAATGTTAGATAGAGTGGTAGACCTGCATAGGAAGAAAGGATATTGATAGAATATCTCATATACATGCTGTGCTTAGATAGTCGTTTTCTTGATTTTACAATTTTCACCATTTTGTAACATTCAAAATGCTCTAATGAATGCAGTTTTACTTCATTCTCAGTTAAATTTTACACAGAAGTCAACAAAAGCATGTGAAGTAAACTGACACATGCTATTGAAAGTATTAAAATTACGATGTGTTGAGGATGTGATAAGTTTTATAAAATTGAAAAACTAACAGCTAAAAGGGTAAATATTATATTTTCTCAAAACGTATTTGGAAAATATGAAAAGCAGGTGTTGTATTTAACATACATCTATCAGGAATAAATTAAATATAAATTTAAATAAAAAATATGAAAACTTTGAAAATTGGGACAATTATAATTCAGTATTAAAAAAGAAACAAAAATTAATTATAAGTAAACTATTTGGAAAACCAAAGTGAAAATTTGTGTGTTTCATGTCCACATTGTAAGACATATGTAGTAAACGTTTCAGATTAATTGGTGTAAAAATGTAGAAGTTAGACATTTAACAGTTCCATAGCCTTAAATTATATTATATCGATGAGAAATCTGTAATAGTGTAGTCCTGTACCTGCTGGGCTTGGTCCAAATTCATTGCCCGTTGTATTCGCTCTGCTACTGTTTAGTCCATGTCCATGCTGGCTTTTGTCATCCTCACCTTTGGAATGGCTCATACCACCCCCTCCGGAGGCAACTACCAGTGGTGTAGACTTGTTGTCTCGATTTATCTGCATCACAAATATTTTATTATATTTCTACGGAGTGTTAAAAATATAAACATAGTAATGTTGCGCAATGTTCAAACGTGAGAGGGGATATCAAGACACTGCATACTTCGCCCTACTCCTTAGGCATCCAACAATACGCAGAAATGTAGCATGTAAACTAAAATAACCGAGTCCGTTGAAAACCGGTAAGAGGCCTTAATAATAATAATAATAATAATAATAATAATAATAATAATAATAATAATAATAATAATAATAATCCGTGGCGCCACAGCCCTTGAAGGGCCTAGACCAACCAGCCGGCTGCTGGCCTTATGATCACATGCCGAAGCAAAGTTGGGCGATCATCCAATCAGAATGGAGGTCTTATGTTTAGTTTATGTTTGCTGAGACTCTGTAGAATCGAAGTTCGCTTTGTGTTTTTTTCAATATTTCCCCTGCCTTATGTGTTCGGTGCTTTTCTCTTTAGTTCGTTCTCTTCCTGCGCCTTTGTGCTTTAGTTGCATATGTATGTCAGGCATACATTTTGCGATGTTATATAGATAATAATAGATATAGCCTATGTAAATTTTTGTTGTTATTAATATGGTTAAATATTTAAAAATATACGTATAAATAAGTAAAACAAAAACTATTTAAAAAACACACATGTTCAAACATGAGAAAGGAAACCAAGACATTACAAACTTCATTTTATTCCATATGAAAAAATAATCGCAAGATTTGTGCTCAAATTCTTAAGCGGTTTAAAACATAAAGGTTGGGAGAGGAGAATAGCAAATAATTTTAAAATGTCATCAGAAACATGACAGGCCGTTGCCTGAAACGTGAATACCGGCGTCGAACTTCGCCATATTTGACAAAATAAATCGAACATAGTATCTGTCATGCACAACGTTAATATGTAGTATGAAAATGAAACAATTCAATTCATTAATAAACAGGTCGACATTATAAGCTAAAATAATGTGTAGTATGAAAATGAACACTATGTTTATAGATAGGTTAGATATTATAAATTATAACGATGTGTCGTGTGAAAACGAAACGATTATTTTTATGGAATTATAGATTTTTTTATATTATGCTGTTCATGTTATTCTACTTTTAACATGTGTATAGTCACACGTCTACTACTGATGAGCTACTATCGTTATTCGGATTTTATATGAGGAATGTAATTATACTTTCAGTCGGTAGTTCGTATAGTAAACACTAACGGTCTTACTAATAAAAACTCTTATATAGACGTTTAACTATCTTATAGATACACAATGAATAGCTCGTTTATAAGTCATGTGTAATTTCTTACTAATAGTCACTACATACGTCGTGTATAATAGTACAACTGTTACACAACAATGTCATAGTTTCGTCATAACTTCATTACGGAAGGTAATAGAATATTTGAGGTTCTCTATTGCATCCGATTATACGCGCTAGTGTGCTGCACTAAATATCGATAGTACAACTGGGCCTGATTGATTACCACACTATATTTTGGTCAAAGAGTAGAACTACAGCAATATACTTACATAAGTGTTCTGCTCATGGGCATGTCTTTCACTGCAAAACCAGCATTCTTCAATCTTTCCTATTTTCTGCCTTCCTCTTAGACTCCGTATATGATCCATACATCTTAATGTCGCCTATCATCTGATATCTTCTTCTGCTCCGAACTCTTCTCCCGTTCACCATTCCTTCCAGTGCATCTTTCAGTAGACAGTTTTCTTCTCAGCCAGTTACCTAACCAATTCCTTATTCTCTTTCTGATCAGTTTCAGCATCATTCTTTCTTCATTTGCTCTTTCCAACAAAACTTCATTTCTTATTCTGTCTGTCCACTTCAGACGCTACTTTCTTCTCCTTATTCACATTTCAAATGTTTTTATTCGTTTCTCTGCACTTCATCATAATGTCCACATTTCTCATCCAGACAATGCCACACCCCAGAAAAAGCACTTCACCAGTCTCTTCCATCTTCCTCCAGAGGTCCGCATTTTTCTATTAAAAGCTTATAGTACATTCCAAGTATGTGAAGCTGTTCACTTGCTCTACTGCCTCATTTAGAATTCGCAAGTTTACCTTCTTTATTTTTCTTGCGACAACCATGGTGGTCTTCGTCTTGTTTGCATATTTATCTTCATTCCATAATGCTCACAGCTGTCATTTAGCTCCAGTAGCATATCCCTTAGTACCATCTCCTCTTCTGCTAAAAGTCTATATCATCAGCAAATTTTTACAGCAATATAATTCTAATTATTCTGTGCTGTTTGGTTTGTTTTTCTGTGGTTAGAAGGTAACGATCATCATAAAATGACAATCGATAAGAACAGGTGTTAGAGGGGCGGTTATTTTTTTCTCTATATACAACGCTTAAACAAGGAGTTTCGTGTATATTTCTACTGCAAAACAATTCTCCTGTATAATTACAAGCTGTTTATTCGTCCATCGCTTATGCATGGTTTATTAGTAACGCTTTCTGTTCCAACTCTGCATAAGTTTTGTATAAAAACTATACACAGTTTATTAGTAAGACCGTGTGTTGTTTAGTCAACTGTCCGAAGACAGCTCTGAACCTCACAAGTGATACCAATATGGCACCACTTATGAGACAACTAAGCCAGGAGATAATTGGGTAGGGTGGCTACTTCCTTTCCACTCAGTAAACACTATCATGAATTTAAAATCATATTGTGATTTACTTTTTATGTATATTCCTGTTAATGCATAATCATAATTTTGTAACAAAATTATCTGTACTTACAAGTATATAGAATGTTACAAGATTTGTTCCAAAATCCTTACGCAGATAAAACCGTGAAGGGATGGGAGGGAAGAGTAGGAGAGGCCAGCGATCTTGAAGGGGGCAAGTTCGAGCGAACTGGATAGATCCGCTTCTTCAAAGCAGATTTCGATTCTTGTCACGCTCGACAAACTTGAACGGAACATAGCGCCTCCGCACGATACTACTACAGTGTGCTTCTGGAGGAATATTAAATATTTTAGGAGGTTGTATTATAGACTATTCCTAATAGAAATGTAATGTAAGAATGTGTCCAATTCTCAATGCTTGTGGAAATAAAGCCGTTTGAATGTTACGCGTAAAGAGCCTTACAAAGCCTTGCAAAAGCATGAAGGAGAGAAAATTACATTGTTTGCATTTATTGATTATTTAAACAGTATCAGTAATTTCCAATAGTTCAAAGCAATTGTTCTAAATTCTCACCACCAAGTTCACAGCACAATTTTTAAATCTCTTGGCGATAGTAACTTACATGTAGCTCTTCTGAGGTCGTCTTGGCTTTCACTTAGAGACTAATTCGTCTTTTCTGTTTACTTTTTATATTAATTTTTGAGTTAACTTCGCTTTTCATCCATTCCAGAGACAATAATCCAAAGGACTTTGCTTTTCATCCATTCTCAGGGACAATAATATAATGCAAAGGACTAAGTCTAGCGATCTGGGTGGCCAATGAACGTTACCACCGCGGCCGATGTATATTTCGGAGAATTTTCGATTTAGATTATGTGTCACTTGACGGCTATAATCGGAATAGTCCATATATCCCCCCCCCCAAGATATTATCTCTTCTTCCTGAAACATCTAGTGTAAATGTGTGTAGAGGTACATTAACCTTCAAAGATAACTGACCTCCAATTTCCTGATCGAGTAAGCGAACTTTCTAACCAAGGAAAAAGTCAGAACCAAAGATATAACAAACTGACAAACTTTGAAACAGTACCGCTAGTTCTCAATAGATGACCCTATTATTGGGACGGGTAAAAGTATTTGGGGAAATGTTAATGTAGATTAAGTATAAATAAAATTATTCTCATACTTGACTTTATCACAGGTTTCCCGCTAAATCTAATGTTTTTTTTCACAATCATTAGAGCGGGAATGAAATTTTGAATTTTGTAATGCGGGTATATTTATGTACTATTGGCGACACTGACCGTTATCTTCGCCATCTATTTATAGAAGTAATAACTAAAGAAGCGACACTTACACGAACAAGTTATGAACACTATCGATTAGGGGTCAAGTATCTTTGAACATGATTGCGAGTTTTCAATAGACTGGAAGAATAGATGTCAAAAACTTGTGTTTTTAAATCAGTTAAAATTACACCATAATATACTTTACAAATATTCAACAAAGGCAAGAAGTTACGTTTTTAATGGATGAATGAAAGTAGATTAAAAATTGTGTGATGAGAAACTATGAATAAAATAAACAAATTAATTGTGTTCAAGACTTTGCTTACTTTGCTTATGTTTTATTTAACGACGCTCGTAACTGCCGAGGTTATATGAGCGTCGCCGATGTGTCGGAATTTTTGTCCCGCAGGAGTTCTTTTACATGCCAGTAAATCTACTGACATGAACCTGTCGCATTTAAGCACACTTAAATGCCATCGACTTGGCCAGGAATCGAATCCGCAATCTCGGGCATAGAAGGCCAGCCCTATACCAACTGAGCCAATCAGGCCGATACTTGTGTTCAATAACAGCAATATTATTAGTGTAAAAGTAGCACAGTTCGTCGCTGATGGTGATTACAGTCAAAATAATCAATAAGAACAGTAAAATTAAATTATTGGTAACTTACCAAAAAGACGTAAGTGGCTCCACCGCCTCCTCCTCCACCGAAAGTGAAATTGTTCAGATTCTTTACATCTCTGATGGGACTGTCCATTTCTGGAAGTGTCAGCATATGTATATCTCGCAATGATATATTCCAAGGAGTAGAAGATCTGCTAGATTGCGTACATGTCCCGCTGCTTAGATCCTATGAAAATAATATGTTTTCTATCAGACTATAACAGCTTTTAAAAGTCATGTGGGCCATTCATTATCTCGTGAAACCAGATGCATGCGTGTACCGTAGTTTACAGTAAGAACCTTACGGTGGAGTAAGTCAGCTAGCTAGCTAGCTGCAAGTGGAAGCACAGCAAGGGAGGGAAGCTTATCAGTCCAATTTATTCTTCCTTACCTGACGCGCAGGTAGGTTTGACGAGATATAACTGGTAATCTTTGATTGTTTGCCAATACAGTCGAATATGACAAAATTAACTTCCAACTATTGTACTTATATTCACTTAAGTGAATAACCTTGAATTGTTCGTGATCCCAACGCACTAAAACAAAACTTTATTCTTTCATGCTTGAAGCAGACATTCATCACAGCAAGTATCAAACTGTGTAATACTAATGATCAGTGCTGAGATTCCTTTAACTTGCGCGGTGCTGTAAACGACGTAGCGACTATGTTTTAGAGGAAAGAAAGAGAAGAAAATACCTTTACGATAACATTCGGAAGCTCTGCTCGCGTGTATATAGATACAATCGGGTGAAAAATCTTCTAGGAGGTCAATGAAACAAAGTTTCCATGTGCACTAAATTTTTCATTATTGAGCAACATTTGCACTGGAATTTAACACAGTAAACTTCAATAACTCTCAAAAGTAATTAAATAAAATATACATAAATACAATAGATTTCCATGAATAACAAGAACTAGTAATTACAGTTTGACATACATAAATAAAATATATTTTTATGCATAACAAATAACAGTATATATTTACTGATCTTTCTGACAAATTATAATATACATTCTCATTGTATCAAAAGAAAAAGAGGCGCAGTAGGATGAAAAATCTTATTGGGTACTTGTACTCCGTGAGGTGGACGGTAGTTCTTCCTGTTGTGTTTTAATATGAATTTTCATATGTTCACTATGTTCTTGAATTGCAATGTGATTGAACTAAAAGTCTTTTTTTCCGTTCTTATTTCGACATTACATACTTTGAAAAATATATTACACCCTTTAACACAATAGTACTCACAACAAAATTTGTTTACAAATATTTTTGTTGCATGTTGAGTTTTCTTATTTTCGGCAAATTTCTGAACAACGTAAGACTACGTTCTGACTAGCGTTGTGTTCACGTAATAATATTAATAATAATAATAATAATAATAATAATAATAATAATAATAATTTATTTTAGCTGGCAGAGTTAAGGCCGTAAGGCCTTCTCTTCCACTCAACCAGCAAAAAGTGTATATACATATCCATGAACTTACAAAGAATTCAACAATTTGATTTAGATGAGAGTTACATGTATACAAGAGTTATTTACAAATTAAACAACAAAATACTATGAACTATTAATTAAACACTGAAATAAACTGTGTAGCAGAATTAAACTAAAATACATAGAATGTTATACTGTGGTTCAAAGATATCTGACCCTACTAATCGATAGTGTTCGATAATTTGTTGGTGTAAGTGTGGATTCTTTAGTTACTACTTCTATGAATAGATGGCGAAGATAATAGTCAGTGTTGCCAATTGTGCATAAATATAGTCGCATTACGGAATTCAATTTTTCATACCACTCTACTGATTGTAAAACAATACTGGGTTTAGCTGGAAACCGCTGATATTGTCAATTACGAGAATAATTTATGATTAATCTACATAATCATTTTCCCTGACACTTTTAACCACCCTAATAATGGTGTCACCTGTTGAGAATTAGCGGAACAATTTCACAAAATTTTGAATTTAATATATCTTTGCCTCTGACTTCTCCCGTGGTTAGAAAATTCAATTACACGATCATAAAATAATAGGTCAGATACCTTTGAACGTCAGTGTACCTGAGTAAGGAAAACAAACCTTCACGATACGACTTCCTTTGATATCTATTCTCCTTATGAGTGTACGTTCGTAATTCTATACGTAAGACTGCAGCAAGGCCTATGGTATAGACACTGCTAACCTATTTTTAATCTTTTGTTTAAAGGAATCGCAGCTCTGCTATTAACACAACAGAGCAGGATCGTGACGAGAGAGACATTCATGTCCTCAAAGAGTACCTACAGTTTATAAATTAACTGTACTCAACCGATGTCGCGATAAGAGTAGGGGTGGAATATTCTCTGTTGTATGCGGAAAGGTGTCTACAAAAATTATCACCGCTCCACCAACTGATAAATGTAACATGTAGACTTTCTCTTAAATAAATCCACATTGCAGTTTCCTATATAATACATACATACATACATACATACATACATACATACATACATACATACATGCATACATGCATGCATACATACATACATACATGCATACATGCATACATACAGTACATACAACTTATCTTATTTTTTTGTAAAATAATGTGCTTTATTGTCAACAATGTAATAGTAATAATAGTAACAATAGTAATAGTAATAATAACAACAATAATTGTGATATTAGAAAGTGCATATTATGAACACAATATAATCGTTAATCAGAGGTGAAGTTCCTTCTTTGTCGCGCAAGAGGTAAACTAGCTTGGAGCAGTTTGAAGGCCAGAGCAGTAGAGGCTTTCTAGTTTTTTGCATTAACATAGACAATTACACTATATAGGATGAATGGTAACTTCTGCACCAAAATGAAACTGGTAATAGACCTTGAGGACTAAGTCACCGATTTAGAGGAAATTGTTATGTTGTTATGTAGCATTTGGCAACATCACGGCTGTTGCAATAACTCTAAACAATCGCGGCCTGCACTCACTACCTTCCTTTTCCCCTCTGCTGTATTCAGTCGGAGATACGCGACATGTGCTGTGTTGCAAGAATTAATTCAACGATTTTCGCTATTATTCAGTTTAAAACCATAGCTAAACGGTTTAATTCGCAAAAAAAAAAAAAAAAAAATTCAAGACATTAACCATTACGATTATTTTTACCTATCTGCTTATATAGCAATCAGTAATTTTCTCTCGGGCCATTACCGCAATAGAGCGCTGCACACTTTGGGCAAAGACTATTTCTTTCCTGCTTAACGGTGCTTTATCGAAGAAAAAGTGTAATAAAAGTTTTGTTATATTTAACATGTAAAATCACTTCTTACATTTTGGTGTAGAACTTACCATCCACCCTGTGTAAGTTCTCCAACTCAAGGCATATGATAGAGAGGCTACTGAAATTATAAGTGAATGCTATTGTCAGTACTGACAGAAAACGGAACTAGGCCTATTTCTCATGTTTCACAGCCCGATAGGTATTGGAGGTATACATTAAACCAACATTATTATTATTATTATTATTATTATTATTATTATTATTATTATTATTATTATTACTACTACTACTACTACTACTACTACTACTACTACTACTACTACTACTACTACTACTATTGTGTTATTTTCTTTTATCCCCCCAAAGGTACAGCCTTCAATGATTCTGAGTTTAAATCAAATGTTTATACACGATATGCATACTAGGCCTACATTATTGTTTTTGGTTTAACATAATATACTGTATATGAATGTAATGGCTAAACATTAAACTGAAAATCACTGACATCGTGTTCCCTCTGCTATCCGACTTCTTCATATCAACGGCTCCAGTGGCATATTCAACAGTTTTACTTACGTATGGACAGGTCCATATGACAGTAATTAATTTTGGACATTAACTTAACATTCATTTTAAATAAAGTTATGAAGTGTAATAAGACGACCGAAAGTGTTATTTATTTACTTGTTATTTTTTTTTTTATATTTTAAGCTTTAGGCAGAGAAGGAGAATGGATGCTAGGGATGAAGGAACCGTTAACTGCATTTCATGTTTTAATTTTATATTATATACGGTGAAATAAGCTCTTTCTTTTAACAATGGTTATTAATGGAGTCGAAGAGGAAGAAGAAAAAAAGGGGAAAATTCGAAAATGCTGGGTTTGCATTGAAGGACCTGCCTTATGGCAGAAAAATATTAGTGAATGGACTTAAACCAGGCAATTTTTAAACGAAGACATACTGTATGTTTTATTTTCTAGAATAAAGAAATGAGAAAGACAAAAACTTATGTTTTTTTTTGGATTAGCGATAAGTAATTACATTTATGTTGCCTATACGAGGATTTACCGTCACTGAAAACATTCTGAGCAAAAAATATCGTATAAACACGTGTCCTAATCTCAATATTTTCACAGTTAACTAATTTCAAATTGTTACTAAAATACCTTTTTCCTTTAGTTTTAAGGGTAAAAAATATTACAAACAGAGCATTAACTATTCAGAAGTATCATTTCTTTAATTGGGTAGTATTCTGAAGCTAAAGATGTGTTGTGAATTGCTTTGTAAAGATTTTGTTTTTCAACTTTGAACTAAAAATTACATTATTCTTACGCACTTATCACAAAAATTGTTACAAACGATACGACTTTAGTAACTTGATTCTTTACAATTTTATTATGCATCCTAATGTACAGTCTTGAAGAATTTACTAGAGTGGCGTGATTTGCAATTGTTGTGACAAATGCGTAAGACAAATCGAAAAAGACTTCTGTACGAAGCAACTATGGAATTCACAACACATTTTTAACTTCAGAATACTATATAGTGAAAATATTTTCACTATATTATATTAGATTTATCTGAATACAAAATGAATTGCAAAATTCAGAATACTAGCTAATTAAAGAAATGATGCCTCTGAATAGTCCATTCTTTATGTGTAATATTCTTTTGCCCTTAAAACTAAATAATAATAGTATTTTACAAATAACTTGAAATTAGAGTACCTCTGAAAATATTGAGATTAGGACACATGTTTATATGACATTTTTTGCTCAGAATGTTTTCGGAAACAAGCTATGGAAGTGACGATAAATCCTCGTGAATCACTCTGTATATTTTGAAAGATATTTGAATAAAATTAACTACAAACGGGAATATTATTGGTGACTCAGTAATGAAGTTATTATTGCGAAACAGAAAAAACGTAGAATGAGAAAGCATGTGTCATCTTCACGACAGCGAGCTTTCATACAAAATTCGCATTCATACCTACATTTCTATTCAAAAATATTAACATCTGGTCATGTGACGTTTAAATATTATGCAGTTATGAGATCTGTTACAGCTTGACTTTTCTTACACCATGTAATAGCACAATAATTATATCAGTCCATAAATATGATCACCAGCCATTTTACAAGTCTGTAAATTCTTTATGTGTAGCAAATATTTGGAACAACAGAATGTGTGAAAAAAAATTCTGAACTTGGTTGTTTGAACCTTTTACCTTCTTGCAGCCGTTGGAACCCTCCTGTCCAACCAGTACATATAAATGCTGTCCTCTGTGAAGTTCAACAACTGTCCGGACGATTGCACCTGTGCTCGTACCCCCTGCAGCTCCAAGACCCCCGCTTGCTCCTTTGGCAATGATTCTATAACAAAATTGAATACTTAATAAGTGTGTAAGAGGTAACATATGATTGGATGTTGTTATGTTTTATTTAACGACGCTCGCAAATGCAGAGGTTATATCAGCGTCGCCGGATGTGCCGGAATTTTGTCCCGCAGGAGTTCTTTTACATGCCAGTAAATCTACTGATATGAGCCTGTCGCATTTAAGCATACTTAAATGCCATCGACCTGGCCCGGGATCGAACCCGCAATCTTGGGTATAGAAGGTCAGCGCTATACCAACTCGCCAACCAGGTCGACCATATGATTGGAAATTAGCTTATTAATCAATTCTGAGAATTATAAAGTTTACGAACTGGAGTTTTGAAGAGCTTTTAATATGTTTATTTCCTACTGATAAGATAATTTTAACTTGTAAAAGTAGTCTGAATATGTACCAATCTGAATAGAAAACTTTCAATCCTAATATTATGTAGTTCCAAAAAATAAATAATATCTATAAATATAATTTGAACTGGTAATGGAAATTAGGGAAAACGGCCGAACGGATTTTAATAAATGACCCGTCATTTTGAAGCTTGGAACCCAACGTTTTTTCAGAAAAATAGTAGTTCTCAGTGAAATGTCCATTTTTATACATCATTTTCTATTTTCCAAAATCCATCTGTCGTCAGTTTTGAGAAATACATAATGGGTTTTCAGAATAAAACAAAACACAAACGCACTACAATAAACAATATCACACGAAGGCTACGACCTGCTGGATTGCTGACATATTTAGGGTTCAGATGGCTCAGATTCTCTGACATAATTCCAATATGTCGATCTTTATTTGTGTAACTTTTTCAGAACGTTTCTGTAATAATGGTTATTAAAAACGTCATGATTTATTAAAAAGAATTTACAGGTCAGATTCTCTGGTGTGTAATTTTCTGAGTACAGCTGTCTGTGTATTAAATATTAAAAGCTACAAAACTTAAGAATGTTTGATGACATTATTACCATTAAAAATGAAATATTATTATTGATGTATTTGTCACTAATTATACAGGTTAATGCTTTATTGATGATATGAAAGTGAAACCTTTTGGGGTTATGTAAGTAGGCGTAGGGAATATTTGAAGTTACATCTTCATTTCTATAATATTTACTGAGTGACGGGTATATAGTAGTCTATACAAAATTTACATAAAATAACAATATTGTTATTAAAAATGAAATATTTTTATAGTTATTAATCAAGCGGTATTTGTCTTTTCGATATTATATTATTTAATGTATGGTGTAGATATTTAAAGCTGAAAGTTAGAATTTATAAAATAGTTATGCTACCGGTTGTTCTTTATGGCTGTGAAACTTGAACTCTCACTTTGAGAGAGAAAGAGAGATTAAGGGTGTTCGAAAATAAGATGCTTAGGAAAATATTTGAGGAATGAAGTCATTGGAGAACGGAGAAAGTTACATAACGCAGAACTACAGGTATTGTATTCTTCACCTAATATAATTAGGAGCATTAAATCCAGATGTTTCAGATGGCAGCGCATGTAGCACGTATGGGTTAATCTAGAAATGCACATAGAGTGTTAGTTGGAAGACCTGAAGGCAAAAGACCTTGAGGGAGGCAGAGGTAAATGGGAGGATAATATTAAAATGGATTTGAGAGAGGTGGGATATGATGGTAGAGACTGGATTAATCTTCCTCAGGATAGGGACCGATAGTAGGCTTATATGAGGGCGGCAATGAATCTCCGGGTTCCTTAAAAGCCATTTGTAAGTAAGTGATATAGATATTAAGTGTGATTGTTTTCAGTATTGTCTGGAGGAAGTGCAAACATTGTAATGCCTAAGGAAAGACCAAAAAGTATTACTTACTGATGAAATAAGAGGCCTACAAAATGTTGTAGTGTCCCGGTCACTTCAGCAAGATCTCTTGGCAGGATAAAATGATTCTACCCTCTACATTCCAAGGTAGTTCACGAAACATGCAGCAGCTATACCAAGACGCTATGTCTGTTGTTGGAAAGCATGGCAAAGCTGATATTTTCATAACTCTAACCTACAATCCGCAATGACCTGAAATAGCTATTGCTTCACTCCCACATGTAAAACCGACTGATCGTCCTGACATTGTTACTTGCGTTTTCGCATCGAAACTCAAGAACTGAACATGTGAAGATTCAGTAAAAAGTATTTAGCATGAAGAAATAATTCAGAAGCAAATAACTTTCAAAATGTCTGGTATTCTTCATTGGAAATAAATTTGAAATATTTTAATTTGAACTTCCAATGAACTTAGCAGCATTTGCTGCACAAGCCACTAGTAAAATATATAATAAAAATCAAGCTTTTAAAAGTGGAAACTTACAATGATGGTCTCCTTTGCAGGTGGGTACCTTAACTGAAAGTGTGTTACGTCTCATCTTTCCTGTTTGTTTCGTGCTTTGACGTCCTTACGTCACGTATGTGAAGTCCTAATCTAAATATTTACCAGTAAAAACATTTCTCCGAAGTACGGAAACTTCACTGGGCGAAAAACAGAAGACAATTCTGTCTGACTTAGTGTTCATAAATCCAAGAGAAGATAAAATAAAAATAAAGATAACCTATTGTGTTCCGTGAAGGTAAAGGCCTCCAGCTAGAGCAGCCATTTTCAATCGATGTGCCGCGAGAAAATGAAGGTAATAAAGGTTGTAATAGTAAATTGAAAGAATAAAAGTGAAAAGAGTAGTAAAAAAGCGAGTCCAGAAGAGTCAACAATCAGCGAACATGGTACAAGTCAACATTCATTAAACATTCCCTTCAAAAACCCACAAAATTTTCCCCTGGTTGGGAACAACTGGTTTAGATTATTTAAGTGTACCACGTGATTTTAAATTACATATTTAATGTGCCACATGCTGAAAAAGGTTAACACTGTACTAGAGGAAAAGCTCTAACTTTTCTAATAGGGTGAACTAATCCGCGTTAGAAGTTGCATTTGATTAGGTATTGAACTTTACAGTATTTTCCAGTGCAGTTTTAGTTCTTGGTGATGTCTGATTTTCTTTGTATTGTTTCATTTTTCACACACTATTCAGATGTCCCCTGAACATTTTTCATTCCCTTCTTCCTCTTGTTACTCGGGACCACTGTTCACCTGCTCGCTCTTGAAGAAGTCCGCTCATCTCCGCGTAGGTCTGCCCTGAAGCCGTTTACCTGCACTAGAGTCCCACATTGTAGTCTTGTATGTCCATCTGTCGCCCCTCGGTTTTTCGATATGGTCTCCCCTTTTCCATTTTGTTCTGATGGGTATTTCTGTGATGCACGTTGTTAATGATAATAATTGGTGTAGCGTCACATTTGAGATTCTATCTCTCAGAGATACACCTAGAATCTTGTGTTCCATTTTTCGTTGAAATATTTGGATTGAATCTAGCTTCATTTTCTTTCCTTTAAAAAATTTCGTGTATCGTTTTTCTAAATCATCGTCCTCAGTTGGATTTTTACCTGCGAATTTCTCATCCAGGAGTAGCCATGGTGACTTACATCACGTAGAACCAGGCCGCCTGTAGAGAACTGACAGTGGCTGCAATTGCTGTACCTGAGAACCGAGATTCTTAAATCCATTATTTGACTTTTTCTAAGGATAATTAATTTAATGCATCATTGAATCATGATTTATAATGAGAACTGAAATGGCTATTTCTGGTGGAAATGCGACATATTTTGACGCCAATCCGGTGTTTTCTTCAGATACCATTCTTTTTAACTTTATTCACTTAATCATTGCGGGAAAAATTTTGAGATGAAAAATGAAAATGTTTTTCATTACTGCTCTTGCATCCTAGAATGATGAAAAATTTAAATTCTATAGATTTTATTAAAGCTGTAAACGATGCTATGATGTGTATGGCCTGAACAATTTCAGTCAAGCATCTCGGTCATGGTACAAGATTAGGTTGACCAGACGTCTTCTTTTGTCCGGACATATCCTCTTTTTTTAGGCCTATATCAAGAAATGTCCTCCTTTTCGTGACTTATATGCCTGATATCTTGAAATTATCTGATTTAATGCCTTTTTTAAGTAATTTGCCTGTAGGTGGCAACAATTTATCAATTTCACTATTTTGCCATCTAGCTACTGCATAGGCAATCACGTTATAAAACTCATTTGAATTGCATGGAATAACTGTACTTCCATCCCTGATCACATATGTAACAGATTGATCACTATTATGGGCTTTGAAGGCAGCTACTTTTATCAGTTTCACTATCCTGCCATCTAGCGACAGTAGAAGAAATCAGGTTATAACTCCCATTTGAACTGCATGGAGCAACTGTACGTTCATCTAGCGGTCGTTACTAATCGATAATAATTGTGATCCTGGTGGTTGTTCTCGTCTGCAAGTTATCGTTTTTAACATTGGGATGCCAATCTGTTATATATTATGTTATCTGGGCTCAGAGGTAGCTAGTAAATCGAGAGATCGAGGTGCGAATGTAAATCTAAATAGATATTATATGTCCTCTTTAATAATTATTATAGTTTCCTTGCCTCTCATATGTAGCCAACTGTAAAATCATTATTATTAAATTTTCCCATAAGTATATTGTAATAATAACATATTTTTGAGTATGATATAAGCCTAAATCTGTACTGTAAATATTTTGTAATGAAATAGATATTGATGTACCGTAATTTAAAGTATAATATAAGCCTAGGCCTAAATCTAAGTACATATTTTTTGTCCTCTTTTTTCGAACAATGTCCTCCTTTTTTAAGCTTGTTTTTTATCGATGTGAATCTGGTCACTCTGTACAAATTGTGGCAAAGGAAATCAAACACAGAAGCAGAAGGCCTCAATTTCAGTGATCTTTTGACTAGCGGTGAATGTGTTCACTGTTGTTATGTTTCGAGAAACCGAAAGTTATGCGAGCAATAATGATGATGTAATTAATTCATTGTTAGAGTCACTTTCTTCGAGAGGAAATAATTTTGATAGAAATAAAGTTTTAAATAAACATACACCTAAGCCATCACAGGCAATTTTGTTTACTTGTGTATTTAATGACGCTGTATCAACTACGATGTTATTTAGCGTCGATGAGATTGGTGATAGCGAGATGGTATTTGGCAAGATGAGACCGAGGATTCGATTACCTGAAATATGCCTTACGGTTGAGGAAAACCTCGGGAAAAACTCAACCAGGTAATCAGCCCAAAATGGGAATCGAACCCACACCTGTGCGGAACTCCGGATAGGTAAGCGCCTAGTCAACTGAGCGGTGGCTTCATTGACAATAAGATGTTCCAGAATGATAATCATAAAACGTAAGCGTACAAGCCATCCTGGTATGGGCAACATTTGGTACTGTGGCGCGAATTAATCTTTTCCGTTGTTAGTACTAGTTCCACAGTGTGGCTTTGATCATGGCAGAGTGCGGTTGTATCACAGTCTACTATATACAGTCACGAAGCTTGAGTTTTGAGGGTTCTAGAAACAATAGACTGTGACGGTACTATTTTGCATTGCCTGTAATGAGGCGATATTAGCGATCCTAGTGGTGAGCAACTATCTAATGTTTGCATATTTACTACGTATTGAGCTTCGCGACTGTATATACTAGACTGTGATTGTATGGTGTACGCGAGCGTTGCAGACTGAGTACAGTGTCGAGTCGTTTGGTCGCGTAATAAACAACAGAGCATATTCAGTGTATAATTTCTTACATATACCCATATATAGTGCTTTTTGCGTTCATATATTTATTTTATAAGTTTTGTTTTCGAGTGACATATAGACAGTGCAATGAACAATTTGAACAGAACATGGTTACTGTACGTCGTGTCAACACAATAAAAGTGCAATTTGAAGCAAGTGCCCCGCGCCCTACGGCGATGAAGTTACACGTGTGGATACCACAAACTCTGAACATAAACACAGATCATGTAGACCTATTGCAGCTGAACATGCAAGAAAAATCGTTGTATATAAAAGTGATATCGCCAACTGTATATGAGAAAATAATGCAAAAACATGAAGGTGAAACAAAGTTTAAATACGGAAACGGTGAACAAACACATATTAAGATTAGTCAAGCTGATTCTCCGGCTATAACAGTCAGAGTATTTAACCTTCCTCCCGAGGTGCCGAACTCGATGGTAACGACAGCTTTGACTAGGTATGGTGTCATTCATTCAGTGAGAAGCGAGCAATGGAGTATAGCATTCCCATTTCCTGTAAATAACGGTATCCGTGCTTTAAAGATGGAAGTGAAACAAAATATTCCAGTACCGATAGCAGGTTACAATACCCACGTCACATACATACATGGGTCAACCGATTTTATGTTTTGAGTGCCATGAGCCTGATCACAAAAAAGAAGACTGCCCAAGAAGGAAAACAACTTTACCAGTGAGTGTTCAGTCACAGAAAATGTTATTGAGTGATATTGTTATAGGGAGATCTTCACAAGGACCATCTACATCAAAAGAAGCGCGAACGATGGCACGGCCCGTGAAGCGCGACGCACCGGTGGAGGACGACACAGATACTTCTTCCGAGACAGCAGAGGTCACAAACGTGGTGACCGAGAGGACGGAGCAGCCTACGTTGGAGACAACAGACCGGACAGAGGATACAACAGCAGAAGAGGTCAACACAGATGGACGAAATGCAGCTCCGAAATTAGTGGAAACAACAGTAATCCCGCCAGAATCGCAGTCACCCTCGCAGTTCGGAGACGCATCACTCGAGGTAAGCCGTACTTTACAATTAGAAGAACCAACGGAAACTCCATCGAAAAAACTAAAACCCACAACACAACAGGAAAATTAAGGGACCCACGACTGCGAAGTTGAGAAGCGGGGCCCAGTAATGCAGCCACAGATAAAAACTCGCCACATGTAAATCCGAGTAGTAAAACAAAGAATAGTCCAACAAAACCACATCCATATGCTATATATATGGACGTGCCAAAGAGAGCAAAAAGAAAGAGGGTGCTGAAGGGAAATCGAATCAGAAGGGGAATATAAACACTACCACCACTCTTGAGGGTATTAGGCCTACTGATTTAGACATGTTAGATGTGTAGGATGTATGTATGTCCGCGGTCTTGTTCGTTTATTTTTACAGCCTTTTGGATTTTCCATTCGATGGTAATATTACGAAAATACGCTACTTTAAATGTAAATTGTATACAAGGGAAACACAAACAACAGTTACTCAAAGAGAGTAACAAGAAAGACGGTGTTGAAGCACGATCGACCCAGAAAGGGCATAACTTATAAACGTTACCACCACTGTTGAGGTTATTACAGACTTGGACATATTTAAATGTGTAGGATGTGTGGACGTCTGCGGTCTTGTCTGTTTATTCTCACAGCCTTTTGGCTTTTCTATTCGATGGTAATATTACGCAAATACGCTATTTTAGAAGTCAATTTATACAAGGGAAACACAAACAACAGTTACTCAAAGAGAGCGACAAGAAAGAAAGTGTTAAAGGAAAATCGACTCACAAATGACATATAAACATTACCACACCTGTTAAGGTTATTACAGACTTAAACATGTTAAATGTGTAGGATTTATGTATGTCCGTGGTCTTGTTTGTTTATGTTTACAGCTTTCTGGACTTTCCATTCGATTGTAATATTACATAAATACGCTAACTTAAATGTCAACTGTTTACAAGGGAAACACAAACAACAGTTACTCAAAGAGATCAACAAGAAAGACGGTGTTGAAGCAAAATTAACTCAGAAAGGACATAATATAAACTTTACCACCAATCTTGAGGTTATTACAGACTTGGACATGTTAAAGATGTAGGATGGATGTACGTCTGCGGTCTTGTCTGTTTATTCTCACAGCTTTTCGTTTATTCGATGGTAATATTACGCAAGTATGCCACTTTAAATGTCAATTGTATACAAGGGAAACACAAACAACAGTTACTCAAAGACAGCAACAAGAAAGAAAGTGTTAAAGGAAAATCGACTCACAAATGACATATAAACTTTACCACACCTGTTAAGGTTATTACAGACTTAAACATGTTAAATGTGTAGGATTTATGTATGTCCGTGGTCTTGTTTGTTTATGTTTACAGCTTTCTGGACTTTCTATTCGATTATAATATTACATAAATACGCTAACTTAAATGTCAACTGTTTACAAGGGAAACACAAACAAGAGTTACTCAAAGAGAGTAACAAGAAAGAGGGTGATGAAGCAAAATGGACTCAGAAACGACATAATTATAAACTTTATTACCATTGTTGACATAATTACAGACTTGGACATGTTAAAGATGTGGGATGTATGTACGTCCGCAGTCTTCTTTTTTTTATTATTACAGCCTACTGGATTTTCTATTCGATGGTAATATTATGCAAATACCCTACTTTAAATGTCAATTGTATACAAGGGAAACACAAACAACAGTTACTTAATGCATTCATTAGGCAAAATGATATCGACGTGCTTTTATTGCAAGAAGTAAACAATTATAATTTTGATTTTTCGGGTCCTCAATATGAATATGTTGCAAACACCGGTGAGAATAATCGTGGTACTGCAATTATTTATCGTGCGGGGATGAATATTGAGCAAGTGGGAACACTTCCTAGCGGCAGAGTTATATCCATGAGTCTCAATAATACACAATTTATAAACGTTTATCTGCCTTCAGGAACCAGAAGAGAGAAAATTTTTTTAGTAAAGAAATTCCGTTTTACCTGCGTCACCGATACAATCGATTACTTACAGGTGGAGATTGGAATTGTGTATTACACGCAAAAGACCAGACAGGCAAATATAATCCATCACCAGCATTAGAAAATTTGGCAAGAGAACTACAGTTAATGAATACCTGGGAACTCCTTTATGGCAATGATGTAGAGTATGCTTTTGTCGACAGAATGTTTCGTCCAGATTAGATCAATTTTATATCACGCGACCGCATTCAACAGATGTATACAGAATACAAGTGATATCTACACTTTTTTTCGGATCACGATTTTGTCTGTCTTTCCATGCAGACAGATACACAACTTCCCCTCTGGGAAAAGTTATTGGAAACTTAATGACACTTTATTGTTTATACCGGAGTAGAGAGACCAATTTGTTCAACAGAAGGGTCAGAAATTCAAAATTCAATATAATGGAAAAATGAATGAAAATAATAAAGCCAGGTTTCAAATCCTTTTATCAGGCTACAGGGATTCAGCGAGCCCAGGAAACGAGAGTAACTTTGAATTTTTACTACCAGATGTTAGCTGAACTGTATGAGATACAAAAAACGGAGGGAAATAAATGGAAAGACATCGTGGAAACTAAGTTGAAAATCTGTGAGATGCATAGCGTGATGGTTAGGGCCCGTGTACCGACGAAACACGAAGAAGAGCGCTGTGCGCTATACCACCTGGTAAAAGGAAAACGGAAGAGTAGAACAAAATATATAGAACAGCTCCGCACTGCCGAAGGGAAGATTGCGAATACTTCGAAAGGGTGCATCAAAGAAGTTGAAGAATTGTTTACCTCACTCTATGCTGCGTCTCCAACTTCACAGAAGGCAACTGCAGACATCCTGAAAAGTTTGAACAGACATCTAAGTCTACAACAACAGCAGGATCTCCAGTATCCAATAACTGAAAAAGGAATTCGTTCAGCAATAGAAGGCACGCCCAAGAACACTGCGCCTGGTCCTGATGGATTAACCTATCAAGTATACAAGAACCATTGGCGCTTAATTAAGAAATATTTGATAGAGCTGATGAATTATATTTTAGATACTGGATCAGTTATTGATGGTTTCAGTGATGGTGTAGTGACTCTAATTCCGAAAACGACTAACCCAACTACAGTGTCGGAGTATCGTCCTATCACCTTACTCAACACAGACTACAAGCTATTCATGAAGGTACTAGCAAATATATTGAAACCGGCATTTCGGGATATATTTGAAATTGGTCGGACATGCGGTATTCCAGAAAAATCCATTATCCATAATCTTTCCACAATTCGCGACACGGTGCTGCATTTTGAAGTTCATCACGACGATAAGGGAGCATTACTCTCAGTGGAGTTTAATAAGGCGTTTGATCGGGTTAATCATCTGTACTTACAACATGTCATGGAATGTTTCTGCATACCAGACAAAATTATTAACGTTATCAAAAACATATATAGAACTGCACATTCCAGGATCCAAGTTAATGGATTCTTTACGCAACGAATCTCCATTCAAGCGTCCGTACGCCAAGGATGTCCGTTGTCGATGCTCCTGTTTGCACTTAGTGTGTAACCCCTTATTCGCATTGCACAGCAGAACTTAAATTCGGAACAACAAACAACGTGTCCATTATTCACGAGCAGAGTGTACGCAGATAATATACTCTTTCTTCTTCGTGATGTAGATGATTGTGTGATACTGTCACATATTTTGGAAACATACAGTGTAGCCTCCTGTGCACAATTGAACACACAGAAGTCTTTCTTGTTACCCTTGGGTAGCTGGCCTGACGGACTTACTTTTAATGAGATCACCACAGTCGGCAAGCGAAGATGCTAGGAATGACAGTTTGTAATTCTTTCCAGGAGATGGTTGAAATCAACTGGACAAAGACAACGGCTCTCACAAGAGTTACACTGTTCCAACAGATACACAGAAATCTAAATCTTTTTGAAAGGGTGTGGCATGTTAATATTTTTTGTTTGTCCAAACTGTGGTACTTAGCACAAATTCTTCCACTTCCAATTAAATATGCTACGGTCCTTGAACGAGCAGTCAGCTTTTATATTTGGAACGGTTACCTTTATACATTAAGGAAAACGCAATTTGTATTACCAAAAGGTAAAGGAGTATTGCAATTGATAACAGTTGCAGGAAAAATGTCAAGCACTGATAGATAACACGGTACATTATACGTGGACAACGAGGAGAAAGTGATCCCATGGACAACGAATTCTAGAAACGACACATTCCGCTATTGGGTAGCAGAAAATCCCCGCTACTATAAGCGATACAAAGTTTATGGCAGTTAATAGAATCATATCCTCCAGACCTCATTACATCGGGCACAACAAACAAAACTGATTTATAAATACATCATGAAGAACAGTCTTCATTCTCCACGTATTGTGGAACAATTTCCGAATCAACGCTGGCATAAAATCTGGCATAATATACATCTGGCCAATATTCCTACGGCATGGCAGCCAACAGCTTATTGTTATATCAATCAAATTATACCGACGGAGGAAAGGAAACACCGACACCATCTGACGGACTCGCCTGCATGTAAAACATGCGGTTTCTTAGACACATTGAAACACCGTACAACTAATTGTGGAACTGCAAAAACGACTTGGGACGGAGCAAAAAATCTATTGCAGCAAATATGGCCCACGTCACAACTTAATGACCGGCATCAAACCTTATTGTTAATGGACCCTCCAACAGACAATGAGGTATTCGTAAAAGCTTGGCTTGCCGCAGGTTTTTTGCATTACCAACTCACGGCTTCATACGATACGATGCAAGAATTTGTAAAAATACTAACAACAGAACGAAAAAATTTTGAGCAAAAGTGCAGCGGCAGATATTCCCAGAATTGTCAAGAACTACAATTTAAAATATGTATATATGTTATGAACTGTTGCATGTGTGTGTCATACGCTGTTCCTATTATTGCCGTTCCTTTTAGTATAAGTCTATACATGGAGTGATTGAATAAGTAAGGTCTTGTCTGACAAGAAAAGGAAATGATCAAGTATTTACTCATTTGGGTGATGTCTAGGAATATAGGTTTCGGTTCGTATCTGTGGTCCCTACATACGAGACTTTTTTCCGTTTTGTGTCAGGAAATGGATCAGAGCTAATTACACTCCTGCAACATACAGAAGTGCGATGGTTATCACGAGGTAAAGTGTCAGCGCGAATGTTTGAACTTGAAGAGGTTCCGTTCTTGAATTTTTTACTATTGAGGGTATGAGTAGGCTACGCAGATTTTCTTGCAGAAGAGCTTAACAGAGAAATACAAGGTAGGAACGAAAATATTCTGACTAGTATGGATGAGATTCAAGGATTTGTGAATAAACTGAATTTGTGGAAAAGATTATTTAAAATCGGTGTTTTGAGATGTTCCCAACTGTATGGCCCCGTGCCGACGGTAATAAAGTGGTGATGGACTTAATTAAAGAATATTTAGTAATCTTGCATCATAAGTTAAAGAATTATTTTAGAGACAGCGTTCAAGATTTCGACTGGGCTCGTGATCCATTCACTGTGGATTCAAACCATCTTCCGAATAATATTCTCGTACAAGAGGAACTGGCAGATTTAAAAGCAAACTGAACACTGACGTTAAAACTTCTCGAAGTGCCTTTGGAATCATTTTCGTTGTCCATAGGAAGTGAATACCCAGTTATCTCCGAGATGGCAGTTAATATGTTATTGCCAATTTCTACTTCATATATGTGTGAAGTGGCCTTCTTGATGTTAACTGAAATTAAAACATGAAAGAGGGAGAGACTCAAATTCATCGATGAAGAAATTAGGCTTGCAATGTTAACGATTCCGCCACGGATCAATCAAGCAGCTAAGCAGGCCCAAGTATCACACTGAAGATATGAGAAGAGTTATTTACTTTAATATTAGTAATAGAAATGTGTGTTTCCTACAGTGATGTTCATAAATTGTTAATAAATGCAAGAGTCTATTTCTGTTTTATCATAATAATAATAATAATAATAATAATAATAATAATAATAATAATAAATTTGATTATATGAAGTGATTAAATTAAGAGAATCACAATATATGTTTTTGAGGGGCTTAACATTTTGATGTACCGTGTTGAGTCTAGACCCGTCTAGGATGTGCCGTGAATAGAAAAAGTTTGCAGAACATTGTTTTATAGTACCGTAAAGAATTTGCAGTTTTAAATGTTGGCAAAAAAAGAAACAAGTGGTAGGGGTTTGATAAAAACAGAAGAAAGTACATGAAGATGAGAAGAAATAAAGTACTCTAATATAATAAAATAGATATTGATTGACTTACTAAAATTCTATTTCCCTTATGTTATCTTCACCAAAACGTTTGAAGTGAGCAGCCATTTTGAGTCGACTATCTATGCGGGAAACAAATGACGATCGCAAAGCATGTTTTATAGTCCCGTAAACAATTTGCAGTTTGCAATGTTGGAAAACAAAGAAACAATTGCTAGGAAAGTGATAAGAACAAACAAATGCTAGGGAAGAGATAAAAATAAACAAGTGCTAGGGAAGTGACAAAATTGTGCGGTAAGCAGCCATGATTGGTTGATAAAGATCTTTCCTACCGTTTTATTGGTTAAAAGTAGTATGACGTAGTAAAAGTGTAATAGTCAATATAATTAAAGAAATGAAACAAAGTCATATTATCTTTGTGATAACCCTAATAATTTCAGGTCCAATGTCTGATGCATCTAATGACTCGTCCAGGTGAGATGCTCATAGGCTTTGTCCAATGGATAGAGGAATACGTGATACATACACGCTTACATAATAGGTAAAATTAAAATAGCCTAAACCTTAAGACAAATCGTGAGCATAGAGTATGACGTTTATGAGTTTTATATAGTTACAAACTTTTTCAAGTAATCACGAAATATCTTTCTCATTTTTGTCAGTGTGGTACTTACGTGTAATAACCTCCCTCTGGAACGGTCCATCGTTGTACTCCAGTCCAAGGTGCACGGTCTAGCACTGTGACATTTACAGGAGAATATCTGTATGCTTTAGAGCACTTCTCCGGTGTTGGGCCTTCCCGTCCCCTGGCACCACAGGTGTTCAGTATGTAAACTAAACAAAAAATAAAACACAAATGAATAACAGGAAATTTATCGAGGCTTATCTTCTATTATTTTGATGACAGTGATGAGGTCATGAAATAGGCAATGAACACAGATTCCTTCTCATGGTTCTTCGTTTTAAATATTTATGCTTTACCAGCACTACACACTTATAATTTATTTCTGAAAACCTGTGGTTTCACCACATTGGTAAAATGCCACGTGCTTCACTCGAAATTAAATCCTGCAACTTCGATATGTTTACTCAACCTATTAATTAAAAGGAGGAAATAAATCTCAAAATCCTATCCTAGTATCCGTGGATTACACAATAATTGTCAAATGCCTTAATTACAAATTGCATTGCATATATTTACAAAATCATATCTCCTTGTTGTAAGCAGAAATAATAAAAAAGTTATTATACATTCCTTTGAATACTTCAAATAAAAGAACTATAATATACAGAACGCCACTGCGAGGTTTGTGCTAGCCGCATGCCGTTGGAGGTTTGGCCAGGCATGCGTCCGCTTGCACAAACCTAGCTCAGGATCTGTACATATAACATTTCAGTATGTCTGTTTATTTGCAAAAATCTTAAATAAATCATAATGTGTGTATGTAGGTATGTATTTTTTTATTTTAGTAGGTTATTTTACGACGCTTCATCAACATCTCAGGTTATTTAGCGTCTCAATGGGATGACGGTGATAATGCTGGTGAAATGAGTCCGGGGTCCAGCACCGAAAGTTACCCAGCATTTACTCATATTGGGTTGAGGGAAAACCTCGGAAAAACCTCAACCAGATAACTTACCTCGACCGGAAATCTAACCCGGGCCACCTGGTTTCGCGGCCAGACGCTCTAACCATTACTCCACAGGTGTGGACTGTATGTATGTATGTATGTATGTATGTATGAATGTATGTATGTATGTATGTATGTATGTATGTATGTATGTACGTACGTACGTACGTATGAATGTAGGTAGGTATGTAGGTAGATAGGTACACAAAGCAGTTCTTTTGTAGCTTATATGTTCCATCCTATGCTTGACGATTTGAATAAATTTATCCCTAAATTATGTAGGAGTTAGGCAACTTTCAGCTGCATGAATTTCCAACACAATATTACAATAATTGCTAAATCCTACTTATTTTTTCTGACATTTATGTGGTTTGTTTTAAAACTTCATGAGATAAACAAGAAATTAAACATGTATTTTAGTGACGACCTTCGTAGGATACCAGAATGCTCTGTATTATTGACAGCATTTCCTTCATACAATTTTCATTGAAAAATATCAACCATGCCCACCAAACCACTTTTAATATTTTTGCGCAATCGTGAATGTAGTCTTTACTTTCATCATCATCAGCATCATCATCATAATCATCATCATCATCATCATCCAAACAAGTATAACGCCCAGGTCCGTTACGGTCTCAGTGAGTCATTCTCGGTCCACCTTTTTTTTTGGACGGCCTAAAGATCTCTTCTCTCGCGGACGGTATTGAAGCATGGCTTTTGGAAGTCTATTCCGATTCATTCGTTGGACATGGTTTTTCCACTGCATCTGGTACTTGTTTATAAACTGTTAAACTGGTTTTAATTGAGGTTCTTGCATGATATCCTCATTTCTTTTACGGTCCAAGCTAATATATCCCAGTGTTGCTCTCATAAATTTCATTTGACAAGCCGTCATTCTGCTGATATCCGTACTTATCATTGTCCATGCCTTACTTCCGTAACTAGCTAAGGTTTTATGGTGTATACTTTTAGAAGTTGAAATATCTCTTCAAACCTACTGACGCTTCTGTTGTAAGTCTGCAGTTCTGTTATGTATTGCTATAATATAGGATTGTACTATTTCTAAGTTTTGCTGTAACGGAATTTTATTTGAGGCAGTTAGAAGCAAAGGTGTGTAAGTGACATTTCTAAAAAAATATTTAAGTGTATCCACGGTAAACTAAAGCATTTGCAATTTCTGTTGTAAATGCATATATCTTTTAACCACGTCGCACATTAACATTTAGGCTAAAATTAAAAATTCATGGAATTTACGAATGCTTAGTCAGAGCTGCGGAAAAATAACTGGATGAAACGCAAAGTGGGGCAGGAGTTTTTGTGAAGACATAACGAGTCATCCGTATACGCACATTGTGAACTGTAGATAGCTTTTCACCTTTATTTTTTTAACATCTCAAATTTCTTTTCATCCGATATCTGGCATCAAAAATGTCATTGTCCATGTGAATAATATTATGACAAATTCTGTTTTTCTAGATCTATCGAATATTATTCAAGAATATTATTTCAGAAAATAATACTAGCAAAATGGTTAGCACTACATAAAACTGAAATGTTCAAATGCGACTTCCTCTTGCAACTCGAAACATCTGTACGGTGATAGGTAAAATATAAGGATCGCTAGGTAAAATATAAGGATCGCTAGGAAAAATATAAGGATCGCTAGGTGCATGTGCAACAATAAATGTGACAAATAAGTAACATATAATAAACTGAAGAGAATCGATCTGACGGTCTAGCTATAGAAGATGAAACAGCCGTATCAGGAGACGAAAAAGGATCCTCTATTGCAAGAGAAGTTAAACTAGCACTTGGGAAATGAAGAATAGGGATTGATGAAATTTCCATCGAATTAGTGAAATACTTTGGTAAAGACACAAGAAGGAAATTCTATCACAAAACAACGAATTATAATGAGAAATGTGAATTGCCTGAAGATTTCATGGAGGCCAATACTGAAAAAAATAAGCTAAGAAATGTAATGAATTCAGTCCTATCAGCCTGATATTGCAATCAGCCAAGATTCTACTGAGAGTACTGATCGAGGCTTATATTCTAGATAGATAGATATATAGATGGATTTATTGAGTAATATTATACATACAAATTTTATATTATCATAATTTTCTCTAAAATCCAATGCACGGGTCTTCTGACCGTACGTGCTTTGTACCCGAAACAAGTCCTTCTTTGTAGGTCCCCCCCATCTATGATTGCATCCAACTACTCTCTACAAGAACACACATATTAAAATGGAAATGGCACAATAAAACACATTATATAATATATCCTAACCTAAAAGACCTAAAAGTGTACAGTTGTGTTGATTCTATTATCCCTTCCTCAGTTCGCGTCGCAGACTTTGACAGCTGCAGCTCTAATCTTTCTCGCCTTCAAGAGGAACAATCCAGTCTTTTGTTCCCATTCTCTATTCCCCATGAGGTCAAGACATGCAAGCGAACTCCTACTCTGACTTAGCATCGAGGGTGGTAAATATTTTCTCCGTACAAGTTCCAATTCGACACACAGTAATAAAATATGCTTATAGGAATCCTTTTCTTTGCAAAGCTGACAAAGACGCTCCCCTTTTTCGTTGACAATTTTATTACCATTCCATGCCCCCAATCTTAGCCACGCTAAACCTGCTCTGCTGTCCTTGTTACAAGAATTTATGTAGTCACAATTCCCCCAGTTAAGCATGAGATCTTATTGTAAATGTAGTGAGAACTTTTCCGAAAGTTGGAGCTTAATCTCCTGCCTCTCGATACCAATTAAACGCATTCTCACATTACGCTATACATTCCTCCTGTTATTGTCTCCTTTCTCCCATTCCTATATGATGCAGCCCTCTCTGCAGTTTATAAACCTACCCCTTTTCCCAGCCCTCTCTTTATTGAACTTTGTAGCAAATCGACCGTAGAAGCGATTGATCCCCAAATATAATTTTTAACCAGTATTTTATCACCCTAACTTTCATATGAATTACTTCGTTTTGAAGCCCAAACTCCTTTAGCAACCCGCAGTTAGCTTTGCTTCTGCCAATTCCAAGTATTCGTTTCAGGAAGTCCGTTTATACCTTATTTAGTTTTCCTGCATTTTCCCAACCCCAAATTTCCGCCCTATACAACATAGATGATCTAACCACAGATCCATATACTAACTCCAATGTTGCTGCAGGAATATCTGGCACTTTAGTGATCAATTTAAATACCTCCGCACTCTTTACCCCGCACTTGCGTTTCGTTATGTCAACATGCTTAGTCCATCTCCCGTTCATTGATAAAGTAACTCCTAAATATATGAAATGTTTCACATTTTCCAGTATGTGCCCGTCATATGTCCATGTCTCATCCCTACTATATACAAATCCGTTTTTAAAAGTAATTGTCTTGGTCTTGTCTGTGTTAACAGTCATGCTCCATTGACTACAATAATGCAATTTGGCTCCAGGAAGAGTAAAGGTACGAGAGATGCAATTGGATTGCTGCGAGCAACTGGCGAAAGATACCTAGAGAAAAATAACGAAGTGTATGTAGTATTTGTTGACCTAGAAAAGTCATTTGACAGAGTGTGAAATATTATTATTATTATTATTATTATTATTATTATTATTATTATTATTATTATTATTATTATTATTGTGTCCAGGGACACAAAAAAGACAACAGATCCATCAAAACTTGAATACTAGATGGTCTACAAGCGCAACCGGATTACTAACAAGAGACAGCTACTTCCCAACAATCCACGACCAACTCAAAAGCCATCACTTCAAACCCACTTTCATATCAACGCACTTTTTTTCTGGGCATGAGAAATTTGGAACTTACTTCGACAGATTCAACATATGAGCAGACATCGACTCTACGTGTTCCTGCTGCAAGACTTCACGGTGTAACACCTTCTGTTTGACTGGCCCATTATTGAAGTAAGGAGATTTGAACTAAAGATACATCTCCTGGACTGTAACACCGAGTACAGCACTCCAGTATGTGAAGTGATTAAAAACCGTGTTGTTACAGAGAATTTATAAATTTGTTAAACTTCTCCTTTAAAATACTGTAGACCTATCTTTCACCATTATCTCTGTACATAAAATAAGTGGAATAGGCATATGAAGAGTCCACTGCAAGAATGATGGATGTCACTTTCTTATCGAAAATGAACCAAGACTGTCAATGCATTGTTTAAGACATATAGAATGTACATACATAATTACATGGCATTAACACTGATAGTAATTGTCCAGTGATGATCGGAAAATCTCAGTTAAGCTTTGAGCGCTAAGCATTTCAAACTTTCAATTGCTTCTCCTGCAAAATGTATGTCAAATGACATTCATCATTCTTGCAGTGGACTCTTCATATATATATACTCAGAGTGAAAGGTAAGGTAGTACATTAATTGACAGGAGCCATAGAACTCATTATTTAGAGTACGTTTTGTCAAATAAAAAAATTTATAGGACTTATGGATAATGAGATAATTACAAGTGTTTCGAAAGCGCTGACGGCAATTGCAAGATGTCTCAACGCCGCATAAGTAGTACCCCACATACCATGCGGTCAGCGACTTGAAGGGGTGGGTTAAGTTCAACTACCTTTCACCGTGTATCTTGCAGCAGATGAGGGGAGGACGGCAGCAAACAAATGTACTGAGCTTCGGTGCAATACTTCGCGAGCTAATCTGGGGATAAATCTTCGCACAAAAATGGCCTACGTAAACTCCGGATAGAGACGTAACTGTTATTTGTTTAGTTTGTGTAATTTAATGTCAGAAAATGTAAATTAATAACCCGAATGAAGAAAATAGCTCGTGTCCGGGCGCAGTTCAACAATGAATGCAGAATTTTCAACTTACAATGCAATACACTAACAATTCAATACTAAGTATGGCGTAATAATTTTAATGTAAGCAAGAAATACGTACAGCAATAACAAGAAATAACGTGAAAATTATGAAATTATGTACAAATTAGTGAATTGAAGTTTCAGTTACAATTAATGAAAATATAAAACTGAATGTAACTCTGTGAACAAGATGTAATTAACATTACCGTTTGTTGTTTTACGAATCACTAATTCTGGACGTTAATAATGAAATAAAGAGTAATAAACTCTTTAAACCACATTCCACTCATATCTTACAGGTACTGTTCAAAATGTCCACCATCAGCGTGCGTGCAGTTTTTTTTTTTTACATTGGCGAATTTAATTGAAGTGAATATTTTTATTATGGCAGGCAGAGTAACTATCTCATGCCCCCATGTTATATTGCTACCTATGCACTTCATTAGAACCAGGCACCCAGCTTCGAAGCCGTTAGCCTGTGAGCGTGCAGCTTTCACATCTTTTAGTCCAATTATGACGAACTCTGACCAATAGTTCTTCACTGTTCCGAATTTCTTTCGCGACCTGGATCATGTCTAAGTACTCACGATTTTTGAACTCTGGCATCTCGTAGTTTTGAAATAACCTAAATTGTATCGCTGTACGTCCAACTGCATACTAATGCAATGTAAACGTCACAACAGCTGATCAGTTGCGAGTACTAGGCGAACTGTCTGCCGTCCGGACGGCGATGCCAGATTTTTAGACCTTCTGTAAGTGACCCGACAATTAATGTTTCCAATGTTTCTTCAATCGATTAATTCGAAATCAGTGAATTCTCTAATTAAAATACTGCTGCAACGTGAACATAATAAACGTTCTCTTCGTTGTTATATAAGAAATTAAACCGTATTTTAAACAGTATTCGTAAAATTCGCGATCGAAATGTCGGCATAAAAGTATTATTTCTTCAAAAACCTCGCAAAAATGAGCAAAATGGTGTTATACTTTTTCGTTCGTTATATGTCAAGGAATCACATCCTGCAATTAATGTACTACCTTACCTTCCACCCTATATATATATATATATATACACACATACATATATATAAGTTATATATATACATACCGTATAACTAAACTAAAACCTTAGCATACCGTTTGGTAAATTAGGGTTCTCTTGAGTGAATATTTAATAATAATAATAATAATAATAATAATAATAATAATAATAATAATAATAATAATAAGTAGTAGTAGCAGTAGTAGTAGTAGTAGTAGTAGTAGTAGTAGTAGTAGTAGTAGTAGTAGTGGTAGGAGTATAGAGGTCATGCAGTTTGTAATATGGCTATTAGTGTAGCTAAGAGCCCGAATGATGAAATAATTGCATGAAATGATCATTATCATACAGATCGATAACACTTAATTTAATTAGAATGTAAATTAGCATTCAATCCATTAGTAATTATTGTAAAAGAAGAGGGAGATGGATTTAATGGCCAGAAAAATAGATCGATGAAAGCGGAAACAGCCCCCACAGCACGCATATGATTTGTGAGCTATAGTGCACTGTTTGATAGATACTAGTACAGGGATAGAGTCAGTTGTAGGAACGAAAATGAAAACTGGAGTATGCAAAGAGGCGGTTGGTTTAACGACTTTTGAAGCATAAGTAACGAGCATTCTGCTGTGGTTGATATTGAAATTACGTGTACTTCATTATTTAAGAGACACAAAACAAAGAGTCATGTGAATTGGATTCGTGTGTGCGTTACGTCCATAACATGTATTTATTTTGTATTGAATTTAGCAATAAATTACAATTCACGCCCCATCGCTATGATTGAAATGATTGAGACTGTAGTTATTTTGAATGCACCCGGATAACTTATCACAATCGCCGTGAATAAATCGAGCAGTTTAATTAGTAGTTAGGTATTTATTTCGAAACTGACTGCTCTATAACCGAATGGCTAAGGCAGAGGGTTCGTATTTTGTTATGAATAACCAAGTCATGATATAGGATATAATCATTAATATTTTGTCTTTGGTGATGAAATCTTTCAAATGGTGAATATTATAAAACATAGCTTTTATCCTCACTCGTTCCGTCCTTCATTCAGTTCGTGTCAGTGGTTGAAGGGATTTACAAATACAAATTCGAAATTTCACACTTTTGCATTTTCACAAAATATACCGCCGCGCAGATTAGCATTAACCCGCAGTGGCGTTACTAGACATTGTCGCGATAAACAAACCTCATGGCGTAATAACAAATTGACAAATGCCTTATCCTGGAATCTCAGAACACAATATTATCTACGCTGAATTTTCTTCACAATGCCATAGACCTATACCTCATTTTGTAATATATCGCGATCTCAGTCACATTAACCATGACGAACTAATTAATGACGCAACTAAACTACCATGGCAGACTATCTGGACGCTGAGAAGTGTAGACAAAAAAGTTGGGAAATTTAATAATAATGATAAACACGCACCACTGAAAACTAGATGAATCACTAACGAAGACCTGCTGCTTGGATGTACGAATCGTTGAGTACACTCATGGTGCAAAGATATAGTGCATACCGTACCTAAGGACAAAATGTAGTTCTGATTTCGATAACTATAGACGCCTGCGCGACCGGACAAACCAGTAAATCAGAAATGCAAGACTTCGCCACGCTCACTCACTCATTCAACTTTCTGTTAGTACAAAAGAGATATGGAAAAATATCAACTTCATGGGATTAAGAGAACAGAAGCTGCAGGTACAGGAAATTAACATATCACTTACTGATCTAAATGAACATTTCACCACCCCACCTCCCGAACCATTGCAAAGGACCAAACTAAGGAAGACATCCTATCTAATGCTCCGACTAAAATAGAAAAGTTATTTTACTTTACATAGATTACTGAAATCTAACGCACAAGGCTTAGACGTTGTCACATTACACTGTTGAATAAAATAATTCACGTGATCATGCATAGAGTGACTGATATATTATCTATTTAATGCAACCCTCATAACTAATACCTTTTTCCTAAAATTCGGAAAATGGCACTAGTAACACTTAAAACACCAAACGCATACAGGCATATAAATATTCTCCCCGCTCTTTCCAAAGCACTGGAAGACATCGTACACTGACAGCTGACAGACCACTTCAACATATACAAATTTAACAACGAGCACCGATCTGGTTTCAGAACAGGACACAGTACAATAACTGCCCTACCCAGAGTGACTGAAGATGTGTGAGAAACGATAAACAGAGGCGAGGTGACAGTATTAACCAGGGGGTTTAACTTAAATGATAGATGTTGGATGCTCATAAATGTTCCTTAGTTTGCCGCAGTGGTCGGGACAGCGCTACCTGTGTTTCGATCAAAGAGTTTGTAAAATTAGTAATACAAAACTCTTTGGTTTCGAAAGTTCCGTGGTTATAAGTTTTGCCAATATGACAGTTTTAAACAGATATTATTAATATCCATTATTTACAGGATGTGTAAATTTTATAACATTCCGATTATTATTACTATTATTATATTGCCGAATTACATTTTCTTTCGAAGACAAAGTAGCCATATTATTCTACTGTTTATGGCGTACTAGCCTCATTTGTTCAGTTGATCAATTGTTGGATGTTGGCAGTTCTGTTCCATTTAAATGTTGAATTATGGAACGGACGAAGAAGGATGATTACGGAAAAAATTTGAACAGATTGTGTTAATTTAGAAATTATTGATGCTTTCCTGTAACAAGAAATAATTCGCAACGTTAAAGGTAAGAAAGAAATATATATTTGAGATTACCAGACTTAACGTCATCTACACGGTTCAACTTTTCTTTCAACTTTACATATTCAAGAAATGCATGCAAGATTGATATTTATGCATAATATTAATACGACGTACCATGTAGACACAAAATCTTCATGCATCTTAATACAAAGTGCGTTTTAAACTTGATTCTTTCAATATTCTTCCCAGATTGCATGCATATGCGCATGAAAAACTGAACCGTGTAGATGCAGCTTAACTGTACCTTCATGTTTTTAATTGCAAGCTGAATTCTTCCATCATATCTTAAACATTTACTAAACTGAGATCCTTTAATTGTTTAAAAGGATAAACTTCAGAACGCGGTTACCTTTCTTCTATCACTACCACAGGATGAACTGACTTCTGTGCTGCATTACAAGGGTGTAGTAGGCCTAACTGCAATTACACAAGAACTTTAAAGGTAGCCTAAGCTAACAGAGTTAATATATACTTTGAGTAAGAACGAATATCTTATTTTTGTTTATAGCTAAGTTAGGTTGGTCAGACATCTTAAAATTCTTGGGACAGAACCTGATATGAAATAATATATTGTTTCGTAACGCAAGAGTAAAGAAGTGTCGTTCCCGAAAGCGAAACACATTTTAAAAAGTTTTACTTTACAGTTAACAGTAGTACCTTTACTCGAATAATTTTGATAAAATAAAACAGAGCTAGGTTACCGGAGAGAGGCTATTTATTATTTTTATAGACTCTGTGGATAGAATTCTTCCAGAAATATTTCACGAATGTCGATTATACTTCAATCCTTAAATTGTTTTATGAAATTTAGTGTTATTAATGCATTATAGTAGAAATAGTAATGACCCCAAATTAATAGCTCACTTTAAAAAGTACTCTAAAATATTACACAAAGTAATCTTAAAAGCCAAAGAACTTTACTATAACGGAATTATTCCAAACTCGAATAATAAAATCAAAACAACTTCGAACATAATAAAAAAAGAAAGTGGAAAGTTTAGAAGTAAAGAATAAGGTTACACTCTTGTAGCAGATAATAGAAAAACATAAGATACAACAGAAGTTGCGAACATATTCGACAATCATTTTCTTTCAATAAGTGATAACCTAAACATCCCACAGAATAATAATAATAATAATAATAATAATAATAATAATAGTAATAATAATAATAATAGTAATAATAATAATGCTATTGCTTGTTTGAAAATATCTATTCCTGTAACTTTCCCAAATATTCAAATTTTTCCAACAAATTCAAGAGAAATAATTACAATTCTAAAGCAATTAAAGTCTAAAAATTCCTCGGGATATGATGAAATTACTAGTAAAATACTAAAAGCCACTTCACAAATAAGAGCCAAGCCCCTGTCTTATTTATGTAACTTTTCAATGTTTAATGGTGTATTTCCAGAGCGACTGAAATATTCAGTTGTTATTCCTTTATTCAAGAAAGGGGCCAGAACCTCGTCCGAAAACTACAGGCCCATATCCCTTCTACCAGTCTTCTCAAAGGTCTTCGGAAAAGTTATATATAAGAGAGTATATCATCATCTTGATAGATACAACATTCTCATTCCGGAAAAATTTGGATTCAGAAAGAATAAATCAACTGAGCAAGCAACGTTTAATTTAACTGATATAATTCTGGAAGCTATTAATAAAAAATTACAAGTAGGAGGGATACTCTGTGATCTCTCCAAAGCTTTTGATTGTATTAACCATAAAATTCTACTTCAAAAATTAGAATACTATGGTATTAAAGGCATAGCATATCAGTGGTTTGAGTCATATCTCCTAAACAGAAAACAAAAAGTTGAAATCAACGCATTTAATAACCCCTTTAAATCTACTTCAACATGGAGAAATGTTCATACAGGGGTCCCACAAGGATCTATATTAGGGCCTCTTCTTTTTCTAATTTTTATAAATGACCTTGGTCCCATAATAAAAGGAATAGGTTATCCTATACTATTTGCAGATGACACAAGTATCATAATTACAGACAAGAACTTTGCCACATTCAAATATAAAACAGAAGTAATTCTCCTTAAAATATTTGACTGGTTTACAACCAATAAACTAGCAGTAAACAATAATAAAACTAACATAATTAAATTTAAAGCCACTTCAAATTTAATCTCTGAAACATTGGACACAACTATCAACAATATACCTCTACTAGAAACATCAACAACCAAATTTCTTGGTTTGCATATTAATAATACAGTAAATTGGAAAAATCATATCAAAGAAATAACCCCCAAACTTAGCTCAGCATGCTTCGCAATTAGGTCGTTACAATAATTTCTAAACAGCAATATCTTAAAGACAATATATTTGGTATATTTTCATTCCATTATGTCCTACGGAATAATATTTTGGGGAAATTCTGCAGACAGTAAAAAGATATTCTTATTACGAAAAAGAGCCGTTAGAATAATTGTTGGAGCAAAGGCTAGAGAATCATGTAGATTATTTTTAAAAAGTCAGAGATTCTAACCTTGACAAATCAATACATATACTCTACAATAAATTTCCTCTTATGTAATAAAGAAAATTTTCCAACTAACTCAGCCATACATAGTATAAATGCCCGCAGAAGGAATGATTTTCATACGGCATCATCAAATTTGTCTTGATTTCAAAGGGTAGTACGTTACATAGCGATAAAAATGTTCAATAGTCTTCCTGAAGACATTAAGAATCATAGCCAAAACCCTGCATTATTTAAGGTAAAACTAAAAAATTACTTAATATCTCACAATTTATATTCTGTAGATGAATTCTTGACATTTCACAGTACTGTGTAAATATTATAATAGCCTACTATTAAATGGTAAACGTATTACATTGTATAAAACATTATTTTTATTAAGGTATTAATTCTGTACATATTTCATATTTGCATTTTATATGTATTGCATCTTATTGTTAAACGTAAGAATTGGATATGTTCTTTATTGTATGCTATAAAGCAAATGTAAGAATATTATGGAACGAATAAATCTATCCATCTACCCATCTATCCATCTATCCATCTACCTACCCATCCACCCACCCACCCACCCACCCATCCATCCATCCATCCATCCACCCATCCATCCATCCATCCATCCATCCATCCATCTATGATAGCCTGCTGCCAGTTTGTTTCAGTTAATTGAAAGAAGATGGCGGACGTTTTATACTCTAAATATTACGACAAATGGTACCCCTAAGCTTTTCAGAGTTTCCGGTTTCTTATATTAAGAAGGAACTTAAGAGCGAAATGTTCCAGGAATGGAATGATATTACTTAATGGTTGTACCAAAAAAAAAATAATAATAATTCTGCTCTCTCACAACATTTGATACATTAAAGTGCATACGTACTCTACATACTATTTGACCCAGATTACGTTCTTATCACATCTGTAGACCTATCAGGACACGTAAATTCGAAGATATTTCAACATGTATAAACTTGACAAAGAAGTTAAATTTTTATATTTGTGAAAACAAGACGTCCAAACAGTTCAACACTAATACTTGATTTCACAAATTTGGATTTTAAACATGTGTTACACACTAAACGCTCAATTATATAATTGTAAAAACCCATATCATTATTATTTCGGAAGACATGTTGCTAAATCCTTCATTTTATAAAACGTTACAATGTTTATAGTTCCTTTTGACTCTGTTGACCCTCTATAATCCTTTAATTTAATTTGTATTATTTTAATTAGTGTTTGTATTTCTTTTTTGTAGGTATAAGTGCTATCTGGTAGGATGGAAGAGAAGGCTTTATGGCCTTAATCCTGTCAGATTAAATAAATAAATAATAATCTCAATTTAAGTTGTAATCATTTTATCGTTTCTATAAACTACATAGAACGCTAACCTATTAATTGTACGCTAATGTCTCAGAAATTTAGAGAAGCAGCAGCAGCAGCGGCAGTAGTAGTAGTAGTAATAGTAGTAGTAGTAGTAGTAGTAGTAGTAGTAGTAGTAGTAGTAGTAGTAGTAGTAGTATGAATGTTCTTAATAGTCAGAATTTCTAGCTGACATTAGCCTGAACAAACAAAATCCGTACTTCCAAATTGACGTTGTTTTCCTTCCTACGTCTTGCAATATGATGATCTCTTTGATCAATGCATAGTTTTCCACATTCGAATGGAATTTATATTATTTCTGAATTGTTGAATCCTATGTGTTGTAGGAAATTGCTTATTTTCTATAAATGTTTCACATTGTGGTGGCAGCTCTCTTATGTCCTTGTTGCTGTGAGATGTTTGTTGTTTCTCAGAATCGGTTGATATAAGGGGTCAGGAGGTGTAAGCATTACGTATAATCGTGTAGCGAACAAAAGTTTACTTCCACCTATCTTATTATACTGCAATACTGACAACGAGTATTTACCTTATGTGTAAACGAGATTATTATTTCACTCCGATTGTACAATGACGTTCAAAGATATCTGACCCTGTTAATCGATAGTCATCGATTATTTGTTCGTGTAAGTGTGGCTTCTTTAGTTATTACTTTTATGAATAGATGGCGAAGATAGTAGTCAGAATTACCAATAGCATATAAATATAACCCGCATTATACCCTAGTGGTTTTGATGCTCCTAGTGGTTTTGATACTACTTTGTTATTAATTATGCATTTAAACTAACCGCATTATAGAATTACATTTTTATTTCTCTCTACTGATAGTAAAACAACACTGTGTTTAGTTGGAAACCGCTGATATTATTAATCATGAGAATAATTTATGCTTAATCAACATAATCATTTTTCATGACCTTTTTTTAACAGTACCAATAATGTTGCCACCTGTTGAGAACTAGCGGAACTCTTTTAATGTTAGTCAATTTTTAATATCTTTGGTTCTGGCTTATCCCGTAGTTGGAATGTTCGCTTACACGATCATAAAATTGTAGGTCAGATATCTTTGAACGTCAGTGTACTAGGAGACCATTTTGTATGTGGAACGTAAACAGCGGTGCTGCGATCTTATGTTGTTACTTGTGGGAAAGAGAAAGACTAGTCTTTTTTTTTCAATGACTCTTTCTTCATAAGTACCAGGTCGAATTTGACCCTTTCCTTTTTAAAGAATTGTAGGAGATCATATGATAAGTTATAACCTAAAATATTTCAAGGCAACGTTATCTACCAATGGTAGAGTGAGCAAATTGATACGGTCATGTATGAGAAACCGGTATATTTTTACTTATTAGTGGATTTGGATGGTTGTGGAGGGATGCTAGAAATTTTGTACGAAGAGTTTTGATATAATCTGAAAAGTATAGTATCCCAAGATCATCATACAGTTGGCTATTTCGGATGAGATAATCCGCTCCAGTGATGGTTCTACAGATGGCTCGTTGAAGTCCGTCTAGTCGTTTAAGATGTCGTGTATGTGCTTGAGCCCATATTTCACAGCAGTATGTCATGTAGGATCGAATTAATACTTTGTACAGCATTGTTTTGATATTTAAAGACGTATAACTCTTGAAAAATGAGTAGAGAAGCATATATCTTTGGAAGGCCTTCTCACGAATATGTGTGACGTGATGTTTAAAAGTAAGTCTCTTATCAAGAAGAACTCCAAGATACTTGGCGGTAGTTTTGAAAGGTATATTTTCATTTTGGATGGTGAAGGGCTGAAAGTGCCGCGGAAATCTTCGTGTAAAAACAAGTGCTTGCGACTTGGAGCCATTTATCTTGAGACGCCATTTTGTGGACCATTGGGTTATGATATTTAAGGCTTCCTGCATTTGTAGACAAGCAAACTGAATGTTTATGTGCTTAGTATAAATAACAGAATCATCAGCGTATAGCTTAAGTTTACATTTGGATTGAATTGGTATATCACAGACATATGCACAGTACAGTGTTGGACTTAAAATCGATCCTTGAGGAACTCCTGCAGTTATTGTGTGAGCGTTAGAGAGATAGCGCCCGTCTTGAACACGAAAGGTTCTATCTGTAAGATAACTGGCGATAAGTTGAATATAATTTACAGGAATGTTAAGATTGTGAAGTTTATATAACAAACCGGTGTGCCAGACAGTATCAAAAGCTTGCTGGATGTCAATAAATGTAGCTACTGTATGCTGGCCAAGTTGAAATCCTGTTTGGATGCATCTTGTTATTCTGTGAAGTGCTTCTCTGGGACTATGTTGAGGTTTAAATCCAAACTGTTCATGGTGGATGGCATTTGGTGCAGTTAAATATGGCTTTAGTCGTGCCAGAATGATACGTTCAAAAATTTTTCCAAGGAAGTTGGTTAGGCTGATTGGTCTATAACTTTGGGGTAATGTTGGATCTTTTCCCGGCTTAACTATTGGTATAATATGTGCTGTTTTCCATGCTGTTGGAAAATAATTATGATTTAGACATGAGTTGAATATCTTTGTTAAATGTGTTATGGCTCTTTTTTTGGTAATTTCTTCAATATGGCTGGTGTGATTTTATCCGGGCCAGGTGTCTTCTTCGGTGCTAAGTTTCGAATTATGGTCTTGATTTCTTGTGGTCGTACGTGAGGTGTATTTCCAGGTTCAGGGCGATGTAATATGGACTGTACATGTTGTGATATTGTTGTTGAAAAGTCTTGTAGTGAGGAATGATGATGGGAGGAGAATCGATTTTGGAAGGAGTTTGCAAGAGCTTCAAGCCTATCAATAGGATCATAATTAAATGTACCACTTGAGTCTTTAATAGGTGTCGATTTTTTGTGGTAGTTTTTCCTAGCATTCGTTTTGTAAAAGTCCAGAAGGTTTTTCCTGTAGGCTTAATGTTTTCCACTGTGTCGGCAAACTTATTGATTTTGTAAGTCTCATATTTTCTTCGGATAGCACGTTGATACCGATAAAAAGCTCTTTTTGCTTGAGGATCCGCATAAAGCTGCCACCGTTTTCGAGCTTGATTTTTGGCTTTAAGAAGATGTTTTAGTTCAGTACTACCGTAGATGTTATCTGATGTCTCAATAGTCAATATAGAGGACGATTCATCGAATGTTTCTATGATAGTGTCAGAAAATATTTGTATAGCGGTGTCTATTTCAGAAGATTTCAAAGTCGGTAGATTACCCGGGATGATTTGGTGCAAGCGTTTCGTGAAGAAATTCCAATCTGTAACTTTCTCTGTAGAAGGTTGACTTGAGATCATATGAAAGGGGGCCTTGAAAGTCAAAAGAACTGGAATATGGTCAGAGTCGAGAGCGTTTAAGCAGATTTGTTGTACTGGAGAGTATTTTGTGTTATATAAACAAATATCAAGTACATCTGGATGATGAGTGGTTATCCAGGGAATTCTCATTGGTTCTTTAGGTCCTGTAATTGAATAATGAAATGTTATGTTTTATTTAACGACGCTCGCAACTGCAGAGGTTATATCAGCGTCGCCGGATGTGCCGGAATTTTGTCCCGCATGAGTTCTTTTACATGCCAGTAAATCTCCTGACATGAGCCTGTCGCATTTAAGCACACTTAAATGCCATCGACCTGGTCCGGGATCGAACCCGCAACCTTAGGCATAGAAGGCCAGCACTATGCCAACTCGCCAACCAGGTCGACTTGAATAATGATATTGATTTGAATGTAATAGTAAGGTTTCACCTTTCGAAGTATTTAGTCTGGAATTCCATGATCTGTGTTTAGCATTGAGGTCACCACAGAAAATGAAATGTTTGTGATGTGTGATAAGCAGGGTCAGGTCATTTTTATTGAGTTGAGCATATGGCGGATAATAAACAGATGCTATTAGTATTTCTGTTCCTTCAAGCTGGATGAATATACCAGTGGCTTCGAGAGTCTGAAAATTTGGAAATATGGCTGTTCGATATGGCATGGAGTTTTTAATGAGTATAGTAGTTCCTCCACCAGGTCGGTTGATTCTGTCTGTACGGATAACAGTATAGTTGCGTATACGAAATTTCATGGTGGGTTTTAGATGAGTTTCACTGATACATGCGAGGTCAATATCATAATTAAGGAGCAAGGCTTGTAGTTCGTAAGTCTGGTGAATTATTCCGTTTGCATTGAAATTTAAGATGTTTAAACCTCTGTGTTCGGAAATCATTTAGAGGTCTTTTATGGATTGTTGTAATTGAAAAGATTAATGAAACCTTCAATGAATATTATTACCTTGGATATTAGTCATTTGCATTTTGGATTTTATGAAAAGTTGTGCGGATAAGCTGAATTGTATGTTGAATGTTCAGTGATCGTAAGATGTTAACAATATCTTTGAAGGAGTCTGATATTGATTCTGATGATGTTGATGTTGCACTTGGAGTTTTGAATGTTGACTGGAAACCTTTGGTGTTGCCAGGATTAGCAAGTAAAGGAAAGTCGCTCTGTTTCCATGTTGGTGGAGTAGAACGTTCTTCGGAAAGAATTCTCCTGTTCCTCATCTTCTCTTGAAGTTCCGCTTTCTTCTTTAGTTGAATGGGGCACTGACTGTAGCTGGCAGTATGTGCGCCGTCACAATTTGCACATTTTGGGATATGGACAGGACCTTTCAGAGGACATTCGGCGAATAAGTGATTATTTCCACATTTAACACATCGAGTAGGCAAATTACATCGACGTGAAGTGTGTCCAAAACCCTGACACTTATGACATTGTGTAATATGTGGACGAGGTCTATATGACTCAATTTTTATGATATGATTGTTAATATCTTGCAATTGGTATATGGTTCGGGAGTGTTCATTATTTGGAAGTGTAAGTATCCATATGGGGATGGGACGTCGTGTCGGTATGCCATCAGTGTCGTAGCAAGGAAGAGTAATTTGACGAATGTGTTCTATTTGAAAATCTAAGAGTTCAAGTTCTGTTTTGAGTGTAGCAGATTCTACAAACGCTGGAAGTCCTTTCAGTACTACTTGTAGTAATTTAGTTTCCCGAGGTTCGTGAGAATAAAACTAAAGGTTTTCAGTTTGCAAGATATTATATAACTTGCCATAATCAGCACGACGACTAGTTAAATATTTAATTCCTTCAGTAGAGTATGTGATTTTCAGTGGCTGGCTAAGTAGTGACTGCAATTTTTTATTGTTTGCAAAGAAATTTCCGGCTGGGATATTCTTCACAATTATTGGCGGCATTCGAGCTGATTTGGGTCTAGAAAAATCTGTGTTGGTGTTATCTTCTTGGTTCCCTACTTGAGGATTTTTTTGGTTTGGTGGTGATATGTCTGTGTCCATTTCGTGGACAAGAGGATCAAAAACATTTTGTAGTTTGATATCCGGATGAATTAATGTTTCATGAGATAAAGTTGCTTGTGTATCGGAAACTGTTGAATTTGGTTTGGCTTTGTCCGTATTTAGTTTCTGTTTCTTAATGACATGATCTCTTACTTTACTTTTACTTGAAGTTGCGTTTTCCGCGGGATTAATTTGTTTGCTAGTTGAATTGGGTACGCGAGTAGGATCACATATAGTCATTGTAGATGTAGGGGTACTACTAGTTGTTACAGATGTTGTGGTTGAGGTCGTATGTGAAGTCACTATGTTGTAAATGCCAGGTTGGTTTTCGATTAGACACCAGTCTTCAGTATTTTGAGTCATTTTAACAGTCACTACGCTTGGCTCCGAGAGCCAAGCTAAGGTAATTACTACACAATCACTCGATTATGATCGCGCACATAACACAAAAATAATGAAGAAATAAATATATATCTTAAACAAACACCACACAATCTCGTTAAACTGTTAAATAATAATAATATAATTCCACTAAATATAAACTTGAAAACACTACACAATTTCGTAAACACAAGACAAGTCGGAGCACTGTTCGATACGATGCTTCTCTGATCAGCACTCGATGCGAACTCAGACTAGTCTATAACTAGAATAATAGAGCGATCGTACTGCACAGGTAACGTAACAGCGGCGCGATATGTATTAGTACAAGCAACTGCCGTTCCACAAACAGAATGGCCGGGTAATACAAGACTATCTTTTTATACTTTCGCCTGCATGTGTCTCTTAATCGGACTCATACTCCCAAACAACGGACTGTCACAAAAAAGTGATATATCTATAACTATTCTTGTTGTAATAATACTGCAACTAGAGTTTTAACGAAATAATCTGTTTGTGTTTGTGATGTAATACTCTCCTTATCGCATATTACTCTTTCCCTATTTACTGGAGTCGAAAGTACCATCTGTTTCTTAGAGGGATGGTCAGTAATGAGTAATTCAAAAACAGGTTTGTATATGTGGATTTTTTGTAGATCTTATTCCTAATGTTCCGCCAGGATTCTATTATTTCTATGGTGAATTGTATATTCGGAAATTCATTATTTATGTCATAAAAATATATTTAATTTCTCCTAATTTCGATAATATTTAATTAAAAGGGTTAATTTATGATTTATGCTACAAAAATGAAGCAGAGATTTTAGAAAACAACAACTTGTTTAGATTAGCTAGGACTTACAATTATCGATTTTTTTTATCTTTCTTTGTAATGTTCTTTGTACTGTAGTTTTACTCCTGATTGAGTGTTAAAGAAGGAAGGCTCTATCGTCCTCTGCCAGATTAAATAAAACCATTATTATTATTATCATCATCGTCCTTGCAGGTATTAGGCCTAGTGGCCTGTTACGGTCTCCGTCCATCTTTTCAGGGGGCGTCCCAAAAATCGTCTTCCATGTGGTATATAGCGGAGAATTTGTCTTGGGAGTCTGGAACGGTCCATTCTATTGACATAGTTAAGCCATTTTTGTCTATAGTGGTTGAGATGTTCATAAATAGGTGTAATTTTCAATTCTTTTGTAATTAGTTCATTCCTTTTGTGGTCAAGCAAGCTGTAGCCGGCAGTCCTCCTTAGAAATGTCATTTCCGCAGTTGTTAGGAGTTGAACATCTGAGTTTCGGACAGTCCAGGCCTCCCTAACATACATGAGGACAGGTCTTGCTAGAACTTTATATGCTTTTAACCTGGTATGTTTTTGGGTTTTCGTGGTTGTGAAAACCTGGTTGATGGCTCTTAAGGCTCCATTAAAATGTTGAATATTTTCAGATATATCAGTAACAGGTAAATATGTCAAATTATAACTTAAATATTTAAAAGAGTTTACCTGTTCTAACTTATGAGTTCCAATGCAAATTTTACTCCTAACTGGCTATTTACCTTGGAACGCCATAATTCTTGTTTTGTTTGGGGAAATTTTCATATTGAAATTTTGTGCTATTATATTCAGGTGATGTATTGAGTATTGCAGCTCGTCTTCATTTGTAGCAAAAAGAACCTGATCATCTGCATATAATAATGTATCTAGAGTACAATTTCGGAAGAGAGGGATGTATTATTATTATTATTATTATTATCATTATTATTATTATCATTCTTTTAACAGCTCTTTTCCCCGTCCTCAATGAAAAACTTAATGTTAACACACTCACCAGTTTCATTAATAAAATCTTCATGTGTTTCTTGATCTTCTTCATCTGGAATAGAAATTCGAATAAATTTAACACAATATTGTCATTAGAATTAAGTATTAACATGTACTGCAATACAAAATAGATTATTGTCTCACCTGTTTGGTAGCAATATGTAACATTATACTCGTAACCCTCTGTTACATTATCAGGTACTCCTGAAAACAAAGACAATTACTTAGAAAAAGTTACTGTTTTAAATATATCACAATCTTCTTAAGGAATTCCCCTTTCTAGCTACAAAGCCAATGAGTTGATTCCCAACAGAGATGTTGAGACATCGGCTACTGGATGTACGGCCCGTGTATAGTGTTTGCTTTGTTTTCTTAAGCTGTTACCTTGCTCCATTCTGTGTACATAATAAGGCAGTTAGGTACCACTACTTGTATACGTCGATACGTATTTATGAATCATTATAATCCTTCAAAAAAAGTTCAAAACAGAATTGGTCAAGGTAGGCCAAATATTGAAGATAAATTATGAAGAAGAAGTAATTTTATTGTACCAATTAACCTAATGTACATCATACAATTTTGAGACCAAGTAACAATATTTATTATACATAGGCCTATATGTGCTAATAAATTCTGATGTTAAGAGGTAGTGAAAAAGTAAACTTATAATAACATTTATAAACTTGTGTTATATGTACAGGTAATTGAAATCTTTGAAACCTAATGTATAGTCAGAAATATTAATACTGAATATCGCATAAAAACAAGCTACTGATCATCTGATTAAGTCAAAGCTCATGTGAAAGTGCTTAAATCTTCATATTGTAATCGGTTTTAATGGCAAAATAAATGAAAACTTACCATAGCCAAAACATTCGGGGCTCATCGAGAAATCATCTAAGCTAACATAGCCTGATTTGAAGCCTTTCACAGCGTGGAACTGTAGAAAGTACCTATAAATAGAATGGCAATATTAATATACAACTGGGCAATTTATTTTCTCAAGAAATCCAGTGGGCAAGATGTAGTCACCTATGTGTGATGTTGGGCAGCACCTTCACTACTTTGATCCAGTTGTGTCCTTTGCTGCCAAAGAACCAGAATAATCTAGTAGTCTTGTTTTCGTGAGGCTGCAGTTCCACCACCTGCAATTCGAGTCCCGCACTGTGCACGCCAGAAGGAAAATAATGGAATCGTATCTGTGGATCGCAAAACAATTGAATTAGAAATCTTAACCTCTTATTTCCTTCATGTTCCATTTTGTAGCAATATTACAAATTTAACTGCAATGTGCGACGATAGTGAAAAGGTTTAACATTCCTATCAACATTTAAAAAAGTCAAATCTCAAATGATGACAGAAATAAGACCGAGAATGATAATGACTAGGGACCGGATTTTTATGTAATTACAAATTAATATATAAATAACAAATCTTTGCGAATCTTGTAATTACCATTAATATATTAAAATTTGAGACTACATATTTTTACATATTTACCCCACATTACATAATATGGCTTGGTATTACATAAATCTACATATTTAGGGGTTTTATTCATTTTTACTTCTATAAAAGAAAATAAAAAAATCTGCTGGGGAAGTTTACAATTTGAAATACACCGAATTAAAAAGCCGTTTTATCTACGTAAGAAAGGATATATTTCGGATAACATTCTTAGTTCCAGGAAGTAATAGAGGCACTCACCCCATACCACCCACTATAAAATATGAGTGAACAAAAGGCAACCTTTCTCATACAACTACCTTGTATTGTAAAAATCACTCAGAAAGTAGCGTTATTTTCATGCGGTGGAGTAGAACGAGGAAGACATGATTTGTCTCGTACTGTAATTGTTCTGCACACATCTTAACAAGCCGTTCCCATGCAATTTGCAACCTTACCCACCCTCTTCCTAATCCTTCTAGGGAAACCCCGTGTCAAGTCTGGCATGAGCTGCATTAAAGTAGCCGACTTTTGAAAAGAAGCTGAAGTAAAGGAACAAACTGGAAAGGTGTTGAAAGATTAAAATAAATAGCTTTTCAGGTTATTGCTTGACCTCTTTACTTTAAATTTAGTAGACCTATATGGAAATTGGATTTTCCAAGCGATTAGAAAGTATGGTTCTAGGCTGGAATAATCCTACCCTTCTGAATGAGACAGGAATGTCACTTTTCAAACAACAGTTTGTAAATGCCTATAGTTTGAGATTTTGGTACGTACTTTCTTTCTTACAGGGAGCGGCTAAAATGCATGTGTCCCACATCTCCTCTTATTTTCTCCTAATACAGTAAAGCGAAACATTGCTTGCAGTACTGTTGTGTCATTCATTTCACTCAGTTCTCTAGTTTTAGTACTTACAGTATAAAGTCCAAGTGAGTTTATCTACTGCTTTTAAGTAACTAAAATGGCCCCTGTATCTACAACCCTAACGACAAAAATAAAATCATTGATTGCAATGGACGAAGCTTTTACTACAGATGGAAAAATAGCAATGTGTCAAGTGTGCGGTAAAAAAGTCTGGTGCTCTTTGAAATCACAACTGGAGAGTCTTACCTATCCTATACCTGCCAGATATTGATATTAAATATTTTCATGATTTTACATATTTTGGTACATATTCAGCTTATTTTTCTTACATAAATGTGTGCATATTTCACACCTTGAAATTACATAAAAATCCTGTCGCTAATGATGACTACGATAATGGTATTCATGCTGATGACGATGGTGATGATGATTATGAAAGAAGCGGTGGTAGTGCTGCTTCTACAGTAGGAAGATAAAAGAGAAATTAAAAAGGAATGAAATGAATGCCGTGGTGATCAATAAAGATAAAAAGGAGGAAGTACTGGAAGAATAAGGAAAAAGAAAGAAAGGAAAATGTCTGAAAAATACATAAACTCCACACTTACCGTGCAGCTGTTGTAGTAGGGCGACATTTTGCTGTGGTAACAAGGTGGTGGATGGAATATGGGACTTTCGAGTATTGATTCTGCTCCCATGCTTACTGCCGATACATTTACATACACGTACACACCTGTACACAGAAAGATCAGAGTAAGTTCTGAACTCTGAAGGTAGAAAACTTAACATTATGTCACAAAGGAAAGGTTTTTGGTGATGAAATGCAATGACGGGAAATATAAGTTCATTTTGATAGTGTATAAAAAGGATTTCTGGGAATGTTTATAACAATTTTTACAACATTTATCATTTATTTTATAATTATTGTCCGTTCTATGAGTGCAACATTACAAGAAGGTGCCACTAGCTAAAGACAAAATTGTTAAAGTCTGAAAAATGGAACACGACACACCTAGGGTACTGATGCATTATCCATTTTTCTATAAATTTACTTTTCAATGCGGTGACGTTGTTAGGTTTCCACTTCTCACCCGAGTGGCTAACATGAAAGACTTTGTATGCAACAGGTGCTATGATGAAATAGTTCCTACTACAGATTTTCGTTCTTTTCCTTACTTATTAAATAATTTTATATCACTATAACTTTATATAGATATTCTTTTAATAATTTACACATCTTTAAACATTTTCTCTTATACTAAATTATGATTGAGTCTATGACTAGCCGATATATGCGAGAAACGTTTCAGAATAGGTGTCAATCACTGATAGAATACAGGTGCACATGAATCTCCACTTGCGAAACTTTCTTCTTCTAATACAATTGATGTTTGAAAATACGTAAAAACTGATAAAACGTTTGTCTGAGGATGACCCATAAATAGGTCGAAACATGTAAACAAGGTATGATAGAATTTAACACAAGAAAGTCTCATCATACATATTCCGAAGTGGTACAGTGTTAAAAGTTGGGTAATCAAGATATATAAAATGTTTGTACTTATTTGCAGTATACAGCTAAAGAAACACGCATGTAATAGACCTACATTATACAATTCTGAGAACTAAGACACAATATTTCAGAATATATTGAAAGTTCTTTGGTTTTGAAATTGTGCACTGAAATTGAAAAGATAGCGTGTTGAAATATTACATCTTCCTTTCACGTCTAAAAGCAATAAATTTAATACAAACACTTTTAACAGCCAATAGAAATCATAAAATTGATGTGAGGAGAGAACTAATTACCATTACTGCAAAAAACCTGCGAAAACATAATTTTAGCTACGACAGTGAGTAAAGTTGCATTTACTTATTGTCATCAGTGCGTAAAGTGAGTCTATAAATACTAATATTTAAAGAAGTATCACTTTACGCACTCCTATTCATTTTACGCACTGCCAAAGAAAATATAATATTCAATGTACAGACTTCATTCAATAAGAAATTAATACATTACCTAGGCCTACATCTTTCATGACGTAATTATTACGCGTGACACAAATAAGTAACAAATTTAGCATTTATATTTCTATTTTAGCTCGTATTAGTCTGAAGTTACATCTGTAATACTCACTGCAGCAAGATATAGCATTCAACTTTTCCAAGCTTTAGACGGCCATGAAATTGTGATCATGAATAAAACAGGCCGTAATTCCATAAAGATTTATTTATGATTCTGAATTTATACGGCAGTGAACTCGGTTCTTATAATGTGTCGAACTTGAAATATTTTTTAAATGTAAAGTTGTGCTATCGTAGAAACAACATTGCAAGGATACACATTCGTAAAGTTATCATTTTGGCCTTTGTGTGTTTGTGAAACTCGACTTCGCCTCAGTTCACAAATTTTACACTCGTGTCAAAAAGATACCTTTACGAACTTGTATCATAAATAACTATTTTCTTGAAAACTTACTTGCTTATAGACAGGCTACATAAATTTGATCACTGATTTATACCCAGCACAAAAGACAAAAACCACAGCACGAAGAACATACATACAAAACAATATTAAACACCTATACTTCGCAAAAAATCAACATAACACAAATGCATACAAGCTACACATACAATTAGCACACACTCTACACTACACAGAACTTGAAGAGGTTATAACACACACAAACTAAGTAATAACAGAAATAAGCCAGAAAATAAAAAAAGACACAACAATAAACTGACAATGCTAAAGACACAACAAACAACAACATACAACACAAAATACAAGTTCCACCCAAGAATATTCAACATAACCAACATAATATTCAACCACAACGAAAGTAAACTACTAGAAAAAGGAGTAAGACACAACATAGGCCTACACTAAAACAATACAGGAACAAAACAACAAACACAAACTATAGCTATCATACAAACAGAAACATCAATACGAAACACACAAAGTCAACATGACGAATACATAAGACAAGACATAATAAGAAACATAAACAAAATAAACAAACACACAACAAACATGCAAGGACATAAAACGATAAGCACCTTGCAGACAAAACAAAAAGAACATAACTTAATTTTCATCAAAGTAGACAAAGGAAATTGCACAGTAATCCTACACAAAGAAGACTTACACAATAAAATAGAAAAATATTTCAAGGAGAACAACATCACAGAACTGAAAAACGACCCCACTAAACAATACCATAACATAGAAAAATCACAATAAACAAAAACAAACAAACAATTCCAAGAAACATGAAACAACAACTAAAACTAATCAAACCAGAAGCACCTAAACTAAACGCACTACCGAAAATAAATACAGAAAACATACCCATCAGATAATTAGTCTATCATCGAAATGCATCAACACAAAAACTAGCCACATACATGGACAAAAACATAAGCAACAACATGAAATTCGAAAAAAAGACAACAATAAAAAACAACATAGGCCTAGTGAATATAATAAAAGACAAACATATTCCACACAGAACAACATTAGCAACTTTCGACATACCGGTAACTAACCTATACAGAAACATACTTATAAAAGATACACAACAGGTATTAGAACAAATGCTCAAAAACAACTACACACCTCAAGAACACATTAAAAAAATCATCCAGATCACAGATATCAACACAAAACAAAACTACTTCACATAAAATAAAAAATATTACAATCAAACCGAAAGCCTATCCATGGGATCACCCATTTCCAGCATATTAGCAGAAATATTCACACACCACATAGAACAGACATACATACCAAACAAAGACAACAACAAACACACAGACAACATCATATATTGGCACAGATGATATACTCATACTATACAAAGGAAACAAAACACAGATCCAAAACCTGCATCAACACGTAAACAAAATACACCCAAAGCTACACTACACGTTAGAAATTGAAAACAACAAATTCATAAATTTTCTGGACATTACAATAAGAAAAGTCGACAACAAACACACATTCAAAGTTTTCATAAAACCCACAACAACAACAACAACAACATACACATACACAACACATCTAACCACCCAACACAACACAAACAAGCTGCATTCCGAAGAATGGTACACAGACTATTCATCATATACCAATGAACCAACATGATTACAAATAAGAGCTAAACACAATCAAATACATAGCACAAGAAAACGGATACAACCCCAACATAATAGACAACATAATACGAAAGACAAAACGTAATCATAAAAAACATAAGAATACAACACAAACAGAAAAACACAAAAAAAAAACACCACACTAACATACGAAAACAATATCATATACAAGATTGCAACCTCATTCAAGAAATTAAATTACAACATCGCATACAGAAGAAATAACACTCTACAAAAACATCTCAAGACACAAACAACACAAACATACAAATACAACCACACAGGCGTATACAAACTCAAATGTAACACTGCAACAACTTCTACATAGGACAGACAGGCAGATCATTTCAAACACGTTACAAAGAACACATCACAACCATAACAAAATTACAAAACACTTCCACATATGCAGACCACATCACAAATGCTGACCACATCTACAAAGACATCAACACAGACATGGAAATTCTATACATCCAACCAAAAAGCCAGAAACTAAACACACTAGAACAATACGAAATATACAGACACATAAAAACACACCCAAATGAAATTCTCAACACACAACTCAATTTCAGAACACACACTCTTTGATTGCACATGACACTACACAAACACACCCCCACAGGAAAAAAACAAAAGGCACCAAGTCCAGCAACAACCAGTTCTGAAGGAGGCCAATAACAGGCCGAAACATGTTAACCAGGTACGGTAAAATCTAACACTAGAAAGACATATAATACATATTCCGAAGTGATGTAGTGTTAAAAGTTGTGTAATCAAGATGTATGTATGATATATTAGTGTTTACATAGTTCTTCTAATTACATTACAGAAACTAATTTCTGAAAACTGAAAATATCTTGAGAAATATAAAAGAATCATGATGTATTCGGACTGTTACGAAGAACAAAACCGAAACATAAATATGTCCCTAAAACATTTAAATTATGTTAACAACTTCACAAACAGGACAGAAATTACTAATTATAAATTTCTTGTGTCAGGTCATTGTTATCTATATAATGATTCTCTTTTTGGCTTAATTGAGACGAAGGAAAATTTACAACGTGAAATATCTCCATTTGATGGTTTGGTGGATATTGTCAAAACTCTGAAGGGACTGTGATGCAACACAAGTATTTTTTATGAAGAGAGAACTTTGGAAACAATGTCACAAAACGGAGATTACAGGTCATGAACATGCCGTAAACTGACTTAAAATTAAGTGACTTGAATTTGAAAGGGCTACACCATTTACTATTAAGTTTAAAAGGATGCTAGACTGCGAAGTATAGCTCTCTTGACTAAATCTAAAAAAAAAAGTAAACATCTTCCATCAAGTGTTCTTGCTGTTTTTGAATAAGCCAAGCTGTATACAATGAGAAATCTATGTCTCAACGTAAGAAAAAGGACATGATAAATTTATTGCCTTTTATTTCTCCCACCCGGCAACCTAAGTTCAAACACTTGTCTGTGAGAGTAAACACCAGATTAGGCCAAAAGCAGCATGTCTTTTTTTTTTTTTTTGCTTGGTTATTTAACAACACTGTATCAACTGCGAAATTATTTAGCGTCGATGGGATTGGAGATCGCGAGATGGTATTTGGCGAGATGAGGCCGAGGATTCGTCATAGATTACCTGACATTTGCCTTATGGTTGGGGAAAACCTCGGAGAAAATCCAACCGGGTTATCAGCCCAAGCGGGAATCGAACCAGCGCCCAAACACAACTCCGCATCGGCAGTCAAGCGCCTTAGCTCACACAGCTACGCCGGTGGCTAGCAGCATGTCAACAACATTAATGAAGAGAGTGATGATGAACTAGAGTATGATTTATAAGTTATTGACACTGCCTGATTTTCCTTTGCTTTATATAAATTTTCATTTTCAGTGGAGAACTACTGTAAGTCTATTTTAATTTGTTCCTTCTTAAATTATTCAGAATACATTACCTGTAATTTATTCGTTTTATTGTTGATGTGTGTGCTGATGTCATATTGACTATGCCAATAATTTATCCGTGCATATTTCCTACTCTTTATATTTTTCATTTTCACACCCAACCTATTTTCTCAATATCACTTTCTTGGGCTTATAGGGTAAACATGGGTAATTTCGTGATAATTTCATGAAAATTAATTTAAAATGCAAATGTGTAAATATATCCTTATTCCGATTTTTTTTAATTTAAAATACGATAATTTGCTGTACAAATCTGGAGAAATAAAAGATTGGACATGTTCTTGAACAAGTGCCAAAAACCACTTTTACAACTTAAGCTAAAAGGTTGGTTATTTCGTCATAACCTTGGTAATTTCGTGATATTACATTGATAATTTCGTGAAAGGTAGAAGAACTGTGGAAAAATTCATTAAAGTCAAATGAAATTCTCATTTATTGTTACAAGACTTCAAACATAGTAATTCCGTCTAATATTTGTAGCAAGAAAACATATAAATACATATCAACACATAATAAGAATGAAATCAAAGTAAAAATTGAAATTGACAAGGTATCTTCTTTGCCCTGAAAGGGTGACCACTTTTATTACGGGCTTTACTATAGCCTATATTACTAGGGTAACTCCAAAAGTAAAGCATATCATTAGTTTAAAAATTATATTCTTATCCTACAGCTTTGCTATTTTCACAGAATGTAGATACATCGTTTAGGCACAAAATGTCACTTTTCCACATAATCCCCGTCCCTTTCAACTGCCTTACGTAACCTAGGAACGAGGGTCTGTAACCCAGAACAGTAAAAGTCTGTACCAACACGTCTGAGCCACACTTTAGCAGCGTGCATAAGGGAGTCATCTTCTAACCTCGTTCCGCGAAGGGATCCTTCACTTTACCAAAGAGATCGTAACCGCACGGTGCCAGTTCAGGACTGTGAGGCGGATGTTTCAGTGTTTTCTATCCGAATTTTATGATCTGGTCTGTAGTCTTATGACTGAGATGTGGCTGTGCATTGTCATGCAATAGCAGAACATTCTGCTTCTCCCGATATCGCCGAACACGACTCAGTCGAGCTTGAAGTTTCTTGAGAGTTGCCACATACGCGTCAGAATTAATGGTGGTTCCGTGTGGCATGATGTCCACAAGCAATAGTCCTTCTGAATCGAAAAACACAGTAGCTATAACTTTTCCTGCCGAAGGTGCACTTTTGGTGAATTTGCATGATGCCACTTCCATTGTTTGCCTCTGTCTCCGGTCCAAAATGGTGGAGATTGTTTCATCTTCTGTCACAATTATTGCAAGGAAGTCATCTAGCAGTTATCATTGGCACTAAGCATGATAACAAATCAAACAGAAGCTACATTGAACCCATTGCGTCCCCCTTTTCTTTTTTGTTATCACATCTTATCTTCAAATTTCTAAAATTCGTATTGTAATACAATTTTTAAAATAGTATAAAATGTAACACTTAATTATCAACAAAATTTCGCCTTAAACAGCTAAGATTTCTATCAGTAAAACTAAGCCTATACGGCGACTACAGCTGTATCTAAAATTCCAAAAACATTTCCTAAAATTTAATTAAGATTTAATAAATCATTGTACCAAATATCATATGCTTCCCTTCAGTAATAAGCCTGTAATGTAATTACAAACATCCACAAAATTTGTACGCCTGAGAAGTCGACGCTAACTTGCTCTCTCCAAACATAAAAGCTCACTGAAGCAACTACAATAGTCACACAAAGCGAAGCTGTATGTTTCTGGAAACCGGACAACATCTGCATTCCTTTGGCAGAAATTTGAATCTCGTAACACCATTGGCTAGTTCACGAAAGAGCAAAGAAAAAATATCACGAAATAACCACTGCCACAAAATTAGCAATGTTTACTCTACCACTTCCTCAGATGTGTGTTTTTCTACAAATATTCAATTATCTGTTTCTCATATTGGTACCCTTTCTACACTATCAGAATTAGTTGTCAGAGAAACTTTCAGTTGGTATGCATATTCAGCTGTGACTAGCTGCATTATAGGAATATTTTTGAACTAATAAACTGTGACAATGCATCACTAAATATCGTAAAAATATCAAGACTCACGATGAGTGTCCACTTGAAGTGGCCTTCGTGGATGATCGATACTACGTGGTGTATGTTTTTTATCAAATGTTTCCCGATTCTCAAAATCCTCTTTACTTTGTGTTCATTATGTTAATGTTTAATGAAATGCCAAGGATTAGGAAGGCCTTTGAATGTTCTGTACGAGAACCAGTCAAATTATTTGCGGCTTAACGTTATCGATTAAATCCTTTTGCAGTAAAATTACTTTATCGACACAAAATATTAATCTTTTATAAATTCCCCCTTACGTTTACTGTATATTGAGCACAGGGCATACGTTGGCAATCAATTTGAAGATAAAGTTCTGATTTACAATCTGCCATCCCAACAAGTCAGTGTAATTTGTGAAGGGCGTGTTCAGCTTATGCACGAACTAATTAATCAATTACGAAAAGGGTTAATGAAGACACGAGAATTCTTGTCAATTTAAATGTTGTCCCCGAATAAAGCCCACCTAATTAGTTATCACCGGCAGTAAAATAAATTGTGAAAATAATATTCGATGACACTGCGCAAGAAGAAAAAAAATCCGTTATTCTGGAACACTATCACCCGCAGAATTAAATAAATGTGAAAAATAGATTGGTGGGTGTGTTGTGTTTGCTCTACAGATTGACGAGTCCACATCTGTGGAGTTCAGCGCGTCTGGCTGCGAAACCAGGTGGCCCGGGTTCGAATCCCGGTCGGGGCAAGTTACCTGGTTGAGGTTTTTTCCGGGGTTTTCCCTCAACCCAATACGAGCAAATGCTGGGTAACTTTCGGTGCTGGACCCCGGACTCATTTCACCGGCATTATCACCTTCATATAATTCAACCCAATAAAAAACAGATTGACGACATTATTGACTCAATTGTTAAAATATGTCAATTTATAAGCTTCGCCAACTTCGAATATAATTTATAATTTATTAAACATTTCTCATTTTATCAAAGATAATTATGATCATATTCGTATATACTGTATATGAATATATGATATGTATTTTAGGAAAATTGCATCTCTCTACAGATTGACGACATTACTGACTCAATTGTTAAAACATGTCAATTTATAAGCTTCGTCAACTTCGAATATAATTTAGAATTTTATAAACATTTCTCATTTTACCAAAGATAATTATGATCATATTCGTATATACTGTATATGAGTATATTGTGAATTTTATTAGTTACAACAATGTAATTAATTCGTCACAACAATAATTCCTTTCTACAATTCACCTTAAACGCTCTCGTCAACAATTGGATCTTCACTCAACACAGTATTCGTTATAGCACTCCACCGACGACAATGACAATTTACTTGGACTATTACGCACAACAATGAACTGTTAATCTTAACTAATATTTACAAAGCACTATTTACAAATCAGAACTACCAGTTCTCAGTTCTTCTATCTCAGTCACTCGAGTTCACAGTATCTCGAACCACAGACCTTCAGAGACAGTTCACTGTACTCGAACTCGGGTCCCTCCAACTGCGGTCCACTGCACTCGAACTCAGGTCCCTCCAACTGCGGTCCACTGCACTCGAACTCAGGCCTTCGGATGCTGACGCAGATGCGGACGCACACTCGAGTCGAACTCCGGCTGGCTTGCTTGCTCTGGCTTTCTCACTGACTGAATAACTGAAAACTCTGAAACTGAAACTGCTGCCGTTCCTTCGCGACCGTAATTTATAACTACAGCGACGTAGCCTCGAAAGTTCGACCCGTCTCTAGAGATGGCATTCCAGAGAAATCCAGGGCCCTCTCCTCTCTACCAGCACCAGATGCGCGCGCAAACTCGTCGCGTGACGTAATACACCCTCTCTCTTCTCTCCACCGCGCGACGTCACTCAATGTTCCGTGGAGCCTGTGCGATCTGCTTTCTTGCGGGACGCTGGTCGTGAGTTCGAATCTCACGTCGCTGTCACAATATGATATGTATTTTAGGAAAATTGCATCTCTCTTAACAGCAGGATTAATGGTGAAAATTAAAGGTTTTGTAAGTTTTATGGGGGAAGAAATACCTGCTATAGCGACAACTAATGTAAGTGTTTCTTGCACAGACAGATATTTATTATGAGAACTGTAAATGGGCTCCGTCAGGACAGATGTTAAGGACAACTACTGCAATCATAAATTATGCAAAAACAATACCAGTTAATTCTAGATTGTTTGAAAAGCTTTCCGAGTCTATTCGAGTCGAACACAGCAATTTATTGTTGCATTCTGAAACGCGTTGGCTTTCTAGAGATAAAATGTTGTTGTGAATAATAGAACGTCAAGACGAGGTTCTTTTATTTTCAGGTCAATATCCAGATATTTGGAAGATAAATTTTGATACTTAGAACTAGAATACCTTGCCAAATTATGGAGAAATTGAACTTTTTAAACGTGGGAACACAAAACAATAAATATTTTTTCAGCCACAAATATTACTGCAGGATGTTGCAGAACTTGACGTTTCGACAGCCTTAAATTAAAGCAGGTAAACTTTTAACCGTGTACGCCGGCTAAGCCATCCAAATAGCTTATTTCAGCTTATTCTACAGGGACGCCATCTATTCTGCTGGCATTTTCTACCTCCCTTTCTTATTGGGCAGCATGGAATCATGGGTATGTAAGAGAGGGGAGAACCGAGCTTTCCTGCATTGTTGAGTTGAATCACTACGTCGGTTGTGGTAACCGTGATTATACGGTTCAACTTCTTAGCTTCCCGTTTGTTGGAAGATTTGAGACTCAACTTACCAAAAATAGAAAAGAATACCTGAACAAGTTACTAACAGAACACTTACTTGAGGTGCAAACTTCAGTAACAAATTAATTTCCTATCCTATCCATTTCGGGAATGGAGTACTTTCTCATTTTGGAATATCTGGCGAGATAAATATACAAAATATCACTAAGCTAATTGTCGATTAGGAAAATGTGCCTTTAGAAATGTTGTCATGTGATTATACCATGAAAACAAAATGCCAAGATGCATCAGTATAATCTTTTTCAATTTATGCGCGATGCCAGTATCCCGCGATCGCAAAGAGAGTCATAGAAATGCTCTTCTCCTTTTCAACGACATACTCGTGAGAATAAGCATATTCTACAGTGAATATAGTGAGATGTAAACAGAAACATGCTTCTGTATGTTGAAAGTAACTAAGTTCCTTGTTTGTTTGTCAATCATAATGTCATGTGTCTGTGGAACACACCAGGTGCATACTTCACGTTAGTAGGTGAGATTTCTAAAGCAGTCTTAAAAATCGTATATCGATCTTTCGGTATAGATAGGCGGGAACAGCAAGCACTTCCCTTTGTATTTCTCTGACGCTCATCGGTATGTTGCTTGTATCTAGCAGAATGAGCCCGCTTGCGTGTTAGCATCGGTCTCTCTATATTGGATGTGCGACACTACAGTACATAGACTATTATTATTATTATTATTATTATTATTATTATTATTATTATTATTATTATTATGGCAGGCGTTTAGTAAAATGTGTCGTCTATCGAAAAGATTGGGGAACACTCTTGTAGGCATAAGTTAAAGAAATAAACATATGCTTATTAGTGTAATAATTGTAACTTGAATATGTCTTTTTTGCCCAGAATGTCAAAAGTAAAAACCAATTTAACTTTAAAGTTCTCAGCACCATCCCACATATTATATTCATTATTTTTTATCTGGATCAACTCCCTTTTAAGCTCTTTTTTCCTTTTTTCTTGGCACAGTCCTTACAGAATGTATTATAATATTCTTCATCCAATGCTCGAAAAATTACTAGAGAAACTCAGGAACAGGCTATCAGTAGGCTAATTTTAAATAATTTTCTTACTGTAGCTTGTTACTAAATATGTAACAAGCAACAGAAGACAAAAATATAGTATTAGGCAGCTTCCGATTGATAAAATTGTTGGACAAAAGTAATTCACATCAAGTAATCCATTTCAGTCAATTCATATAGAAATCAAGATTTGTTTTAACTCTTACAAATCAGAAACGTAGTTATGGGAAAAAAGGTTTTAAATTTGACAGCTATTTGAAGACATAAAAAATTTTGATGAAACAGTTTACAGCAGCTTGTAGTGGACTGTTTAAAATAGACGAATCAATAAAAAATAATGTTTCTTTTTTTCTGAAGAAAACTAATATTTCAAAAAATGGTCCACAATTTCTGGATAATTGAATTATTGATCACTAGTACAATTTTCGTATATGATATGGTTATTAGTATTGTAAACTGACCTGATGCATTTTGGTAGGTGTGGTCTGTGCTGGGTCCATTTGCATGTGAACCATTCTGTCGCATCCATTTGTTTGTCTTATCATTCCACCCACATAATCCAACTTCAAACGTACAGTGAGAATACGATGGTAATTTGTCTGTAAAAATGTATTCACATAAATTAGTCTATAATAAGCAACATCAACATTAAGTAAATTATCTCATTATCAAGACTTACCACAATCCTGCTCTTCATCTTCTCCATCTGGACAGTCCTTATGTAGATCGCACACGAGATGTCTGTCTATGGAAACGTTATTGTAGCACCTAAATTTGATTGTACTCAAATTTCCTTCCACTAAACCTGGGTACACCAAAACATATGTGAAAACTTGAAACATCTTTTAAAGTGATTTAGCAAAAGATTATATAAATGCTTCGTTAGAATTAAATTTCATTTTTTATTTTATTTTAAGCAAAAATTGAATGTCTGATATCATTATAACCCTTAAACTTAGTGCCATCTCTTTTAAAATAAGATTCTGTACTATATATAATTTATTTGATTAAAATTAAATTATTTAAAATACACTACTAACATAAAAACGTGAAATGAGTTCATTTAGAAATATAGTTTTGTAAGAAAACATATCAACACTCCTTAACAAACTTAATAAAGTGTAAATTTGCAATTTCTACATAAAGGACTTTAATAATTACATCTATCTTCAGGACTTCATTATAGTTATTTTAGAAAATAACATGGCATGGAAACATTGAAAATACTAGTACTCTTGCCGTCTATATTAACTAGAAAAGTAAGAAAGAAAAATCTTGCAGATAATTTTACATCATCTATTGGCGTTAATGCTTTAAGTGACCATGAAGTGTGATATGTTCTATTAACAGTAACAGTAATACACACACATACAAATACACATACATATGTATATGTGTGTGTGATAAAGTATACAGTATCAGTCAAGAAATATAGTGAGATATATAATTTTATTGGTTTTGCTTACGATATTGCATCATGTTTGCACAGTGATTAATAATACCATATTGAATTTTAAATATTACACTTAATTACGTTTATTTTGTTAAGTGATAAAAGATAATGAATAGTTATAACAGATTCGCTGATTCTTACCCGATATTTCACTATCAAAACAATCTAGGAGTCGCAGGTTGTCGATTGCTACAAGGGAAGGGAAGCTGTCTTCGGGTACAACCTCCAGTATGAGACTGAAGTTCTGCCTGATGGCCCCTATCTTGAAACGAAACTTTTCCCATCTGCAAACAATATTTAAAATTTAATTCAGCACATAACGGTGCTTAATACTTCCTTAAGACAAATAACATTTAGTTACACATTGGATAGCTGCTGTAACTATTTCGGTTAGGATAATATTACAGTATGACATAATGATAGTGTTACATTTATAATGATAGTAGTTACTTCAGACCTACACCTGTTAAAATATTACAATTGAAGGGTTGGCAGCACAAGGAGACATGTCTATATTTTGTCGTTGTTAAGTTACATGTCATATCTTGTTCAGAAAAATATGCTCTTTCATTTGGTGCAAAAAGACAGAAGCTCCTAGCGTTAGTATTTAGAGCCACTTGCTCAGCAGATGGAGCTGAATCCTTCTTGCCCCCAAAACGAAGGATGGCAGCATTGGTGTCCTGTGATGTTCGAACGTGAGAGAGGTAACCAAGATATTGCAAACTGTATCTTATTTCATATGAAAAACTAATTCCAAGATCTGTCCTAAAATCCTTAAGCGGTTAAAACATGAAGAGATGGGAGTGGAGGACAATTGATATTTGTATAACAAAGTGCAACAAACACGCAGGCCTCCTTCTCGAGAGCGAACATTACCCAATATCGAACTTCACCATACTTGACAAATTTGAACCGAACTTAACGCCTGTAATGCACGACGCTAGGAAGCATTGTATACAGAGTGGCCCAGATAAAGAGTTACAAGTTCGTATCTCTTAAATTGATCAATGTAACTAAATTCTGACTTTTCCTGCAGTTTTCGGGGGAGGGGGCTTTCATGTTAGTTTCATGGACAACATTTCAGCGTGCCCCAAAATAGGGTTCCGAGAGAGTAACTTCAGAATGTTAAATGGAACGATGATATAACTTTTAGATATTTTAATTGTCCTAAGCAAATTAAGCAACTTTTGTTTAAAACATTTTTCTCTTTACTGAAATTCTGAAATGGTAGGTATTTGAAACGAGACATCTGATACAGATACCGGTAATATATTTGTATTAACAAAAGTCGCCCTAAATAAAGGTTGAATAGATCGGCCTACTAATCAATTCATAATGAACAATGATTAAAAACAATTAATAAACCATGCTATAACTTTACATAATTTTATTAATTGCTCTAAATAACTTGAATTAACTTCTAAACATATAGTAAATCTTTACTAAAAACTTTCAGTTCCATTTATTTCAGTAGGCCTATTTTGATTTCAAAGCCACCTCACCTCTCAAAATATGTGGCTGGCATGTTGATTGTTTAGTGTGGCTCTTCTAGAATCAGAAATGTGGCAGGTTATGATGTGGAAGTAAATGTGATGTTAATGCTAGGTGAATGCAGGAGAAATTATAGAATTGCAGCAGCAGTGTTCAATGAAAGATATGGGATGCAAAAGTCTCATATAAAATTCACACGACTGGAAACATGGTTGCGTAACAATAGAAATGTGAAGAACAAGAATCGCTTGAAGATGAAATCGAAAGTGAAGGATGAAAATGCTATCAATATTCTTTCCGCTGTAGAAGTAAATCCACAGATAAAGTCAACGTGAATTGGCCAAAGACAGAGGGATTAGCCGCACTTCAGTTCAGAGGATACTGAAGTATCACATTTACCATTCATATGTTTATGCTTCAAGACCTTACACAAAGAGATTTTGAGCTTCGAGTTGTTTTTTTTTTTGTGAGTGGCTACATAATGCTATTGCAGAGAATGGCTCGTTCTTGGCAAATATATTATTTTCAGATGAAGCGACATTCTCAAACAGTGGACATGTTAATAGGCATAATATGCATTATTGGGCACCTGTAAACCTCCAATGGACGAGAAGTGTGCCTTTTCAGCATCGTTGGTCACTGAATATTTGGAATGGAATCCTTGGTAACTTTGTCATCGGTCCTACTTCTTTGAAAGCATAGTTACTGCTGACCCATATTATAATTTTCTCAACCATGAATTATCTCCCCTCTTGGAAATCATTCCCTTGAATTCGAGAAGAAAAATGTAGTATCAGCAGTATGACGCACCACCACATTTTGCAACACGTACATGTCAATTATTAAATTAGAAATTTGGTGACATGTGGATTGGATGTATTGGACCTGTTGCATGGCCACCTCGCTCACCCGATATAACACCATTGGACAATTTTTTGGGGGATACATAAAACAAAAAGTCATGTAAGGTAACGGCGCCATATTTCGGATGGTGTCCCAATTTCGGATGGTGTTATTTTTTGTCCAGCGGGTGCTACCCTCTCTCGGAAATCATTTTAACTTGTTAAGAGAGAGGAGGGATGCTTGCAGTGAAAGTTGTTTCATTGTCTAGTGAACTTCAGTGGAGTGGTAGCTGTTACTTGTGTTTCTGTCATTGTGAGTTTTTAAAAACTTAACTTCGTTAAGAGTTTTTGTGCTGAAGGTAAGAAGTTATTATATTTGTGTTACTAAACATTATCTCTTAATTGATTCTACTTTCTTTCCATGCAGTTGTATCAAATATTAATTCACTGATTCAGGATCCTAGCCATTGTTTATTGAACATGGCGTAATTCCTAATTTCGGATACCACGAGTTCCCTAATTTCGGATATCCGAAATAAGGATACGAAAACGTGTATTTTAGCAGTGTGATTTGTACAGACTGTAAATTGTTACAGTACTTGTACGATTTCGTGTTTTTCCATATCAAAATATAAAACTAAGTTATTTTATTTGGTTAGTACATTATTTTATTTGGTAATGGCTAAACGCTGCAATAGAATTAAAATGTAACAAAAATAATTAACGATAATTACTCGTATAAAGTAGAAAATTATGATGTAGTATTAGACTATCTAATTACATTCCGATATATTCAACAGAAGTTAATAATTAATGTTTTAGATGGCGCCGGGAGCTAGAAAGAAGTGGTCGGAGGAGGCAATGAGGAAAGCTGTCGAGTCAGTTCAAAAAAAGGAAATGGGATTTTTGAAAGCCTCTAAACTGTACCAAGTTCCTCGTTCAACTCTAGAAAATTATGTTAATCACAAATCAAAAACAATAGATGAATTGTTAAAGGGCAAAATAGGAAGAAAATGTGTATTAGGAGAAGAATTAGAACGTGAACTCGCTTTATATTGCAAGATTATGGACGAGAGATATTATGGTCTGAGGAGGAAGGATGTAAGACGATTGGCATTCCAATTGGCGGTAATAAACAATCTTGAGCATCCTTTTGGCGGTGGAAAAAGTATGGCCGGAAAGAAATGGCTCCGGAATTTCATGCACAGACACCCGGACTTAACTTATCGAACTCCACAATCGGTTTCGCTGGCAAGGGCAAAAGGATTCACGGAAGAAAATGTGAATGCTTTTTTTAATATATTGAAGCCAGAGTTAGAAAAGTTGGCATTTAATCCAACGAAGGTGTACAATGTCGACGAGACAGGCATCACCGTAGTTCAAGGTTCCCGCTCCAAGGTCATTAGCATCAAAGGCAAAAAGCAGGTAACGAAGTTGTCCTCAGCAGAAAGAGGGAAGCTTGTCACCATTGTCACCTGCATGAATGCTGCGGGATGTTTCGTTCCTCCGCTTGTAGTTTTTCCTAGGAAAAATATGAAAGCCGAGCTACTAGATGGGGCACCACCAGGAACAATAGCGGCATGCCATCCGTCTGGCTGGATTCAGCTTCCCATATTTACTGAGTGGCTCAGACATTTCATACACCATGTTCATGCCTCAGCTGATGACCCAGTTGTTCTCATATTGGACGGCCACTACTCACACACCCGCAACATGGACGTCATCAACCTCGCAAGAGAACACGGTGTGATCATTGTGTGCCTTCCACCTCACACCTCACATCGGTTACAACCGCTTGATGTTTCGTTCATGAAACCTTTCAAGGCCTATTATTCGAGTGAAATCGAAACATGGTTGGCAGCTCATCCATTCAGGCCCGTAACTATGTACCAAGTTGGTGAGCTATTAGGCCGAGCCTATATCAGATCTGCAACAATGGAAGTTGCCATTAACGGGTTTAAGAAAACAGGCATTTTACCATTAAACCCAGGTATTTTTCGACCTCATGATTTTGTTGTTGAATCAATAACCCCATCTGAAGTTGAATCTGCCAAAACCACACCAGTCTCATCTATTCCATCTCATACCAACTCAGACGGCAGTCTCCTGGAAAACCAAACCACAGCGAATCCCACATTGGTGTCCCCTTTCCAAATAAGTCCACCTCCCGCCCTGCCAAAAGCCACAAACTCCTCTAGAGGAGGAAAAACCACTGTCATCACTTCCTCTCCTTACAAATCTCATCTCCAGGAATCCATTACTAAGGCTGCAGAAAAACAGGTGAAAGACAAGAAATCATCATCTTCCTCAAATGGAAAATCAAATCCAAGAAAGAGACATCCAATATCAGCATTGTCGTCCAAGGAGAGGAAAAAGAAGCCAAAGTCACACGAGCCTGACAGTTCAGACACTGATGACTCTTCTTCTGAACCCATCTTCGTTTCAACAGACGATGAAGACAGCGAGGATGAGGACTGCCTATATTGCTCTGAGCCCTACAAAAATGACAACCACGGTGAAAAATGGATACGCTGCACCAAATGTCTCCAGTGGGCTCATGAATTATGTGCAGGTGCTCAAAAGGGCACTTGGAAAACATTTGTATGTGATAGTTGTTGTAATTAGTAGCTTCTCAAGTAACATGTGTAATTTCAATAGTCATTCTTGTAGATTTTGTACTTAAATAAATCAGTAAACAGTTATTTTTAATGTTAGTATTCACCGTCCGAAATTAGGAACCCTCTTTCCAAAGCAAGGAAATTTCCATAATTTGGTTCTTTTTAAATATCGTGTAGTGTTAAGAAAACTGGCGAATTCTAAGTATGTACTTTTGAAGTAATATAACAAAAGATCATTTTCATAAATTTGCCAATATATTGCAGTGAAATTACAGTCTTTATAGTAAATTATATAAATGGTATCCGAAATATGGCACCCGTACCTTATACACCACCTAAAACGAAAGAGGATAAGTGAAGCTTGTCGCATATTAGCCCCTGTATGTTGTTAAAAGTGAAAGAAAATCTTTCCACAAGATTCACCAAGTGCTTAGATGTTAGTGGAGGCTACTTTGAACACTTAATGACAAAAAGTAAACAAATACCTTGGTATTTATTGATTTTCTTATTCATTTTGTAATCTTTTCTGCTATTGTATACTTCAATGGAAACATCCTGTAACTGCTCAACAATTTATTAAGAAATGTTTCAATAAAAGTTGCTTACTTTATTGAGGGGAACAAAAAATAAAAAAGTACCATGGTTTCATTTAAAAATTTGAAGATGCACTCCCTATAAGGGCCCAGGGGAAATATTGCTTATATCACAGTTTTGAAGACCCCTTCCTCCCAATAAAATTTAGAAGACAAAACATTATATTTTATCTATTCATTTAAGAGATATTAACTTGTATCACTTTGTGTGGGCCGCTCTGTATATTGACTGCAAGCAGTATTTCATTTATTGCATTCAATAGATCTTACTTCAACATCGAAGCTTTAAGCTGTGAAACAATTTTGGACTCATACCTTTTATATTTTTTTCTTTTAAAGAGATGATGTGCTCTTGTGTCCAGTTTTTCGCTCAAAATTTCTTTCTAATTTTGCTATTCTGATATGTTATACATTACAATTTTGTAAAAGAAGAAAAAAGTAATGATACGTATTATTTAATGCATACAAGGGAGAACTCCAAAGTTAAAAAAAAAATCATTCTCTTCTATTGAAAACATATTTTTACGTTGTCAAATCCAATACAACATTTTTAAACCGTTTTCTTTTCGGTTTGCCAACGTTTAGTAAAACTAAAGCCGCTTCCTCTTTACTGCAAACCCTTCAATTGCTTATCATATAAAATAATAGTGTTTGCATTGATTTTATGAATAATATAGATATAAAGCGTCCTTATCTTAACTGCAACGATTGAGTTCTTCAGAATATCGTGACTTTTAATTCAGTTGTCCATTGTTCAATTTCAGATTTTGGCCAAATTAATCAAGACATATCTTGAAATGATCACATAAAAACAATTTATTTCAGTGTATATCAATACACGATTCACATGGCAGAAGGACAGTATCAGTGATGAAACATTGAAAATCTGGGTCCTGTATTTGTGTGAGGTCTGCACCGCATATCTAATAGTACATTATGCAACGAACCTATAATGGTAGTAATTAAGACGCAAGTATGTTTATGAAACGAGAGCAAGCGAGTTTCATAATTTTCATACGAGCGTCTTAATTACCATTATTGGCAAGTTTCATACGACTTTTTATGCTCGACCATATTTCTAACTTCAAATGGTTCATAAGTATTCATGTTATTGTTATGTGAGTGAGGAACGGAACTGACTTTGAGCAATAGCCTACCTCATAAATTGTGAGATGTGTGCAGACGCGAAAGTATTGATTTTTTCCGAGAAACAAAGTCGACGACCTTGACATAATCTGGAGAGTAAAATGAACATTAATCTTGATATAAATTTGAAATTTATTTAGACATTTAAAAACGAGATGACAAATTGAATTTATCTGAATATTACTTACAATTAACGCTAATTATTATAGTAACAGAACATAACCTTCTGCGACAGTATTGGATTTCCAGCCTCCGTAACGTTTCGCTAGTTGTCTTTCGATTGCATATCCGAGAATAATCGATACTTGCGCTTCCATATTGCTACAATGGCGTATTCTGATTGGTTGAAGAACTGAACTTTAATGAATAGGTGTACTTTAATAAGGTCCATTAAAGGGCTTCTACCGGGTGTATAATTACTACATTTTGGCATGGTCGAGCATAAAGTTAGGTATCGCCTGACGCATATGACTGCAACTATGGACGCTGCTGAAAATCGTCAACGTCTATTTCTCAGTCTACCCACATGTCATGTCTGGTGTTACGTTTTACTTCAGTTTCGTACCTCGTATCTATACATTTAACATATTTCTTAGTCGTTTGTTGTTTCGTAGGTTATTATTAATTTTTTATCGTATATATTGCCGGTAGGTGGCACCCCTGTCAGCTAAGAGGTCTTTAATATTTGTTGTCATCAGTTCTCATTCATGATGCTGGGGATTTATTAACACGTTTAGTTTTTCTTAGGGCGTGTTTGTAGTACATAGCATAATAAGTCCATTAAGAATTCCCACTTTGTCGTCCGTTCAGAAAAACATGTCTCAATGCATTTCAAGTTGCAAAATGTTCTTGTGTTAGGCTTTACTTTATGGCAGTGCAGCGAATATGTGAGATAAATTATATCATGAGGAGCTATTCTTGGTGCAGGTAATTTCCCATGTGACAGTACCTTGTCTCTTCAGTTTGCAATAATTAAACCAAATAACGTCTCGATTATGCGGTGTGGTGCGTCGGGAAAACGGTAAAATAATCATGATATATAACTTAAAAATTTCTTCGACATAGGCTACTGGTATTGAAATCCCCTAAGACTTAGGAATGTTCATAAAGTGATGTCAAGTCCAATAATTCAGTTTTAAACTTCACTAAAATAACTTTAGGACTCGGCAAGAAGCGAACATTTCTATGAGTGCAAGCTGAGGGACTGCTGCAGAAATCTCGGTTCCAAGTTTGAACGAACGTGAATTACACATCCGTTCCCCTTTTGCAACTATATTATTTCGATAAAAAAATATATATGCAGGTCTAAGTCAGGGAACCTGTAACTTTTACAGAGTGCGTTCTGAAATGGCGAATACGGAAATGCCTAACCCAGCTATATTGGTGAGTTGGAGGGAAATAAAATCGCCAGTTTTCAGCACACACAGTAGTTTCCACTTCGGCACAAATGAAGCAATTGGCAGCATTGCACTAAAGGAGTACTAATCAACGTTAAGACAGCATAACAACCGAAGACTACTTGGGCCTACAGGTGGCAATGACAAAATATGTTTCATAGGCAAGACTTTTTTAACAACTTCTGGAGAGCTTGTAGCCGCCACTGCTTTAAGTGACGCAGCCAATGGCTTCTTGCTGATACCGTGTGTATTGGCTCAGCAAATATGACCAAATATACCGCTTTTCAGTTTTCTTGGAGCAGCTACGCGACCAATTGAATTCTTCATATTTTACGAATCTGAACTTGTTATTGTTAAGCACCTCTATGATAGCGAATATTGGGGGGTGAGGACCGTAGAATTCAAACTACACTTTGCTGTTGTAACTCTCAACTGCATATTTGTTGTTCGAATGAAACCAAATCTCAGAGTTTCAGCCACAGAGAAGGTGGAAAATTTGAACCTGTCACATTATTTTCGAGAACGTAGCCAGCAAATCTGCTACATTTTTCTTCAGACGGTGCTCCAGGAAAAAGCACAAAAGCGTTTGACAAGTAATTTCCATGTAAGCATGATACTCCTAAGAAAGCAGTGACTCATTGTCGAAATTCTAACACTGTTTTGATAATCTGAACAATCCATGAGTAATACCTACACATGTTTCTCGTCACGAGTTGAAAGATGTTTATGTTCATCGCTCTTCTGCAAATATGAGCTTCTCAATATGGATATGTCCACACCTGTGGAGTAACGGCTAGCCCAGGTTCGATTCCCTGTCGGGGCAATTTACCTAGTTGAGGATTTTTCCGGGGTTTTCCCTCAACCGAATATGCGCAAATGCTAGGTTGCTTTCTGTGCTGGACCCCTGACTCATTTCACCGGCATTATCACCTTCATCTAATTCAGACGCTAAATAACCTAAGGTATTGACAAAGCGTCATAATATAACCAACTAAAATAAATATATAGACATATATAGACATAATTTGGTTCTTCTCCCACCAGCATTGTTAGAGGTAAAAACCGCACCCTACGAGTGAAAGAATTATAAATGAATTGAGGTAAGGTAAAGTACCCAAATAAGAGACAGGGCCCCTAATATGAGATACATTGTTAACTTCTCCAGTACAATTTGCCATCTTTCGACAACTATGGGAAATCAATGTTTGTGCTTCTAAGGCATCGTATTCTTTGTCTAACCTCAGTTGAAAGTAAGCAACGAAGCTGAGAGCAAGAAAAGTAATTTTTGACACTTTGAACGTTTTAGTGGTTTTTGTTGAGGAAGTGAACAGCAGTTAACGTAAGATACAACAAATTTATTATTAATTTTATAAAATTGCTGGGAAAACGTTGCATATAATAAGGTAGATTGATAATAAGAAAGATAATAATTTATGACCTTGGGTAGCTATTTCATTTTTATTTATTCCGTTCTTTAATAAGAGATACCTAGGGGTCTATTAAGAGATAGTATCTCTTATTTAGAACCCTTATTTGGCATTATTATGATGTCCACCTTTGAGAGTTTACGAAAAGCGTTAATGCTTCTATTCGTGTCAATTTGTCTGCCAGTAACTACGAGTACATAAGAATCAATGAAAGATTAATTTAACTATTAATTAAAATTAATTACGATTTAGGTCAATCATTAATTATCCATTGTCCTCAATTATTCATTACAAAAATTACTAACTGAAATGATTAAGTTACCGTTATTAATGACTAAAATTAATTATTCATTGAGATGACAATAATATCAATAGCTAAAATCAATTAAAATTGGCTAGTCCGACAATATTTACCTTACTTAAAAATCCAAATATAAGTGGGTAATTCGTAAAATATTCTCTATATATTTCAAATAAAAATCTTTTGTAATTATTAAAACCATTAAATTTAATTGTGATTCCTTGTTTCGAAAATTTCGTTGGACCTGTGTAAATATCGCCACTACAGCCACTGCCAGCGTTTGTGGCGCGTATCCTTGAGTAAAAAGCCAGTCACTGAGCACTTGTTGTCAGTGTAGATGAGAACGGTAACACGCAACACTCCACGTAAGCAATCTGCGAACGCAGTTGTCAGTCTTATTGTCCACTGACTGCGTCAAATGCAAGACACTCGCACTTTGCATTTCTGGGATGTATCCTTGAGTACACTGTCTAGTCAGTGGCATCTGTTACCACTTCGGCTGAGAGTGGTACCATCTCCTAAACAGATGTGACGTCAACAATCTGCCAATCACAGTTGTCAGATTTCATGCCCACGACTGTGGCAAAGATAAGTCATTCGCTCTCAACGTTTCCATTACTTATTTCACGCGCCAGAAACGGTGACTTTAGTTATACCACAGTTAAGGAAGCAGCAGCAGCAGCAGCAGCAACAACAACAACTACCTCAAGAGCCGCAAGCCTCAACCAGTGGGGAATCGCATGTAAAGTCATCCAGGGCAGGAAAAAGAGTTATCATAAAATCAACTCTTTATCAGAACCAAATGAGAGAGCGAGAGTTTAGATAGGGAAAAACAAACAAAAGATGATGCTCGCAAGAAGTTGTTCGAAAAACAACAAAAACCACAGAAAAACGCAGTCCAAGAAGCACTGCTTGATTTCGTTCAGTGATGAAGAATCCGATGTGGAAATGCAATTAATTAACTCTAGTGACTCGGAAAATGGAGAAAATTATGATGATGGACGGTGCTTGTTTTGCACTGAATTTTTTTTTCAGAGAACACCAGGGCCCAGAGGGAGAAATAGACTCAGTGTTCAAAATGTCATCGTTGGGCACACGAAGACTGCAGCACTTATAATGAACCTTTTGTTTGTTCAACTTACTCAATACAGCGAAATAAGAATTGTGTCAATTAAAGGAGCCTGCAAAATAAGTGTCATCGACTTAAAATTAAAATATGAAGATCGAAGTTTAATATTCTATCATTTTTCTTTTCTATGAAAATATTAACGTCAGCAATAGTAGCCTAAATAAGATTAGTACATTCATGCTCCATTTGACCGACTTTCCGATGTGGAAATCCAATTAACTCTAGTGACTCGGAATATGGAGAAAATTATGATGATAGAAGGTCCTTGTTTTGCACTGAATTTTTTCAGAGAACACCAGGACCCAGGGTGAGAAATAGACTCAGTGTTCAAAATGTTGTCGTTGGGCACACGAAGACTGCAACACTTATAATGAACCTTTCATTTGTCCAACTTGCAAAATACAGCGAAATAAGTACTGTGTCAATTGAAGGAGTCGGCAAAATAAGTGTCATCAACTTAAAATTAAAATATGGAGATCGAAGTATAATATTCTATCATATTTCTTTCTCTAGGAAAATATTAACGTTAGCAATAGTAGCCTAAATAAGATTAGTACATTCATGCTCGATTTGACCGAATTTGTGTTGTTTTCGTAAACCATCTTAATTTCGCTTGGAAAAATAGTAAATAAACAACAGCATTTCCGTTGAGAGGAGTTAGATCACTGTTGCACTGATCCCTTTCAATTTTAAAGTGTTCCTGAACTTATTAAAGTATCTACATGACTTAACAATGTTACATATTGCTTCAATATTCAGCCATATGATAATAATAATTTTTGCCCATGTTCAAAAATAAAGTTAAATAACACACGTATCTCTTATTTGGAACCCCTTTCCAAAACATCATTATTTCCCAGTTTTACTTTTTTATAATTAAAAGTAATAATAAAAACTGACTAAAATTTGTATTGTCAATTCTAAAAATAGACGAAATGCTGTATGTATTCCACTCATTCAGATTAAAAATGTTTATTCTCATCCTCATTTATAAGCAGTTAAAACAAGTGTCTCTTATTTTGGTCCTTTACCTTATGTCTGTATTTTAGAGCGCTAGTTAAAAGTTTCCTAGTTACAGTAGGTATTTAGATTTTTTACTTGGATATTTAACGACGCTGTATCAACTACGAGGTTATTTAGCGTCGATAGAATTTATGGTAGCGAGATTATATTTAGCGAGATAAGACCGAAGATTCGCCACAGATTACCTGACAGTTGCCTTACGGTTGGGGAAAACCTTAGCGAAAACCCAACCAAGTAATCAGCCCAAGCGGGAATCGAACCCGCGCCCGAGCGCAACTCCGGATCGGACTTAGCCGACTGAGCTACGCCGGTGGCTGTGTTTATATTGATAATCGATTTTGCATATGGGTGGTTCCATAAAAACAGTGTAATGTCGTTGGTAAAAATTAAATCATACCAAATGATGTTTCAGTACCACTTTGTTTATTGCAGTGTCCTATGCTGAGTTGCCAAATTTCTTGTGGAATATAGTTATTTGTGCCGAAATGAAAATCGCGTCGAAGTCTTTATGAGAAATTGAACTGTACCCAATAAAATATCTCCCGAAGACTAGCTGGTAAAATGTATCAATCTCTCAGCCGTAGTGGAAGCAGATTTGTCTAGAATAAAGAATAATGAATAAACCCTTTCCTCTGCAGTGTACAGACCTCAGAAGTGAACATTATGAAATATAATTAACTTCTTCAAAAGTCTCGAATGGATATTGTTCAACTTTCACCTATCCATCGAACATTTAACACAATACCTGCAATGCTTCATCAATATAAATTAATACATGTTTTAGTAAATAAAGCATGAATTTATAGTAACGGAAACGTCCACAAAAATAGTAAATAATGTACCTCTTTCAAAGAAGGTGTGCAAAATAAGGCTTGAGATTTTTTCTGTGTTTTACTGTGTTTATTTGAGCTCTGAGAAGTCTAATAATTAATTTGTCTAGCCGCAATACATTTTTGTAGATTTTTAATCGTAAGTGATTATATGCGAAAAAATATCTGCCCCGTTTTTAAAGTTAAAACAATAATATTTGCCAATCTATTGAACCTAAGAACATAATTTCGCTTTTCAAAGCTCAATAATATATATAAATTATCTAGCCCAAATTTCAGCTCTGTCTAATAGTTTAAGAGAAAAAGGAACATAACCTCATAATAATGTAGTTTTAGGAAAACTGCATTTGAAAACAAAACAATACATCACAACTTACATCACTACATTTCTGCAGAATAATAATCATTATTTGCTTCAACTGATTCCCTATGCCCCTTCTTTTGCCATTTTCTACCGTAGCTTCCTTTCGAGATGCTTCTGTAGCCTTTTATGCTTTCAACACACGTTCTTTGTCGAGTTGTCTCAATGATGTTGTAGTATTGAATCCTGTTTCATAACCATTTCTTTGAAAACGTTTAATCTTCCAATTGAATCCCCATTAAATGCTATCACTGCGTAACAGACACTAGTCACCACTGCACCATATTAAAAATGCACTGTTTTAGGAATTTGATTCCATATGCTATTGTTGAAACTTTCATTTCAATGCTGAGTTTGTCCATGCAAACATTTCATTTTGCAGTTTCTCTTTCGTTAAATCTTTGTAAATAGGGTTAAAATGGCATTTAGGAGTGAGTGTTTATGCTGGTAGATTGTAACACAAGCAAAACCGTTTTTGAAGCTAACACAATGAATCTGCGCCTTTCGGACACAGCTCATTTTGTGGATGTGAGTTGGTAGGTGCTTTGTGTGAAAGGATGTCCATACTGCATTATCCACATCTTTCAAACTCCGAGTGTTTTTTTCTAACGGTTAAGCCATAGTATGTCTATAATAATCAATGTATTTCTGCATTACCCTATTCACCTCTTCACCCCACTACCTCTCTACTCGCTTCAGCCCACTGTTCCCTCATCACAACCTAGCCTAACTGCCCGCACGAGAGGCAACCTTATTCTATCTGTACCTCCACACCGTACCTCTCCACATTCTCCTTTTTTCACTAGGGGAGACCCGGGCAAAACGAATAACACGAGCAAAGAGAATAATGCCTATTTCTTAGAAACGCCAACAGATGGCGCTTTCTGCTATATTGGGGAAGAATCCCAACCTGATTTTGCTGCTGGAACTGACTTGTCGTCATTCTAGCTAGTGACAGAAGAAGTCAGCGTGCGTTTGAAGAAAATTGACTGTTTTCTTAAAATATTTCAAGGTAATACAAATATATGTACAAAATACAATACTGCAGAAACTCTTTGTTATGTGATAGTAATATATAGGCGATACTATTACTTATAAAGTGCCGTACTTACGAAGAAGATTATTGACGTTTGTGTTTGTATAATTTAAAATGAAAAGCGAAATGCCGTCTGCGGGCAAAGTGAATAGGGCAAAGTGGATAAATTATCCGCTTTGCCCTGCCACCTTTATTTGACTGTATAAGTATTAGCTGTATTTTTTTATGTATTTGTCTATTGTAATAAAGCGCGTTAGATCATTGTACATAGTGGAGGCATTAAGTCACACTAATTAAATTATAAATCAGCAACACTAATCTTAATTTTTACTTAAAAAGTTCGTAATGTGTTTTTACATGGTTTAATTTTTCAAGAGGAAGATGGAACAAGCCAAATGGTCTGAAGAAGTCATGAAGAAAGTACTTGAAGAAATAAATTCTCTAATCAGTGGTTCTGTTATCTGGCAATACAACCATAATATATGTGTTCATGAAAATTTTTGCTCCAGATGAACTTACAGATCGCCCACTTGAGACAGAAATGAGCGAAACGACAGCTGGCTCAGATTTAACAAATTCTGCGGTGCCAGCTTCTTCAACGGCTGAAGAAACAGTTAATGCTCATTCAGAATCAACTACCACTGTGACGTCTTCATCTTCAGAGATTGAAGAAATATTGAATACATCAATTACACTCAGATTTTCAGTTCCGGTTACACCAAAATCCTCAACATCGTCAGCAAGAGAACCCAAGTCACTTCTTTTGATTTAGACCAGTGCCAAAAGTGGATGCTCGAAAGATACGAGGTAAACGAAGAAAATGTCAGCGCTCTGAAACCTTTACATCTATACCGATTAAAAACGTTGAAAGAGAAGTAACTTACGGGCAGGAGGAAAAGTAGAAGAAGTCCAAGTCTTCAGTGCCAGTGAAACGTCGACTTGTTCAAATTTGTATTTTGTACTAATCTAACGTGCTGTAAATGGCTGTAATAACATTTCTGATCGTCTCATGTGACTCATTAACATCGTGTTTATGTGTTGATTTAATTTTATTATCAGTTCATAAAAATTAAATAGAAATGTGAAAATATTATAGGGATATTCACTTTGTCCGGGTACCCGGGCAAAGCGAATAATTAACGACATTTTCTTTCTCAAATCATATCACTGTCCGTAGGTATGGGAAACGAATTGCTGTTTTTTAGATATGTGGACAACATGTGTCACAACCAATGTCACGAAGTTTTTGTTTCGGGTGTACCAAAATACAGTCAGTGGCATTGTTTATTCTTAGCTTATCTGCTTTGCCCGGGTTTCCCCTATATCATTCGTCTGTGGAATTCCCTACCTCTCTTAACAAGGACTGGTGGTAACTAAAACAGCTTAGCTTTATGCTTACTAAGTATTTTGTAACAAATATATCTACGTATTTAAGTTAATTCTAAGATATGCATTACTTAAATAGTTTTAAGATTAATTTTTGTAAATAGTAAATAATGCCTCTATCTTTCATACTCTTCTTAAAATATGTAGTCCACACCTATGGAGTAACGGTTAGGTGCGTCTGACCGTGAAACCTGGTGACCCGGGTTCGAATCCCGGTCGGGGAAAGCTATCTGGTTGGGATTTTTTCCGGGGTTTTCCTCAACCCAATACGATTAAATACTGGGTAACTTTCGGTGCTGGACTCTGGACTCATTCCACCAGCATTATCACCTTCACTTCATTCAGACGCTAAACAACCTGAGATGTTGATAAAGTCGTAAAATAACCCAATAAAAAATTAAATATGTAACATCACATTTGTGGCGGCCGGGTAGCTCAGTTGATAGAGGCGCTCGCTACGGACTGGAAGGTCCGGGGTTCGATCCCGAGTGGTGACGGGATTTTTCTCGTTGCCAAACTTTCAGAACGGCCCCGAGATTCACTCACCCTCCTGTAATATTGAGTACCGGGTCTTTCGCCGACCACACCACCTTATTCTAGTGCCGAGGTCATGGAAAGCATGGGGCTCTACCTCCATGCCCCCCAAGTGCCTTCATGGCATATTACGGGGATACCTTTACATTTTTTCCTTTTTTTACCTCACATCTGTAACATTACTAACATTACTCGTAATTTGTGACAAAATTGGTAACTTGTACATTTTATTTTCCCTTGGTGTAATTGAAGAGAAAATATCAGGTCTTAATTTTATCAGGTTAAATAGATGGATTTATTATTATTATTATTATTATTATTATTATTATTATTATTATTATTATTATTATTATTATTATTATTAGCAGCAGCAGCAACAGCAGTAGCAGTAGCAGCAGTGGTAGTAGCAGTAGTAATAGGCTAGTAGTCTGTGAGCATTACCTATTTGATTCTTGTCATATAACCCATGTCCGTCGAAATCTTTCCTCAATTTCCTACGGACACGCAAGCTATTATATATGAACTGAAGGGTACGGCTACTAGGTCAGATGGTAAAGGCGATGTGGATTTGATTAAGTTGCGCAGTACAAGCATACAAATAAGCAATGCTGGATGTTAAATAATATAACATATACTTAGTAATTAATTAAATGTGTAAAAGAATACAAGTATATACAATGAGGTTAACTGACATAAAAGAACATATGGCAAAATATATAACAATATTAAACTAAATTAAATAATAAAAAATTAGAATTAATAGCCGATAAATAATAATCAGTACAATATACTTTAAGCTCAAAGTCATATTCAATCTTAACTCGGCTACTAATAAAGTTATTAACATACATCTGTACACTGGCTCGCAAAACTTTTGTCCTATAAAATAATGTGGAAGTGAACTTTGTGAGATATTATGTTGACAGTATGTCGTCCTGGGAAGGGAGGTATTTGAACTCTGAGTTGCAGGTATTTACCTAGAGAATCGAACCAAAGACAACCTTTTAGAGCAATAACGGTATATGTAACGGAAGAAATAAAAAAATGAGTTTATTTTGCACCGAAATGTTTAAAACATGTTGTTTATTTATTTCTCTTGAGTATTATATAATATTCCAGGAAAATTGTTCATCTTCTCTGCACGTATAAATACCATGTTGGATCATAAACATAGAATAGATCACATCGCGTTTTGACAAGAATATTATGAATATCCATGGGAAAATGTAATATTTTCAGATTAAAAGATTTTCTCAAACACCAATCATAGGCGTATTCAGGTATTTCGTCCTATTGGGTCCACAAGGTTCCAGCCAGAATATTTTAAACCAACACAACGCACTGGAAGTATTTCTGTCGCTGTTTGGGGATGGATTTCCAGGCTATGAGGAAGTACTCTTTGTAAAATTGAAGAGAATTTGACTTCCCAGCAATATATCCACATGTCCGGGGTTCGATCCCAGGTGGTGACAGGATTTTTTCTCGTTGCCAAACTTTCAGAACGGCCCCGAGGTTCACTCAGCCTCCTATAAAATTGAGTACCGGGTCTTTCCCGAGGGTAAAAGGCGGTCAGAGCGTGGTGCCGACCACACCACCTCATTCTAGTGCCGAGGTCATAGAAAGCATGGGGCTCTACCTCCATGCCCCCCAAGTGCCTTCATGGCATGTTACGGGGATACCTTTACCTTTACCTTTTTACTGGAAAATACAGCATGCTATCTAGCATGCGCATGTTACAACCTGATATAATTATATTTTTTCAACAGGACAATTCCTCCATCTACATATCTTTGTTGTATCAGATATGGTTCCAATATCATGTTTGGTGTTGAAGCACAGACATTTGCTATTTCTATATGCTTTGCTTATTTTTAATTCGTTATCCACATTTTCATTCCATTACTATTTGAGAGCAATATGCAAACCTTTTTTTTATGTGTGCAAAATACAAATTAAACTGCTGTATCCTACGGGATATAATTGACAATCAAGTTTTAAATTATACACATACCCATAAAAATTTGTGTTAATAAAATTATTTATCCGATCTTTTTAGAATATTAATCTATTGATTGTTAGTGCCACCTTTAATCAATGTAATTTTATTAGCGTGACAACAGCCAAAGAAAAATAAGCTATAGGCTCATTATAACGCAAAGAACCGTGGCGTGAGGAGGAGCTACAAAATGTCGTGTTTATTAAATTTAGCTATATCACTAGCTAGACCACTAAGTAAACATATTCTCTTTAAGTAGCTTGGTTCAACCTTTCTGTTGTGAGGAGGGGTGGTTTGTTACCAGCGGGAAGACTACCTGCAGCCTACACTACTCTCCTAGAGTGAGTACAGATACCAACTTAAGAACTAGAAAAACTGTACAGTATATCGGATAAAAGTTTTGCGAGCCAGTGTACAGTATTAAATTATTACAAACATACGGTAGACTAATGAGAGGAGAAAATGTGTCAAAGAATTTAGAAGACACCAAACTAATACTTTACCAAACAGGCGAATATCAGCTAATTTTTTACCAAACAAGCGAATCTCTCAATACCAATACACGTTACTATAATCTGAATACTTTCAGAATAACCCGCGTTATAACTTCCGCGTTCTCGAAACTTCAATACTAATCCAATATTATTCTTCGTGGCACAATTTAAAATCCTCTCTTCTATATCTCTACGCAAAGCGAATCTTCGAGTCTAACTTGTCTACATGTCTAGGCAGAGACGAGTTCCCAAGTAGTGATACAATACTAGAGGTGTGGAAAAAATAACATAACGGTTATTTTGGAACAGTTCCTTGTTTGGAACTGTTCCAAAAAGTAACAGCACCTTGGAATACTATGTTCCAAAATAACAGTGTTGTTCTGAGCTAGTACGAAATACTTGCGGTTACAAAATACTCGTTCCACTTTGGAATTACTTCATGACAACGCCTGTTCCACAGAACGGAACATGTTTGGCACTATTGGAAGCAGTGACGCAAACTTTTGGAAAACAGTGGGTGGCTCAAACATTTGAGGTATAAGTTAAATAAATCTCAACACGACAAATTATTGGATTGGCTCGGATCCCACGAGCACATATAAGTTGGCACCACTGTTTGAAAGCAGAATTGATAATCCTTTCGTTGTTCTGAAATAAATGTTGAAACTAAAGTGAAAGATAAATAGTAAAGATACGAAGATCGTCTTTAAAAATGCACACATTATATTGGAACTGATGTTACTGAGTGTAGGATTCTATCAAATAAAATAATGTCTGTGTTATAGTAACTATATTGTGAATTTTATCAAGGGAGATGAAAAAAAATATATAGGTTATGTTTTATTTCCAAATATTTACATTTTTAGTTTCATTACCAAGTCTTGAAATTAAATTAAAGTCTGTTGAAACATGACTGTATTGTTGAAGTTATTTTATAAAAAAAAATACAACGGTAAATTTTCATATGAATTTTAGCACGGCCGAAATGATTATAGCTCTTATTTACTAATTTTTGAAGAAATTTAACACTGCTGTGACCTTCAGCTAAGCAGTAGAGGAAGAATAGGTTAGGTTTTATTTACCATTGGGATCCACTTCGATTTCGTGACCAATTTACAAATAATTTAAAATTACATTAGATTTCCTGCGTCGAACAAACCTGATCTACGAATTCAATTTAGAATTAGAAAAGATTTCTTTTCCACAAATTCACATCTCGACTCATTATGACATTATACTGCATCACATAGCATACAGGTAAATATGTGATCATTTAGCGTCCTAAACACCATTGTTATATTACATACTAGTCATACGTACGTACATGTTCCTAAATACTACTGTTACATTACACATTAGTCGTGCGTGGCTCTTCCAGTGAGCTCTATGCTCACTGTTACATTACATACTACCTGTTACACAAAATACTTACAGTTCCAAAATACTTCCTGTTACAAAATACTCGCTGTTATGGCACTACATTATGAGTTATGACCTAGGACTATGACTATAAAGTAACGTAACAGCCTGTTCCAAAACACTACTGTTACATTACATACTAGTAGTACTGTACCTGTCATGCAAAATACTTGCAGTTCCAAAATACTTGCTGTTACAAAATACTCGCTGTTATGGAACTACATTATGAATTATGACCTAGGGTTATGACTATTAAATAACGTAACAGCCTGTTCCAAAACACCACTGTTACATTACATACTAGTAGTACTGTACCCGTCATGCAAAATACTTGCAGTTCCAAAATACTTGCTGTTACAAAATACTCGCTGTTATGGAACTACATTATGAGTTATGACCTAGGGTTATGACTATTAAATAACGTAACAGCCTGTTCCAAAACACCACTGTTACATTACATACTAGTAGTACTGTACCTGTCATGCAAAATACTTGCAATTCCAAAATACTTGCTGTTACAAAATACTCGATGTTATGGAACTCGTAACCAGCGACGACAACACCTGTTCCACAGAACGGAATATCTTTGGCACTGCAGTGTTGTCAATTTAGCGACTTTATCACTAGATCTGGCTACTTTGAACAATTTTTAGAGACAAAATCAATATCAACTTTTAATTCTGAATTGGGTCCTGCATAAATATAACCCAAATTAAATAATATATTTATATATGTAAAGATTAATTTCTGATTCTACAGAATTTATTTGTTATGGGAACAACATGGAATCAGGCCACAGAGGAAAAAAAAACTAGAGAAGAGGGATTCGATCCGTCGATCGAACTTCGGCGTATATAATAAATGGTGGTACTGTTATTTCGGAACTGTTATTTGGAACCTAGTATTTTTATGGAACTGGAACAATTGGAACTGTTACGAGAAAATAACATTTTCCATCTATATGCGATACTACTCGCCTAATCAAGAAACCTTTTTCCCCTCTCTCTCGTCTGCCCACAATTCCTTGCTGCTATTAGGAATATTTCGACTGCTTGGAAGGATTCAATACTCGGTCCTTCTTTTCGTACTTCTTAATTTCGAACTTCGAAGACATGTGATTCTAGAATATTCTAATTAATGTTACTTTAAACATCTCTAATTGAGATTCTGGCCGATATGTAGCCTACATCTATTATCAGTCAGTACAGATATGTGTCAGAGGAAGAACAATTGTTTGTATACATCTGAAGTCTGACTAGTGTAATATGTAACTAGTCAGCGATATATGCAATGAAGGGGAAAAGGAATTAGCCACACTAATCAATTATCTCCTTGTTTAGTTGCCTTATGAGCGATGCCTTATTTGTCAAGTTTAGACCTATCTTCTGACAGTTGGCTAAACAACAATTACTTTTAAATGGTAATACGCAATCCATCGCAACATCATATGAAACAGATTATTCCACAGCAGTAGCTATAAAAGCTCGAATTCTACCGTGTACTACCATTCACGGTTTGAATATCTGAAGTCCTAACATCAAAAGTGAAAGATAGAGAGAAAATAATTAAAGATTTCCAGCAGGCAAACTACGTCGACATCGTCGAACTCTATGCTGGTTGTTATCGATCTCGTATGTCTTAGATCAAGTAGTCTGTCACAATCTGAATCCAACTTTTTTTGTTGGTCTACCCAGGTTTTGAGTTTTCATTGTAGTGTCACTAAGCGTGACATATTCCAAACATATAGAAATAAATTAATAAATCGTGTTAAAATTCTGCTTATTTCCAATTAAACAAACCAAATTAATTAATTTTAAGAATTGACTATAACTTCCGTATTATGAAAAAGATGTTATAGCAGAGCTCTCCAAAAAGCGTATCGTCATTCGTGCTCTCGATGCTGCCCGCCGAACACAGCCTGTGCTGTAAGGCTAGAGAAGGGGAAGAGACTCGTACCTCAACAGATGGGAGCGATCAGTGGGGGATCGCGGCAACGGTCTGCTTAGGTTTACAAATAATAATATCAAAAGAATAAGAAATATCATACATTTGTATATTATTTTGACATATATGAAGCTGGAGCCTCGTCTGTTGCTATTGACACAAACCATTGCAAATTCAACCTCTTCTGTCCTATGGTGCCTTTCAGTGCCTGGAAAAGATCTTCTCCAGTTATATTTTGTAATTACATCTAGAAGACATTCAGACTCAGTAATGTGTTCATTAACTCCTCGGATGAAAATCGCTAGGTGAGCTTTGTCATTTCTCTGTGCTTTCGTCCAATGCAAGTAAGTAAGCTACAAATTGGTTAATTGTGGTTTCGACTTCAGATTCAATTATATTTACAATCTTGAAATTCCTTCTCTGAACTGTAATTGCAAACAATTTAATTTTCTTAAACTTTGACCTTGTTCTGGACACAGTATTTTAGTAACGTCCTGTATCCACGACTTTACAAATGATGCTTCTGTAAAGGGCTTCATTGATTTTCTAAAATTCCAAGCTAGAACATAGCTAGAAAGAAGCTTTTTTTTGTTTAAGACTGAGTACACGTGTGTGATTTGTGTTTGTATTTTCTTGTTTTATATTTATCAAAATATTTGTAGGCCTACACATTTCACCTAAAATTGAACGAAAAACTATATGTTTGTCATGCAGAACTGAGTGTAAACGTATTGTAATACAGGGACATCATTTTATTTTTACTAACATTTTTAATATTAACCTGGCTATACCTTTGGATTAATGGTTCAGAGCCGGAAACTCCTTCTACGATTGAAGTTCGATGATTCTGGCGTAAAATACAAACAAATCACTTTACTAAGTATAGGAGGGAAGAAAAGTAGTTAATCCATTTACGTAAAACAGGAGATATCGTAATTTTGAGTTTATTTTCATTAGATTTTTGTTTAATCAAAATACAGTACAGTATTAACATTGAGTGTTTTTACTCACGAACTGAGTTATCCATGCGGACGGATTCATTATGCAGTGTATATTATACTGTCTACAGCACATTAGCATACAATATAGGCCTAGAGAATGAAGTTCAATTGAAAAATAATTATAATATGGATTTTTAAACACATTTTTGAAAATGGTGGACGTTCATTTAGATACAGGCTTCAGTTCTTTTGTGCATATTATCGCACTATAGACTATTGTACCTATTTCCAATTACCAATTTCGTCCTTCGTACGAGTAACTCATGTTGAAATAATTCTGTACCTACTCTATAAAAGAGTACCTTACGTACTGTAAATTTAATCTTCACTTCTGCCCGATCCGAAAAGATAAAATTACTCAGAAATGCTATCTACTGTCCGTTCAAGTGGTTTTGTCGCAGGGTCGTAGAATGGGGGGAGGAAATCACGTGGCAGTTAATTGCTTAACGAGGCCCTTTTATTTAAGTTATTTTAAACAGTTGTATAATATTACGTAGACGTCCATTTCCTAACAGAAATTAATGTTTTAAGAAAAGAGCTAAGACAGCCCAGCTACTAGACTTTACAGAGGGGCGAACAGAAGCGGGTGGGGGAAACCGGGATGCGACGTAGGCAAACGGACGACAGTACCTGTGTGAAAATATGATTCAATATTGAAAGCTCTTTCGTCACTGCAAAACGCGAACATATTTTTGGAAAGTACTATACTCACTAACTCAGTACTGCATACGCTGCCTCGGTTCTGTGTGGAGAATGGTTGGATGTTTACTAGTAGAGGGGGTGGGAGTGAAGTATATTCAAAAACTCAGGTACAATAAAAATTTAAATAAAAATAAAATGATGTCCCTGTATATTGATTATTATGTATAACCAACAGTTATACAGATAGTCCCAAAATAAATTATTTTCATATATCCAACATGCCTGTAATTGTATGATATTCTTTGTGAAGATTCGAGTATTGTCGTCGCATGTAGAATTTTAACACATCCTTAAGAATTTTCGAACAAATTAAGCATTTCACATTCTCCCCACTAACACAAAAAATTCATCTTCCTATTCATCCTTGAATCTACTACGTCGATGATTAGAAGACATTGTGAGACGGTGGAACATTTCGACCAACACAGTGATAATGGCAGTCCGCCACTGCTCTTCGTTTGCGCATAGACATTGAGTACAGTGCAGGTGGGGATGGGTGAGGCGGAGCGCGCTCATTACGTACTGGCTTCGGTTCCGTTCAGGGGCTTACTCGCGAGTAGGCTTTTGGAGACGTCTGTGATAGGAACTATAAGATGAGCAAATGACTACAGTAGTCTATATAAAACACTATGCAAGACTGGAATAAACATTAGAAAGGAAGAAGACAATAAATAATTAACATAACACATTGACAGGACGTGTTTAACATAAAATTATGATACGAAGACTAAAATTCGTAACAAACACGTGATGATGTCTGTGAACGTTACACCCACCCCTGATTCTGCCTACGAATCCATTAAATACCTCCCATATGTCTCGACTGTTATTTGGGCTGCCTAAGCAAAAATGAACAGCTTAAGTCAGATACCCTGTACAACAATCATACACCATTAAAACCAGACAAATTTCCAGGCAGCCCGCTCCTTGAATGACTCAAACAATAATAAACTTTATCAGTTATGACAGATACAGAATCTTCAGACGAGATAAGTGTGAGCAAAATCTGAACGCCTACTAAACACTTAGAAACAGAATAAATCAGGCCATTTGAAATGCAAAACTTCCGACGCACATAAACCATCGATTCTTTTGCTAGTTCATCTGAAATGTGGGAAAACACATGTTGCTTAGTACTGAAACAGAAAAACTTGCAGGCTCAATATGACATTCTGCTTGACATCCTTAATGAATGTTTCACAAAATCATCATCAAAATTGACAATTAAACTAGAAATTAAAATTTAAATCAACTTCGTCCACTGAAGTTAGGAAAGCATTAAAACGGATTAAAACAAATTCACAAGGTACAAATGACATAAAAATAATTCTTTTAAATAAAGTAACCACATTATATTCCTTACATTGGCCCGTATATTCAGCTATTCACGTAATTATATCCTCCACATATGAAATTAAAAAAAAAAAAAACATACTGCGACCTTTTCCGAAAATTAATTATCCATCTGCGCCCAATGATTTTAGACTAATCAGCATTCTTCCCCTGTCTCAGAGGCTTTGGAATATATCGTTCACAAACAAAACCAGACTATCTTAACTCTTATAAGTATGGACCGTATTATGTCCCAAGACTATACTATATTGGTGTGACGTCATGTTTGGCACGTGGGATAGGTACTATAAGGGAACACTTGCATCTTGTGTGTGGTGCAGTTGACGTTCTATTCATAGATCTCGAAGACTGTTGAAAATGCATTCTAGTGATAGAGATTGATACTATGATAACCTTTCCTGCAAATTAAATTTTTTTTTTTTCATCTAGTTATTTCATTTATTTTACTGGTACTGGCAGAGTTAAGGTCATAAGGCCTTCTGTTCCACTGAGAAATAAAAATACATAGCAAATGTAAATAACATCAATACAGAAAATAATAGAATATTAAGAAGAAGAGGAGAAAGAAGAGGAAGAAGCTGAAGATAAAATGTAGATGTATTCAGTTACATGTAATTCTGAGAGTTAAACAATTACAATTTTGTTTTAAATACGACAATTTGGATCGAAGGAATCATTAACCTAATGATATATTAAAAATAAATATTCTACAAAAGTAATATTTCAAGAAAGAACATATTACAGTGACCAAAAGCAGTCTTTCTGACAATCGGCTTTTGAAAGTATTAAGTGACTTACAACTCTTTATACTATGTACATTAAAATACGCTATTTTCACTCTTTACACAGTCATAACGAATGAGGCTTACATTGATCAAACATTATTAAATTTACTGTATTGTACACAATTCACATAATCAGTAGACTGTAGTATTATGAAATAAAATACCTTGCATTACAACACACAATACTGTACATAAGCTTAAGAGTGTAAATAATGTTTTTATAATTATAGAACTTTTTTTATAAATTTAATGATCCTTTATTAGATTTTCTATCGTTATGGATAAAAATCATGATCCTACTCGCGATCTTATTCGCATGTAATCTTCATCTTACGATGTTTGGATGACGTATATACGTCCGTTGATGTGATATATATATATATATATGTATATACGTCATCCAAACATCGTAAGATGAAGATTACATTTGTAAAATTTCTTTCCACCCATAAGCAGTGCTGACTAAGATCAGACGCTATGGACAGTACTCTATAACAGAGTCACCAGTATGAAATGATAAATTCCGAGCCTTTGGCTTGAGATAAACTCGATAGCTCAGTGGTAGAGCGCCTGACCGGAGAACAGAAAGTCGCAGGTTCGATTCCCGCTCGAGGTTGTGAAACTTTTCTTTCATACCATGGCATGATTGTGACTATAATAGTATTTAATTCATTATTCGCATTTTATCATTCACAATTGAATCCTCTAGATTCAAACCCCCTTAAAGATCATTTTGTTCATAGTTGAGTTATGTCCACATATTGTTTGCTAAGAGTGAATTCTAATGATTTATATAGTTTGAATTAAATAAGCCAGTGAATTTAAAGCAAAAGGTTTGTTAAAAGTGCTGTTAGGTAGAAAATTTCCTCTATTTGCCATCAGTTACTGACAAAATTCTTTAATTCGTGAAAGTGGATATAGGGGATTTTTAATCTAAAGGATTCAGTGGACTAATGGGATGCTCCTATGAGGAAATTCAACAGAGGCAAAACAGGTTTTCTGATGGCAGAAAAAGGCTGTAAGATGTATAACAGGGATTAAGCAAATAGGCTCCTGTAGGAGGTATTTTCAAGAGTTTAAAATAATGACTGTACATTGTCTTTACATTTTTTTACAGTTTGTTGTTTATTAGAGAGAATTATAATACATTCAATTTGAGACGTGATGTACACTAGAGAAGTAAATCATATTGACTATGAACACACTAGATTAGTAAAAGTTCAAAATTGTTATAGATTTGTCGGAATTAAACTTTTTAATTTACTTCCCTCAAGTGCAGTATCCTGTAATATTAATAAATTTAAGACTGCATTGAAAACTGGCTTATGACCAAAGCATTTTATAATATTAATGAGTTTGAAATGGCTGATAAATTAGATCTTATATTTCAATTATGAAGCTTTAGTTTTTCTCTGGTTGTTCTTTTTTATTTAGCCTAATACAATATTTTGTTTAATGGCCGGTCTCTCTATCTCTTAAATAAATAAATGCTTACCGAATAAGGTGGTGTTAAATATTTGGAAGGAAACATTTTTTCCTGGGAAAACTATGGACTTTCTACCGATATGGTATTATACTTTTTTGTTACATACATCATGAAATATTTGCTCTGAAAATCTGCAGGGTTATTTCACTTCCACTCTGTACATAGATAGAAGACGTTCAATCACAGTACTTTCAAGGCACGAATCCTGGACATATTATGAAGTCCACCACCATTTTGTTCCTTCGCGCTTAGATTTTCCAGGATCATTCACTTTACACGAAAAAAATTTTTTGTCTTCTTTTCTCTTAAACACATTTAGAAACACATATTCTACAAACGTCTTTCGATTAGAATTCTCGGTTCCAACAAATGATTTTTAATAATATTTCTGTCACGTTTACGATTTAAGAGTATTTTAATACTTTAATTATTAATAAATCACTTATTGATGTTTGGCAACACTAATACCAGACGCGAGTTCAACCTAAGGCCTGACAACCGCGGGACTTAAGGACAGTCACCTCGTGAGAAAGTTCTGATGGCACTGATCACAAAACAGCCTCCACTACTCAGAAAAGTGGTGTTTCCTTGAGTTGGTAAATCTACTATATTTAATATGATGTTGCAAATTTTTTCTAGAAACAAAGTCGATTCACTAATAAATAAAAATAACGCAAAATGGGGAAGAGAAATTCTGTTCATGCTCTCACCTCTGAAAATTGTTGCCATGCTCCTCCTTGACAACCCACTGAGTCGTAGAGTTGCTAACAAGCCTGAAGGTGGCCTTAGTCATGTTGACCATGTACATCCACACCTCCATGCTGCATTGCTGCTGCTTCGTGCCCGCAAATATGGGACTCCACAAGTTTATGTGATCAATCCCGGAACGTGCCACCCGCAGCAACAGAAAGTGACCTGTAAGCAATCAATTATACACTCTTAAGTCCATGAACTGTTTTCAAACTCATGTGAAAAAGACAAGAGGTACCGCGTCGTACAGGAAAGGAGTAGGCAGAGATAGATGACCGTTCTTTCCCATCCAACTTCTAGAAACTCTTTGTTCAGGAATACACATAGTATTCGAGTCAATTAGCGCTTATTTGTTGCATAATAATATGTGATCGTAGGTGTTCAAATGTACTCCAGAGTGTCGGAGAGACTTCATGGAGTATGAATGGGCGCGAGCAGAGAGGTTCCACTTCCTGGGTTTCATAGTTCTTCTACTTAATATAACTGGAAATTTCATATAGGTTGTGTCAAGAACTATCGGCTACTGATATTGATGGTGTGAAAATCCGTGTCTCTAGTGCAAACATGACTTTTGTTGCTCGAATGCTGCTCTGAATGTGGCAAGATCTGGAACATCCATTAGTCCTTCTCTACGCTACCAATGGCGCATATATTTAGATGCACAAAAAGTATAGGCCTATTAAATGCAGTGAGGCGTTTTGAACTCACTAGTAGGTAAAAGCGTCCAAATAAGTCCGTTTAAGAACAGTGTCAATTTTACACCATAAAGAAATTTTGGGCACACACTATACAATTATTCATTGCAGAAAGTGTTCACTTCGCACTCTATCAGAGAATATTGTAGGAAGAGGCAATTATACTTCCCTTGTGGTGGTGCCCGGAATGTTGCCATTCGTTCAGCACTTCATTGTAGGGTAACAGTAATCTCGTCGTATATTAGAGTGAAATGGAAGGTGTTTCATTCATTAGTGTGTAAAAGTATAAAAGATCAAAAGAGTAGTTTGATAAATATGAAATCAATTTTTTTTCGTGTTCTGTGTTTCTTAAATAGAATTTCAACAACACATTTTAATTGCTGGGCACAAAATTGACCACGATTAGTTTTACCTCCAAATATTTATGCTGTGACATATCGCATGAAATTGAAAAAAGATTACATGAGACACTTAAAATTTATACAGATTTTAGGAATTTTATAAACAAACCAAAATCAAAAGTTGGTAAAAATATTCTAGATTAATAATATAGTATTTAACACATCGTCTCTTCTCACATAATTATACTTAAGAGAAATGTAGACACTCCATCAGGAAGATAAGAATAATTTGAGTAAGAATTACAATTTTCCGAAGAACCCTAGGCTATTCACTACTGGATCCTAAATTAAACGTGGAACTTTTAGAGGAATTGAACGTAGAATTTCTCCGAACGCAAAATTCGAAAGTATACAAATAACTGGCTTCAATACTTTCAAAGATTGAATAACACAAGTCTGCCTTATCTCCTGACAATAGAGAAGCCACTGACTGGACATGACTGTATTAAGTATATTCCAGATGAGGCTCACGTCAATCTTTCTAATTCGTAATTATTCATCTCCTACCTGATTCTAACCTCTTAATCTATTCTGCTCTGTATATTGTCATTCTTATCTTTTTAAATCTGAATACGAAGGTTGTTTGAAAATTTCATAGCCAGACATAACAATAAAATTATTATTCTGAAACAATCGTTATTTCTCATCATAATCCCCCTGAGATTCACACACTTGGTCCATCAGTGCTGCAACGCTGCTACACACTCCTTTTACATATAGTCTTCGCGGTCTGCAAAAAAAGCCTTCTGCTGCAGCGATAACCTCTTCATTTGACGAAAATTTCTTACTAGCCAGATGAGTTCTGAGATACGGGAAAATAAATATGCCTGAGAGTGCAAGATCTGGTGAGTAGGAGGAGTGCGGCAACAGTTTGAACCCTAGTTTAGGAACCGCAATTGTAGACGTGTGAACATGTGCTTTGTTGTGAAGAAATAACAATTTCTTCTTGGCCATATCGGCCTCTTCTCGTAAATTTTCCCGTTCAGTTATTGTAGACGATTTTAGTAATATACTCCGGTTATTGTTCTCCGTTTGCTATATAGTCAATTATGATTATCCTCTTGTATTACTGAACATGAACGCCATGACTTTTCCCAGCCGATTGAACAGCTTTTGTCTCCTTCGGAGGCGCAGAATCACTGTTTCGGCTGTTGTTTTGTCTCTGGTATGTAGAAGTGGATCCATGTGTCATCAGTAGTCACAAACTCCCTCAAAAAGTCTGGGGTATTTTTCTCGAATCGAGCCTAACAATGCCTCGAAATTTGACATCGGCTGTGCTTTTGTTCCGATGTTAACAAACGCGGAACCTACCTTGAGGAGACCTTAGACATGCCTAAGATATGTATGTATGTATGTATGTATGTATGTATTTATTCACACTGCAATGGGTATATACCCGGTGGCAGTGGTAACTAATTACACTCAATAATGACAATAATAAACTTATTAATTAAAAATACAATTAATGATAATACTAATAATTAATAATAATAATAACAACAACAGGGAATATACTAAATTAAATGAAACGATCACTTAAAATAACATTTGAAATATTCTAGTTTGTATCTTAAAACTAAGATCGAACTAAAACTCACGAGTATATGTTCATATCTGCACAAGTACCTTTCAACATTACACTCATTTCTCTGTCAACTCACTCACTGCACTGGAACTACGACACATTTCACTGATTCTATCCTGATTTCACTAACACTTCAAAAACATTTCACTGTTCAAATACTTTGCACTGCCACTATAACCTATACAGCTTCACTGACAGGAACACGTTTCACTTACACAGCACACTTCACTGACACGATATACTTCTTCACTGATACAACACACTTCACTGACACAACATAATTCTTCACTGATACAACACTTCAATAACAACATATCATTTACACCCTTTAAGTACTGTGTATAATTACCGTCTATTAGTAAGGTCCTTAAGCCTATTTTTAAATACATTTTTGGTTGTTGGTAAAGCCTTTAGAAAGTCTGCAGGTAAAGCATTCCAGTCCCTGATAGTACGATTGAGAAAAGAAAACTTTCCAGTGTCCGTCCTCTGCCTTCTTTCCCTCAATTTATATGAGTGGTCGTTCCTTGAAGAGTAATTTGGCGGCTGCAACCTATTTTTTATTTCTTTCCAGGCAGGCTCACCTCTGTATGTTTTGAACAGTGCGCATAATCGAATTCGCGTTCTCCTGTCCGTGAGTGTGTCCCATTTTAATGGTGAATTTTTCCGACAACACTTAAGAGCCCGTTTTTGAATCTTTTCCAGTGTCATAATATGTTCTAATCTGTAAGGATCCCAACATGCAGCACCATATTCCATTACTGGACGTACTAGTGATTTATATGCAATCTCTTTGGATTTATCAGAACCTTTTCTTAGTACCCTCATCACAAAGTGTAACGCTCTCCATGCTTTTCCCGCTGTGTCTGTAACGTGTTCCCCCCAGCCGAGATCGCTGCTAAATGTTATTCCGAGGTATTTACATTTGTTAACTTCCGGAATGGTTTCACCCCCTAACGTATACGATGCGACTATTTTATTTCTTTTCCTTGTAAAGCTGATGGCTTTGCTCTTTAGAGAATTTATTTTCATTTTGTTGGCTATTGCCCAATCATTTATTCTATTGAGGTCATTCTGGAGAAGAGTAGTATCTTCATGACTTTTTATTTCCCTGTATAACATACAATCATCCGCGAATAAGCGAACCCTAGACAAGATATTAACTGGCAGATCATTTACAAAAGCCAAGAATAGAAGAGGCCCCAAGACTATAAGGCTCACCCATTTAGTTGAGATATGCATAACCTCGCTAATTTCTCGCACTTTCAGTCGATGGTCATTCACGCAATACCAACTAGATACAAGTCCTTTGCATGGGGCCGAGATTAAAAGGAAAATGGCGGATATCTGAGGCAATGCATTGCGAATCATTGTGCAGTAAAGTACAATTTAATTAATATGATCTATAAATGGTGTGTGCCAAATTGTAGGGGAAACTGCGATGCTAAAAGTTGGGTAGACATTTTTAGATTTCCTAATGATGGAAGATCTAAATATTCAACTGTATATCTGCAATAAAATACGAGAATTTCATTCTAACGAAACATTCAGTGGTAAGTAGTTAGGTACTAGGCTATATATTCTCCATTTGCATTTGAGCTATTTTACAGTAAACAGAATAACAACTAAGTTTCTCAGAAATATAATGAAAAGAATATAAAACAAAATGTGTTCTAGAATTATCTAGTATTATGAAAAAAACATTTCAAAGGTACTAATAATGTTGCAAATAATAGGTGAAGAGTGCAATCTATTTTATTGTAACGAAACAGCCTCATATATTACAATAATATAATACTGTATAATAATAATAATAATAATAATAATAATAATAATAATAATAATAATAATATGTAACTGAAATGCGTTCAGCTGTAATTTACGATAATTGTAAATATATTGTGACAGCTGCGTCGGGATTCGAACGCGCGTCCGACAGGGCGCGCGGGAGACGAAACGTTGGTTGCTGTGGTGTGGAGCGACGTAAGGGTAACGACGGCACACTTGGCTAAGGCAGAGAGGGGGAAGTAAAGCAGCTGCGACTTCGGGGAGAAATCCAGGGAAGTCTCGAGAGGCGCCATCCTCTCGGCATCAGTAGATTGCTCGCGAAATCGTAGTTTCTGGAAACTAAGGTTTAGTAATAAATACAGGACGCGAGGAGAAGTTAGTTCAGTTTTTTGACAGCAAGCCAGTCATTCTTGTATAGCAGTGAAGCCAGCTTCGAGACCGGAGTTCGACTTGAGTGTGTCCGCAACTCTGGGAGCGTCCTGGCCAGTGCGGCGTATCCGGAGCCTTTGGTTCGAGTGCAGTGGACCGCAGTTGGGGGACCTGAGTTCGAAGTTCAGTGGAGTGACTCTGCAAGTCCTGGGTTCGATATTCTGTGAGCTTGAGTGAATGAGCTAGAATAACTAGCCAAGGCAAACGAACTGAGAACTGAGAACTGACAGTTTTGTTTTGTAAATAGTGCTTTGTGAACATTAGTTGAGATTAGCAGTACATTGTTGTTTTCAATAATCCAAGTGAATTGTCATTGTCGTCTGGGTAGTGCAATAACGAATAATGTGTTGCTGTGTGGAGTGGAAATCCCATTTTTGACGGGAGTGTTTAAATTAAATTATAGAAAGTGATTATTGTTGTGACAATAAACGTTACATTATTGTTTGAATTAAAAGTTATAGTATTTTTAATTCCAGGTGTCTGAATTATATTTTAACCTAAGGAATTAAGAAGACACACAGAGTTCGACTGTTAGGATGGACAGCAGACAGCTATATCTCTGAAGATTCCACGACTTATACCACGTGCTGTTCTTTCACTTTTATCAAACTCCTCACTATACTTGAGTACTCCAAAGACAAATCGGGAAGACCTTGAAGAGAAGTTGAAGAGAGAATGGAAACATACAGGAGAGTGCAGTAGAATATAATTTAGTCTACACAAGATAAGAATGTAGTTTTCTAATTTCACAGAACTTCAAGACATGTTAGTTAATAGTTATGTAGATGAATAGTGGAACATACTCCACAAAGATGAAAGTGTAGTTATAGTCAAAATTGTTACTGATTAACTTTATAACTTCTTTACTGTGTTAACCTTTTAGGAAATTACCTGACTGGCTAGTTTCGAAGTGATATTCTTCATTGTCTGGGTCCCGCACTATCTTCTGATTTCCTGTTGTGGTGGAGTGTGCTCGTGAATCTGTTGAAAAGGGTGTGTGTTTTGAAATTGAGTTGAGTGTTACGGATGTACTGAGGGTGTATTTTTTTATATTTATAAATTTCATATTGTTCCAGAGTGTCAAGTTTCTGGTTTTTTAGCTGAATGTGTAGTATTTTCATGGAGGTTTCTATGTTGCTGTAGTTGTGATTGGAATTTGTGATGTGATCTGCATAGGTTGAATTGTTGTGTAGTTTGGTCATGACTGTGATGTGTTCCTTGCAACGTGTTTGAAATTAAGGGCTCGGGAATAAACAATGGTAAGGGACATGAAACATATAAAGAAATGGATGTCATAGAAAATCTCATAATTATGTCCTTGAACATACATGAAAAATAAACATGTTTTCACAACAAATGGTGTTTCAAGACATTCCTGTTTGGATATAAGAATTTTAATATTGTGTCCTGGTACAAAAAATGAAAAATGAAATTAATGGACAGGTGTACTTAACATTGTTTACACCGTAAATGAATGTAGTTAGCACTGTTTACACTCATAAAAACAAAACACATCACTTTATCCGTCTTCACCATCTCCATCATCTTGATCATTTACAGACTTTCCTGCTGGTTATAGGTTTTTGTACTAGTCATGATATACAGCAGGGATCCATGTCAAACTAGACAGTATATCATTCAGTTTGCCTCCTTAGATTGAAAGTCCTTCCGAATATATTTTCCAAAACTCATCTTGGAATGAGTAGCTGTTTGCTGGTCTCCCTCGTTTAAGAAGGGAAACTTCTTCCAGGTCACCACTATACGTTTCAGAAAACCCCTGATGGCGCTAGAAAGCCAGACGCTACTTTTGTAGGCCTACTGTTCGGATTTTATGTTTCAAGCACAGACTAAATAGGTAATACATAGCAGGAAATATGTGGCAGATATGACCTAGTGACGCATTCGGTCTGCCTACAATATTAAAACAATAGGCCTCACAGTCAAATTACGCCTAACCTTAATATTAAAATGCATTTGTTAAGTTTCCACTGTTTGTGTATATTAAGTAAACAATGTTAAGGAACAGTATTTAACATTATTCACGTGAATAGGTTATGCGTTACATTTACCAGATTATTTCTCTTTTCAGATGTGTTATCTTTATGAGGAATATGGTCTGCATGTTTAACAGAGTAAGCACTAGGGTCATTCCATGCAAAAAAAGTATGCTTTTGAACCGTGATGTCTCAAAAGTTAAAAATATTGTAGTAGGTTATTCTGTATGTTCTAAATTTGAATTTCATGCAATATTATGTTTATATTCTTCGTAGTTTGGCAGCAGTCAGCATTTAAATTATTGCTTCAGCAAGGAACATGGCTTCATTCATTGAAGTTTTCTTACTATGTAAAAGAAGATGGAAAAGTGATTTCAATGCAATTCGGAAAAGGAGAGCCTAGTTTATAAATGCCCTCAAAATGAAAAAAAAAAACGTGTGTTTAATTCTTTAGGGTATATTGATTCCACTGTGAAAATTTTAGAAAGCAGACTTCAATACCATGCTAGTTTTTAATAAAAATAACTCACCGGAACAAAGGAGCTCAGCAGGTAGACTATCCCGTCGTACAGAATGTCATTGCCGCGTGATGCTGTTTACACTGTTTCTCCTCTCCCGCCGCGACTTTTCCGTGTACGTAAGTAACTTCTTTGGGTACTTCACATGACGAACAAGATGTTTTAATAGTTATTTTGTTCTCGCAAACTGGAACTACACAGTGAATGCTACGTGTTCCTGGCACCGTCTTCAGCCTCAGAAACCGATCGTTATTTAATATGTCAGCCTTATTTTCATGTTGTTCTTTCCCCGTAAACCAAATATCAATACCAGGAATATTAGTTCTCGCCCAATCATACAGTTCTTTCAGTACACATTCGTCTTCGCTCGATTTCCTCACATCACTTTGTTCACTACAGCCCGCGGATGCCATTTTTGATAATTTGATACAATACGAAATACATATTGTATCACCTGTCACTAAATTCGGTATTTTTTCTTGCATCCATTCGATAACTTTTCTATTACCTGTCTTTCTGTATGTCCTTGGAGTCCGAAAGGATTATAACACCACAAATACAGAAAACGACTTTCAGATTTTGACATTTTCAATCTAATCAGGCACTGCTGCACTGTTAAAAATTCACAGCTTTAAACAAATGCTTCCAGACGTATACTGTCAGCTCCTGCTGCTCGATCAAGGTCAAGGAGAGGACACACGTGTTTGAGATTACTCATCGAGTTGTGACGTCTCGCGACCGCCACACATAGCAAGGGATTTTCAACCGTCAGAACAAAAATTGATAATTTTATTAATTTAATTACTCATAGGTTTTTTGAGATTAAGTCATAAAACTTGGGAGATGGATTAAGAATAAGATTTTCTTCAATAAAAATGATATTCGCATGAATTAATAATGTTGCATTCAAATGTAAAACTATTTCTTTCTTCAATGAAGCGTTTTTATGAGTATCCCTTAATATTATTCAAATTAGTCTTTAAAATATTAAAATATGTTTCTTCAGGTTTACAATGGAGTCTCTTTAATTTCGATAACACTTCATATAGGGTATCTAGAATATTTCAAATTATGGATAACATGTAACTGTCACCCATTTGTCAGTCATCCCTATGATTAGAATATTAATGATATGGCGATTATAGTTGGCAGTTTAATTTATTTTTTATAATGACATTATTATATTAAAAGCACAAAAAATCGTGACATCACTGGCATATTCTTAAAATGTTAAATGGAATGACCCACTAACCAAATCGTCCACTGATTCCTCTATACAATCCACACTTTGCACATTCGAATTACACACGTGCCTATTACTGGTAAAAATTTTGTTGGTCCTTACCACTATTTACATGCCAAAAGCAAGACACAAGGAGATAGGTTCAGAAGTTGTCTTGTACTGCATAGTGCTGTTATCTTTTGAGGAAACAAGGAACTGTTTATTAATATGAGTACAGCAGGTTCATTGCCATTCTCTACGTGTATAAACTCGACTTTTGTGGAAATGTCCTTTACCATTATTTACACCTGAACTCCTCAAATGATGTTCCAGTCTGTTCAATGTGAAAATCATTGCAACTATTGCATGATAATTTGTGTACTCTTGTTAAGTTGCATTTATTTGTGTGTCTTGTCTGTGTGTTAAGATGTTTTTATAGTGTGTTCTGTATACAATGTTGTACTTTAGGTTCTTCAAAGATGATGCAATCTTGGATGTGTTCCTGTTAGTGTGATGTATTTGTTTTGTTCTTGTGTTTGTGTTGCGTTTTCTTGTTTGCGTTTAGTCTTTCTGATGACGTTGTCTATTATGCTGGGTTTGTATCCAGTTTCGTTTGTTATGTATGTGATAGTCCTTATAGCCTTGTTGGCTCATAGGAATGTTAATGAGTCTGTGTATCATGGATCGGAATGCTGCGTGCCTGTGTTATGTGGGGTGATTCGCGGTGTTGCGTATGTGTGTTACGTGTTAGTTTATTTTGAACATGTGTTTGTTATCCATTTTTGTTGTGATATGTAAGGAATTAAAGTTTGCAATTCATTTTATGTAAATTTTCAGAAAAGTATATATATATATATATATATATATATATATATATATAGAGAAAGTTTATTGTTTCAGTAATTGACTTTACTGTTGTGTATGTTTTAGGTGTTAACCTTTACATTATTAAGTCACAAGACGTATAAACGTTTTCGTTGAACAGTGTCAACATCTTCAGATACGAACAATCAATTTTGCAAGATCATTACTCTCTACATTCACTACACATACAATACACGTTTAATGGCATACAGGAATAAAATATGTTAAAATAATATAATTATAAACACATTAATATTCAAATATAGGTGCCCCTAATGTCAACATTTAAAAGTGTACATATAATGTACAATAGAAATACGTTTGCAAGTCTTCACATATGGGCTGGATTATTAATAAGATAATATTGTGAGGCTAGAAATAGGGTTAAATATAAAATTGAGCTGACTATATATCATGCTGTATTATACATGTGAAGATTTGCAATTACAATGTTGTGTTACATATTTTTATTCATCTTTCCATATTTTAGTAAAGCGCATCTTTCCAATATATATCGTAGTGTATGTTTCAGGGCCTGTTGTAAATACTTGTGATTATTGTGATAATTTTTTTGCCAAAATATTGGGTTTTGATTGTTTATTGTTGCGTTGGTGGTGTGCGTTTGCTTTATTGCTGTTCATTCACACTAAAAATAATTGAAACCGTGAGTTGGTGACCTAACTTTGATTAATGGATTTAATTTTAGTTATTTATAATGTATTAAATGGAACTTAAGGATAACTGATCAAGTCCAATACTGTATGTATGTATGCTACATAATCCACTATACAATAATACAATCCACAATAATCACAAGTATTTACAACAGGCCCTGAAACATACACTACGATATATATTGGAAAGATGCGCATTACTAAAATATGGAAAGATGAATAAAAATATGTAACACAACATTGTAATTGCAAATCTTCACATGTATAATACAGCATGATATATAGTCTTGCTCAATTTTATATTTGACCCTATTTCTAGCCTCACAATATTATCTTATTAATAATCCAGCCCACATGTGAAGACTTGCAAACGTATTTCTATTGTACATTATATGCACACTTTTAAATGTTGACATTAGGGGCACCTATATTTGAATATTAGAATATTAATGTGTTTATAATTATTATTTTAACAGATTTTATTCCTGTATGCCATTAAACATGTATTGTATGTATAGTGAATGTAGAGAGTAATGATCTTGCAAAATTGATTGTTCGTATCTGAAGATGTTGACACTGTTCAACGAAAACGTTTATACGTCTTGTAACTTATAATGTAAAGGTTAACACCTAAAACATACACAACAGTAAAGTCAATGACTGAAACAATAAACTTTCAATAAGAAATTAAAGGTTTTGTTGTTTTCTGTTTCTAGTGTGTTTCTAGTGAGCCAGATAATTTCCTAAAAAGTTAACACGGCAAAGAAGTTGTGAAGTTAATCAGTGATTATATAAGTGTTAAAAGTGTATATAGAACAATGAAAGAAATAAAATAAAATTGTGTTCAAGCAATTGTGAACAGCAAATGCATGCAATTATTTTCACCAGACAATGAATTGAAATGTGTTTACCGGCATCCTGTTTATGAGGGCAGAACACTTTTCTTTGTGTTTGGTAGTGTTCACTTGTTGAAATAATTACGCAATAAACGGATAAACCAAAAAGATGAGAACATCCTGAGTTGGAACATGATAATAGTGCAGTGAAAAACGCCTCTTTTCTTGCAATTCAGAGATTATATGTGAGGTGGAAAGCAAAAAGAAACCTCTTGTCGGAGAAGTAAAATTTTCAGTACAAGCAGAATGTATGGTTAGGATCGAAAATATCGAATTCTGTTGACATGTTTTCAATGCCATCTATGAATCATGCCACAGACTTTTCAAAAGCACATCGTACTACATATTTGTTCCGTCACCTTGAGTAATCGAAGTCGTTTCGGTTACTTATTCAGATCTCGAATTGTCCGCTGTGATCCTTACACATTTCCCGTTTGGGTTCGAGCAATGCGTATTGACCAGGAGCAACAACATGAAAAACAACCGTGAGCGAACGAACCAATTAGACCTCTGCGTTCTCTTGAAAACGGGCGACCGAGCTCGCTGATCAGTCTTCGGTTGTGAAGAAGGCAGCCGGGAGATGATTCGCTCGATCGCATGCAGTCGAGAATTTATAACCGATGGCTTTAAACGTTTACTCGGTCGGTGGCGAGCGCTCGAGATTATTGCACTAAAATTACATCACCTTTTAATGCCTGAAACCCAAAACAGCCTACCTAAGAAGATTGCCATTTGTTTTTATTTCAGATAGCACGAAAAGCAGGAAGTATTTGAACATTTAAATAAGAAAACGTAATTTTTAAATAACACAATTCTTGAAATGAAATAAGGCTTTATATTATCACTAATGTTATTCAGCATTCATCTTGTCGAATTCATTATATCAGTAATGAAAATGTTTAATGTAGCTTAGTAAATATATGATTGCATATTAAATAACAGAGATTTTATGATGGGTATCAAATTTGTTCAAAAATAGACATAATCTGTTTCAGTCACAGTATTTAATAAAAACAAACCAAGTTTACATGTTCACTTTGCATAACATTTTTACAATAATGTATATTAAAATATGGTTATCGTAGACAATGATTGACTTTGCAGCTACTTACGATAAGGTGGATGAAGATTCTATTATTCCACATTCAACGAATATTTCACGAAATATCAAGGATGGAGCAAAAAAATTCGCGATACAGTTATTCCAAAATTAAAAGACTCAATGGAAAAATCGCCATTTGGTTTTAAATTAATAATTTTGGTTCAATCTTATCTAGAATTTCCTCCTTGTTTTCTTTAATGTACTCACTTTTGTCTTGTGCCATTACGAATACAACACTGTTACAAAACGTTAACTCTTCCGTTCAACTATAGGATGAAGACTAACATTTTGTTTGTCCTTTTTAGTGCTGTTTATACTTTATATTTATATTCTTCTAGAATACAGAGTTTGTTAAAATTTTATTGTATTTTATCGATTGATTAATTTATTATTATTATTGTTATTATTATTATTATTATTATTATTTATATATTTGGTTGTAATTTTTTTTCAATATAATAGCTACTAGGTTCACAATCAGGCAGTTTAACATTTCCATAGTGCATACTGTAAACACATCGATCGGAGACAATTTTCAGTCTATGATAAACGATCGAGATGGCCGACGATCGACCGTAATGCTTTATCGGGTATTTTCTTTCTACGGAGTCAGGACACGCGGCAGCAGTCTGCTGCGTATTTAGGCTATAGTACGGAGCGACCGACCGACACCGCGTATTATCATGTCCCTCGGTCGGTCGTTCTTAATGAAATGCAGAGCTCTAGTACCAACTTGTGCGCCGCCTTTACCATTTGCGAGAAAGAAGAAGCGGCTTTACTACCATGTCATTCGCACAACAATAGATGAAACAGACGTGAGCGCAAATTGAGCCTTGGGTCATAAGGGGACTTTGGAGTGGCGTCGGTCACAAGCGGACTTCGGGGTGGCGGACAAGGGCACATCGAACTCGAGAAGTAACTTCAAATATAGGTTATCTTCAGTGAACTTGATCGACCAGGTGCGAAAGAAAAGTCGATTGACCACCGAACCGCACCGATGCCCGTTCACAGAAGAGAGATGAAAGACTTTTCAGCATATGGAGAAATAAGTGTAAAATGTACCATAAAAAGATGGCTTATCGTCAGAAATTAAGTTTTCTGAGAGCATAAGTAAGTAGTCCTAGATGTTCTCTTTCCGCGGAAAACGTTGAGCGTTAGTGATGATACTCATATGTGTAATGAATTACACCGTTACTAAAGGTCGATCTTTCCTCACATTCCCCTTGTCTCATTTCTTCCTAAACCGTTAGCTCTTTTGACGCAGGATACCAACCATTTCCGGCGTACATTTCAGCTTTTGTTCCAAGAATGAAAGTATATTTCCTCATGTACGACTATTATGTAAATCATGCTCCCACAGCACCGAGTCGTCTACCCTTTAACACTAAAAGTCTGTGCTGTGATCATATTACAATTTTCAGATAGTGCTGACAAAAGCCCTTAATTGCTTCAGTAATTCAACAAATACGGAGATGTTTAAAGCATTTCCTGAGGGCAAAAAGAGTGAAAATTCCATATAGTTTCTAGAAGAGGTATTGATATTGTATTATTTAATATTGTAGATAATATTCTGTTATACTTTATAAATAAGTGGGATGTACTAGTATTCGTGAAGTTATAGACTTGCTTTTCATGCAACATTTGAAGAACATTCGTATCTTGTGAATCAAACTGATGACTATCACTATGTTTGAAAAAGCAATAAGTTACTTGAATCGCAGTTTGGAGTAGAAATATTTCTCCACTCTTCTAACTGCCTTATGCAATACATAAAAATAAGTTTCCAAGTTTTTACTATTATTTTACATAGGCTTATTATGAATTTTGATATAGAATTTTATTTATTTCTCTCAAAGATTACTTTTTAATGTATCTATTATGAAGCATTATCTGAGAGAAATTAAAAATATAATAGGATTTAGGGATATTAATAAAATTCTATAACAACCGGCGTAGCTCAGGCGGTAACGTGTTTGTTGCTTGCTGATCCGGTGTTTCATTTGGGCGAGGTTTGATTCCCGCTTGGGCTAATTGCCTGGTTGAGTTTGTCCGAGATTTCCCCTAACCGTAAGGCGAATGTTGGATAATCTATGGCGAGTCTTCAGCTTCATCTCGCAATCACTAATTCCATCGAAGCTAATCAATAACCTAGTACTTGATACAGTTAAATAACTAAGTTAAAAATTCCTTGGTGCGCAGTAAAAAGAGCGTAAGTTACAAATTGGTTATTTTGAGTTATGACAACCCTGAGAATGGGAAATATATACTTCTTCAGATGGTATAAAGGACATATTTCTATCTTCTTCCATCATGATGTAGGGCGTCAGATTTCCAGATCATCATATTACAATTGATCTTCATTTCCACTAATGAAAACTTGTAATTTATTACTTATGCCCATTTTACCGCGTACTATAGATTTATTCGTAAGCTCATGTAGTACTGACTGAGTATACGGATTATAAAGCAACAGCAATGTAGAAACCTGGATTTCGTCTGAGTCGCATGTGGGTTCCACTTTAGCGTAAAGCTTGCAATCGATTATGGGACATCGCTGGATCCGTAAATCATTTAAGAAGATCGCCATTTAGTCAATTATTTATATTCAAGTGTTAAAAGTAGTGTACGAAAGATTCAACATGGACTTCCTTACATTTAATTACATTAAATTCACATTTTACTACACATTCCTTTACAGATTTTGTTCAAAATGGAGGCCCTGTTTCTCGTTACACAATTCACAACATTTAGACACTGATTTACAGATGGCAGAATACAATATGTAACTCATGATTTTTATCAATTTTCACGAATAACTGTTCGATCACCTGTCGCAGCTGCTGCAGATCCAGCGGTTTCTGAGCAAAAGCATCATTTTTCAGGATACCCCACAGCGATCCGAATAACAATTCTGTTGTACCGCGACGGCCAATCCATTCATGATATTGCTGGTTCAAGAAGTCCCTCACTCCTTCACCAAAATGAGGTCGTGCTCCATGCATTTGTCATATTAACTGCATATCGGCTAAACGATGGCTGTTTTCAAAACAACGGAAAAACAGTTGACGCATGAACATGGTTGCCAACCCACCACTTATTACATCATCTATTCGTTTGTTCAAGTTATGACATCTGTACAATAGAAATGTACAAAACTATCTGCCGCTCTCGTTCGCTATGTTCGCTGCATTTGTCTTTCGAGTCTCGTCTCGTAACTCTCGTGCGATTCAAGTCTTGCTCATCATTCTCGAAATACCATTTAGTCGGCGTGGAAAAATTTCTTAACTTTGAATAGCATAGAGTCTGCAGCATTAAATATGCAACATTAGAGATGTTTAAATGAAGGATTCAGAACCATAGTGGGCCAAGCGTCATTTACAAGGGTTGAAATAAAGTTATTACCATAATCCAATGGAAACATATAGCATGTAATATAAAATATATACATTAAAACTAAAAGATATGTCAATCTTCATTAAAAATATGGCATTCACTTAACTTTAACCGTTGCTTTGTCCGTTTCTAATAAATGGCTCTTGGGCCACTATGGCCCCGAAACCTTCAATTGATACAAAAAGACAAAACAAAACAGTATAATAATTAACCAGATCTTCTGTTCTATTATCAGAAATTACCTTTGGTTATTATATATATAAAAAATTCTCATATAAATTTCCATTTCTAAGAAACATAGGCCTAAAACATAACGTTAAACAAAGCGTTCATACTTTTTTACTTGAACTTGTACACTTGATCTCAAGCATACGAAGAAAAGTCCTAGTCTTTTATTTAATAAGGGGCTAGTAATTAAATAAAGATAGGGGAACGGATTATTATACACTTAAAGGTAGAGATGATGTTTCAAATAGGCTAATTGATTGTATACATGTATAACAGTTGCCAAAACAGATAAAAATTCAGTCTGGTATAAACAATAATTGTAAAGATTCAAGGCTGCTCGACGTTCGAGAGTTGACCACTCCCGAAGCGCTTGATTCACTCACAAGCAGTCAACGCCATACGCAATACTGTCGTGCGGGTTTTCGGCATTGCGGGCGCCCTTACAAGGAGAGGTTGTCAGATCGATGTCATAGTTTTGTATGGGGATTATTTTGGTGAAAATACATAAAAAATAAAGAAATCCGTATCTCACCTTTGTGTCCCATAGGCCTTAGTTCTCCTAAAAAAAATATATTAGAGCAAAATTTTTAATATTCTTATGTATTGAAAAATGCAATTTAACATCATTCAGAAACTTGGATCTTTTTAGTTGATAAAGAATACAAAATCAAGGGATACATATCTCGCCATTTTCTTCAATATGATCTAAACAGGCCGAAAATAATTTTTAGAAACTCCGTAATAGGGTTGTACGTAGTCCCTTCTTGTGAGCATAGATTCTCAATGTCAGCTATACTTCCATGTAGCTATTGTCACACTGCAGACCAATTCGTGAAGGTCATGCCGTATCTGTTACGAGGCAGAAAATATTTCTTTCGGCTACTAACTTACTAGCGTACCATGCATAGAGCAGTATGTCTTAAAAAATTGGAGCCGACAGCTAATTATGTACAAGGGAATTAATTTTTATTTCGTCCTCCAGGGAACAGATATTTCGATTCCTTTCTAATAGATATGTTTCGAAACGTAATATAAAGTGGTTAATCTGACTAAAAATACACGTCACACAGCTGGCATAATTGTGTACATTTAGGAAGGATAATTTTTACACTACATGTTGGCAGGTTGTCTTCATTAACAAACTTTTCGTCGTACATAGCACTGTTTGCTTGCCCACTTCATGAATCTAATATATGAAGGAACTGTTTTTGTTTCACAAAATATTTGGCTGGAGGACTGTATCTAAATTTTTTTCAAAAAGAGCAGAAGTCAGTTTCCCTGAAATTGAACATGTTCACTAAACCTTACCACAGTTTACTATATACAGTCACGAAGCTTGAGTTTTGAGGGTCCCAGAAACAATAGACTGTGACGGTACTATTTTGCATTGCGTGTAATGAGGCGATATTAGCGATCCTATTGGTGAGCAACTATCTAATGTTTGCATATTTACTACGTATTGAGCTTCGCGACTATATATACTAGACTGTGACCTTACATTTACTCTAGGCCCAAATTTACCTTCAAGTTCCTGCATACACAAAAACACTTTAGGTGAAAGTTTTTGTGTAGTGTACGAATGTGTGACTTTGTCCAGGTCCCCAACAGTCACTACAACTTTTTTTTCTCCTTTGGTAGTTAAACTTCCTTTAACTTGGATCTGATACGTGTATCCTGTCTGGTCGGTATTAATGACGTAATCAGGACCCAATTGTGGAATGAGAGTGGATATCTGTTTTTTGAAACGATCTGCTAACTGCATTATTTCCTCAGTCTATAAATTTCTCGAGTAGAGACCAAATTCATTACTTTTCTGTGGCTTATTTAAGTGTTTTTTTACAGCAGCGACCCAGCTGTAACTTGCTGTGAAGTCGAAAGAAAAACACCGATATTGAAAGACCGCCGTTAAAAACCACTCTTGCAGTCTCTTGGTTGTCACTTGTTCATTCCTTCTCCTGGCCCCCACAAATCTGTCATACACCCACTTCTCTATCATCACTATTTTGTCGTACCGCGTACTTCCCGTTTCAATGCCTCTCCGTCACAATGCAAGAAGCCCCTTGTGTTTCAACAGATGGGAACTCTGATGCTGCAGTGTATGCAAACTCCAGTTCGGATGCTCGTGAGTCACATTTACCACTTTTACTTTTGTTTTCAGTGGTATCCGCTCGTATCTCGGGAGCTTTTCTGGACTTGGTTGGAAGTCCGACATATCACTCTCTTCTATTGAGGTCGCACTAGGTGCTTCTCCATCTTTTGCAGTAACAGCCTAATCGAAGATTAATTCTTCTGTAGCTTTGAACTTAAAATTTTTTAGAGCTTCCATGAATAAATCTACAGCTTCATCACTTATATTATTACGATGTACCGAAGTACATATGATATTTCCGTGCATAAATTCCGCGTCATCATATGATGAAGGATGAGTGGAACGGAGGAAAATTCTCTCCGGCACTGGGATTTGAACCTGGGTTTTCAGCTCTATGTGCTGACGCTCTATCCACTAAGCCACACCGGATTCCCATCCCGATGTCGGATTGAATCCTCTCAGTTTAAGTTCCACCTCTTGGGTTCCCTCTAGTGGCCTATCTGTCGAGACTGCAAATTTGCTTATCAAGACAAGAAATAATAACGTATTGTAAACTCGGTTACAGAGATCGAAGACATCAGTCTATGCTGCCGTATGAACGGTGACGAATTTCCAAGCAACAGCGACTCAAGAACACTCATACTTAATTTTTTACGCGTAAACTAAGGCCTATGGGAGAGATAGCTGAGACAAGAGTTGTTTTATTTTTGGTGTATTTTCACCAAACAAATCCCCATACAAAACTGTGACATCGATCTGACAACCTCCCCTTGTCAGTAGCGCTTGGAAGCGTTTCCAGTTGTGAAGCAAAGAGTTCAATTGCTATAATCATCAACTTCCATCTCCACCTTCCGTCTTGTGTACCTTTAAGGATGTCTTTGTGAAGAACCTAATTTTGTGCTTCTAGAAACTGCATCAAATTACACAAATCTGTAGCTTAAGCTGAGTGAATACCCGGATTCTTGTTGCACAACTGATATAAATCTGTATTTCAGTAGGCTATCTGTTACAATTTCAGTGGAGGTTTGTAAGTTTTCAGAAATGATGGCTAGGTGGGACGTTTCATGTCTATGAAATGATCATGTCTCATTATATTCATTGTAATGGATGAGGTAGACTACGTGCTTCAACGATATTCCTATCCCAAGTTTGAGGAATTTCTGCATTCCTTGTCTTCCGTTTCTTGTGCCTCATCAACGAAAAGTCTTGATCGTTGGGTAAGAAGCTGTGTTTCACACTGGAAAAATATGTGAGCCGTTTGTACATGTATAAGCTTAGAATGTGGACTGGACTGTACAAGAACTCAACCGTTATTTTATTTTGTATTCCTCAGCACAGCCATCACTGAGGAAAACAAGCTCATCTCCTGGATTTTCTAATGAAATGTTGTTTATGCAATTCAAAACTTTGGATGTGACTTCATTCGTAACTTTTCGTCCTTATGTTCAAGATAGTAGTAAATTGAAACTGAGTCATTTGCCAGGTTGTGAATCCCAAAAAATTTAACCATAATAATTGTCATGCACAGTAGACAGTATTTGACTGCAAGTGCGGTAAGGGCAAGTTTTGCAAATAATCAAATTAAATAAGGTTAATGAGACCTTGCTTTGTTTTTCAATAAATTTTTGCTTCTCCCTTAGAAATTACTTCTTCACATGCCATATTTTTTGTACTGCTAATTAACTCCTCTCAGATTTATTTTGCTGTTCAATTAATCACATACTGCACATGTATCGGACCTGAAATATCCAAAATTAATGTTAAAAGGTATTTGAGGACCTCGCCGTCCTCTATTGAATATTGTGTATTCCATGACTTTGTGTAATCATCACGTAAATATATGGGTTGATTTTTTAGTAGAGGCAACAATGCTGCAGCGATGCCGTGCAATGGAGCCAGGCAATATCGTTTATACCACAAGTTGCTTACATCCCTCCCCTCTCTCAGAGCTAATGAACTCGCCCTCCCTCCTTCATGTCCATTCACAGTGACAAAAATAAGACGAGCAGTTGTGAGCAAGCGGTCGCAGAATACGGTCACAATGTTTTCGAAGGAGGAACAGAGAAATTGCTTAAACATTCCATGTGCTAGAGGTCGCACGCCACGACAGTGTCATCAAGGACTGCAAGAGGCTTGCGGTGCGGCTGCGTTACCTTACCGAACGGTAAGAGCCTTCAGAAAAGGACATCAAAATTTGTTGGACATACTATCTCTATTGGCTATCTCTCAAAGCACGAACAGTAACATTGATACAAACATATTCATATACCCTAGTAACAAAATTAGGTCACGGTTAATCTCCTGATCTTTTAATCACTTCATACAGGAAATAGCATATGCAGGAGAGCGCATGATTTGTAAACTGACGTTATAACTCTAATATTATCTATCTACTTCGCTCCAATAGATGACTCAATAGTAAGCACATTCCTTTCACGTTTTATCTCCTGGTTGGAGAACAGTACCTCGATCTGGTCATCCATCAGTATGTGACGAATATGTACAAACTGTGTCCGCGTTAGTGGACACGGATCGGAACTTAAAGATTCGTGAGTTAGTGCAAGATACAGGATTGGCTCCTTCGACTGTGCTTCACATACTGAAGGACCGCCTGAAAATGCGGAAAATTGCCTCAGCTAAGTTCTGCATGATTTAACGGACATGTAGAAATGGCAGCGATATGATGCTCCTCGTACTCTCTTGCAGCGCTATGAGCGCGAACGAGAGATCTTACGGCGTATCATTACAACTGATGAGACCTGGGCCAGATCTTATGAATCTCAGCTGAAACGCCAATCGGACGAGTGGCGTCATCACGAGTCACCACGAAAAAAAAAAAAAAAACAGTTCGGCAGACCCCCGCCAATGTGAAGTCTATGCTGATTCTTGTCTATGATATTGATGGTGTGATCTTATAGCATACTGTTCCCCCAAGGCAGAACGTTAATTCGGAGTATTACTGTTAGTTTTTGCGAAACAATCTGCGAGCATCTCTGAGAAGAAAACGGCGACACTTTATGGATAACCCACCCATCGTTCTGCATGACAATGCTAGGGCACATATAGCAGGAGTTGTATATGAATTGTTCAATCGCTGGGGCTGGGAAGTGCTCTATCACCCGCCATATTCTCCGAATTTAGTCCCTGCGACTTCGATTTAATCCTTAAGATGAAGGACCCACTTCGAGGGATTCACTTCCGAACAGTTGAAGATGTTTTACAGGCAACCGACGGCTCCGCACCATCAACAGACTAGGCAGTGACAACGGGATCCAACGGCTTCCGGTTTGCTGGGAACATGTACGCAACGCTGGTGACTACATCGAGGGCTTGTAAAAATCAGAACCATGAAAGAATGCTATGTATCGAGAAAAATATAGTTGCCAGAACTAAAAAAACCAACCTATTAATGGAGAAACAAATTCGTTCCGGTACTAATGAAAACGAAAGGAGGAGAGTTGGGCCGGCCCTGTGTATCGGATCCCGGCATAGCTCACTCGGTTAAGAGCACTCACCACCCCAAACTGAGGTGTCTTGGGTTCGATTCCCAGTGTCGAAACGAATTTTTCACCATTAATAACATTGTGTTAAAAGTTCCAGTAGCTTCCATAAAGAACACATGCAATAAAATTGATGAAATAATACAAAATATGTAAGAAGCGTGGAATGTAGAATATACCGGTATTAATGAAAGTGAATTAGTTCTTATTTTAGATACATTCAGTTAATTGATGGGCTCAACAATCTAAGGATAAGTAAGTTGACGATCATCATGAATTAAAACAAGTAGTTTCCACTGCTACTGCCCAATAATATTAATGAATGGCGCTAAACCAAGATGTTATAAGTGCCTAAAACATATTTTACAGGAGACAAAAATAAGTAACAACCCAAAAATGCACAATGTTTTCGCAAACTTTCATTGATAAGTGGAAGCAATAAGTACAAATACACAAAATTGTAAGGTCATGGGCTTAAACAAAAATTTAGTCAAAGCTATAAACCATTTTGAATTTGTTCAAATTATCAAAACGCTTTAAGTGTCATAAAAGTTGCACTTCAGAAAACCAAACTTTATAGTTTCAAAATAAAAAATTGTAAGGTCATGAGCTTAAAAAAATTTAGTCTAAGCTATAAAAAAAATTTAAATTTGTTCAAATTATCAAAACGTTTTAAGTGTCATAAAAGTTGGACTCCAAAAAAACAAACTTTACAGTTTCAAAATAAGCTAACGAAACAGGCAAGTTCATTACAACACCAGCAAATGTTCATAAAACAACTTCCCATCATTTGGCAAGTATGGTAGCCTGGGGATCATGTCCTCCTTTTTTTTAGTTTGTTAAAAGTATAACGTTTTCCTTCATTTCCACGTTCAGGTTACGAAAACGTTCCTCTGACACATTTTTCTTGTGTACAGGAACCTGAGACCACACACCTAAAGACGAATAGCATTTCTTTACCTGAAAAATACCAAAGATTTGAGTAACTTTTATCATGGACGCTTTGCAAATATTCGTTTTCTTCGTATTCAATTTTTTTTGCTACTTCCATACAGTCAAAGAACTGTGTGTTGTTAACTACTAAAAATGGATATTTTTGGTTTGCATGAGCTACTATTTCAACTATGTCTCGGAGAGCCAACGGTTTTTTGCCTCGTTTACATTTTTCGAACAAGGCGAAGTCCCGATCACAAGACAGAATGTGTGTTCACATGCCTGTAGTTAATTTCCGTGAAGTACCCCTTTGCCACAAGTGTCAGCATCATAGCCAGCATACCTCTGTTCTTGTTCTGCCCGCAGCAGTTACCGAACCACAATACTAATTTTCGTTTTGGACTGAGCCCCAAAGAATTTGTTATCAAAATGTATACAAATAAGATGCGATTTGAGCTGCTCCTCGTCGGCTGCAGTTTCATTCCAGAAGAACATGATACATCTCTATACGTCTTCAAATTGGATTCCCAGATTGACAACGCTAACTGGGGGCGTAGTAGATTTCCGAATGCTTCAAATATGGCACATACATTTGCTTCTGGTAATCAAATGATAGGCTACTACCTGCGTTTCTGACGTGAGCAGCTTGGACACGGCTACTCTTCTCTCGGTTATTTTGGAGATGAGACGAGTTTATTTTTCGGTGATATGTACGCCATTCCACTATGTCTCTGCAATTTACGCACGTCCTTCTTCCATGAATGAGGCTTTAAACTACATTTTTTTCTCCTGTGGGGAGAAAAAGATCTTTCCTGCTCAGCTATACCTGCAGGCCTAAGAACGCAACGTGGGAGCTACTTGCATTGGCACTTGAAACGTACTGGTTGGTACATCATATTTTCCCCCTGAAGGAGCGCTGCAACCGTGTCGCCTTTGCTAGTGCAAGTGGAGGACGGTACTTACAACGACAAGAAAGAATAAACGCATTTCGGAAGTTTGGTACTTACAAAGTTTTGGTTTAGCACCCTTCACTTGATAGCCGTCCCAACCAGGCTTTTAATAATCGGCCTCTTAATCGAGTCTAAATGAATATTTATATTTAATTGAATTATTTTTTTAATAATAGAAGCTCTAGTTAGGTAGGCTTTCACTGAAAAATTTATTGAAAATACAACAGATAATTTACAACACAAATTGCATTTTACTACGAATATAAATTATGGTTAATTCTGGAAATCGATGACTTCAGTGCAGTGGAGGATATCATCTCCACGGTTCTGCCACAAACTTTTAATTTCCGGCCGATTTGTAAGGACTCTCGTGAAATTGTGCCTCTAACACTGAAAATAACCTACTTGCAGCCATTGTCACTTTTGCGAGCTGGAACCAACTTGCCAACATGGTTAATAATATGCTCTTTACCCCTCACTTTAGATATTTTTTATCGTATCTGAATTCTTTTCCTTTTTATTTTTTCAATTTTGCCGCTCCCTTTCCATTTGCTGTTCAGAAGTATCTGAGAACTGAAAGGACGTATATCCATTTTCATAACTTTTCAGGAGAAGCAAAAAACTGTTTCTAATGACATAGCCTATAACTGTACACTCCTCATTATATGTATAACTTAGGACTATAAGTTTCAGATGTGTTATTTAGATACTAAGTTTCATTGTGTGAGTCCAATTATGATACATTTATTTAAAAGTGGCGTCCAAAATTAATTATTTAAGAAAATAAAATGGACATACGCCACTTTTCCACGAATTTATTTTCACAGTGTTTTCAGTTTTCTATTTGATTTTCTTTGCGATATAAAGTCTTTGAAGCTTCAGAACTCATTTATTCAGTCAAGCAAATAGTACATACTATACAGAAGTTGGATGAACAGATTATAGACACATTGTTTAGGAAAAATATTTAAGTAAATAATGAATACAATATAAAAAAATATCAAATAAAAAATTGTGAGCTTGACTCTGTACAGACTAACTAACAATTACTCATCTGGCAGACATTCACTTTCGTCATCGTCATTTGCAATAATTATGTAAAGAGCAGCAAATCATTATGAAATCCATTTTGTAAATGTCTGGAGGTCCGCATATTCTGCACAGCCGATGGGTTTGTCTCCAGTACTGAGTGGATGTCTTGTAAGACATGTGCAGGTTTTGTAGTAGAGAATAGAAGCCGTACTGTCTTTGAGTTTGGGAACATACCACCATTACCAGATCTTCTACGATTAATAACCGGAGAAGAAAATCTTTGAAGAAGAATTTTTTTTAAAGCTACAGTTTCCATTTCCTGGACTCTTAAGGGTTGTTTGACTTGACACGTTCTATTGAATTGAGCCCAGTCACTAGGAACAGGACTTCCAAGTCAGGGAGTTAGATTACATTTAATTCTGTAACTGAATGATATTATGGATTTTCATGTATATGTGACCTTCCACAAGGTATTTTGATTGATTTTCCTTAAGATTTGGAAGCTGTGAAAGAAGCCAGATATACATTAGAGTTACTTACATATTTAGTTTGCTTGTTCTTTCAAATGGTATCGAGCCTAAGACAATAAGCAAAACGCTATCTCATTCTCTCGTATTTCAGTAAAAGTTTCATCCCATGTGTATGTATGTGTCTATGTGTATATGTGTTTATGTGTGTATATGTGTGCATGTGTGTATGTATGTATGTATGTATGTATGTGTGTATACATGCATGTATGTATGTATGTGTGTATTTATTCACACTACAAATGGGTAAATACCCGGTGACTGTGGTAACTAATTACACTCAATAAATCACAATTAATAATAAATTAATAATAATGCAAATAATAATAATAATAATAAATACGAATAATAATTAATATAGTAATAATAATAATAATAATAATAATAACAATAATAAGGAGCATCCTAATTTAAATGAAGCATGATCGCTTAAAATAGCATTTAAAGTAAATCTAATTCGTATCTTAACCCTGAGTTCGAACTAAAACCCACGAGTATGATATGTTCATACATGCACAAGTACCTTTCAGCACTACAATCATTCCGCTGTCAACTCACTCACTGCATTGGAACTATGATATACTTCACTGATGCTATCCTGATTTCACTAACACTTCGAAAACATTTCACTGTTCAAATACTTGCACTACGACTACAAACTATAAAACTTCACTGACACAAACACACTTACTTACACAACACACTTCACTGACACAGCACACTTATTCACTGATACAATACTTCAGCATTTGAAAATGGCAAAACATCACTTACATCCTTTAAGTAGTGTGTATAATATATTACCGTCTACCAGTAAAGTCCTTAAGCCTATTTTAAACAAATTTTTGGTTATTGGTAAAGCCTTTAGTAAGTCTGCAGGTAAAGCATTCCAGTCTCTGATAATTCGATTGAGAAAAGAAAATCTTCCAGTGTCCGTCCTCTGTCTTCTTTCCCTCAATTTGTAGGAGTGGTCGTTCTTTGAAGAGTAATTTGGGCGGCTGCAACATTTTTTATTTCACTCCAGGCAAGCTCACCTCTGTATGTTTTGAACATTGCGCAGAATCGAATTCGCGTTCTCCTGTCAGTGGGTGTGTCACATTTTAATATTATATACATCTTCATTACACAACTTTTAACACTATATCACTTCGGAATATCTATTACATGTCTTTCTCATGTTAAATTTTAATGGTAAATTATTACGACAATGGTTGAGAGCCCGTTTTTGAATATTTTCCAATGTCTTTATATGTTCTAATCTGTAAAAATCTCAACATGCAGCACCATATTCCATTACTGGACGAATTAGTGACTTATATGCAATATCCTTGGATTTATCAGAGCCTTTTCGTAGTACTGTCATCACAAAGTGTAACGCTCTCCATGTTTTTCCCACTGAGTCAGTAACGTGTTCCCCTAGCCGAAATCGCTGCTAAATGTTATTCCGAGGTATTTACATTTGTTAACTTTCGGAATGGTTTCATCCCCTAACGTATACGATGCGATTATTTTATTTCTTTTTCTTGTAAAGCTCATGGCTTTGCTCTTTAGAGAATTTATTTTCATTTTGATGGTCATTGCCCAATCGTATATTCTATTGAGTCATTCTGAAGAAAAGTAGTATCATCATGACTTTTTATTTCCATGTATACGATACAATCATCCGCGAATAAGCGAACCCTGGACAAGATGTTAACTTGTAGATCATTTACAAAAGCGAGGAATAAAAGGGGCCCCAAGACATCCGCCTGTGGGACTCCGGAAGTAATTTCTATTGGGGTCGATAATTCGTTCCCCACCCATACTCTCAGAGTGCGACAAGTTAAAAATTCCTTGATCCACTGGAGTACTCTGAAGTCAACCCCCGTTGATTGTAGTTTAATCAACAATATATCGTGTGGGATTACATTGAATGCGCATCTACTTGAATATTTGAATCTAGTCCGTCTGCTAAATCCTGACATAGAGTTACTAATTTATTCTCACCCGAATAGCCCCTCCGAAACCCATACTGGCAATTATGTAACCAATTTGAATCATTCCAATGCTGGATTGGATATGCTGAAATCAAGTATTCCATCTATTGCAAACCACAGGGGTGAGGCTGACTGATGTGTAATTTTTTGTATCTGAGCGAGAACCTGATTTATAAATTGGTACCACTAGTGCATCTTTACAATCTCATGGGACAGCACCATTATTTATTGATATTTCAAATATACGGACTAGATAAGTAATCGTGGTTTCCCATCCCAATTTTGACATGTCTCCGGCGATACTATCAGGTCCTACTGATTTATGAGTTTTCAATTTAGAGATCCTTCTTCTTTTTCCCCTAGGCTTGATAGCAAACTGACCCGTATTTTCCACAGAAGCTAAGTTAGGTATTATTGCCCTCGTCCCAAAAACAGTGACATAATAGAAAAATTAGTTTTTCTGCTTTTTCGCTATCCTGTACAATAAATTGATTGAGATCATTTTTTTAGAGGGAGGCTCGAATAGGTTTCCTTGCGTCGTCTCTTCGCATATTTATAAAATTCCCCCCCCCCCACCCGTTTTGTTCACCTTTGAAAAGTTTATTTAGGTCATTTTCCTGCGCTATCTTTTTCGTATTAAGCAGTTCTTTCGATAGTTGTGCGAATTTTGTTTGTTTTACAACGCTTTCCTTGCGCTGGCTGTAGAATTTCCTTAGTTTTCTTTTCAGTTTCCGTATGTGTTTATTATAATATTCAGGATCGGGATTGTTTGATAAACGTTTAACCGGAATAAATTTCTGTATTCCTGTTAATATAATCTTCTTGAATTCCACCCAGCATTCTTCTACACTACTGCCCTTTACTACCCATAATAAGTACTTTTCTCTAAGATAATTTTGGAAGCCTTCTCTGTCCGCTTTGTTATATTGCTAGATATGTTTGCTATTTGTTGCGCTTTGCTTGTACTTAGCAATCCATAATATTTCAAGATTTACCGCGTCATGGTCACTAATACCTTGAATCACTTAAATATAAATGATTTATCAAAGGATCCTCAGTCGATCTCTTTTGTTGCTAGAAGAACTTAGTCGCACGGTCCACCTCGGTCATTAAGGGACGCGTGCGGAAATTTCTAGGCGAGCAGTTGTCACATTTTCGCCACGTGGGTATGAAATAATCGTATATTTGTTTCTACATAATAAATTGTACTTTCATTCAATCAATCACGAATTAATGAATGGCTAATTTTGAGTCACCGTGTGTATAAAGATCCGTTACAGAACCATTAGTCCACACCTGTGGAGTAACGGTTAGCGATTCTGGCCGCGAAACCAGGTGGCCCGGTTTAGATTCCCGGTAGGGGCAAGTTACCTGGTTGAGGTTTTTCAGGGATTTTCCATCAACCCAATATGAGCAAATGCTGGGTAACTTTCGGTGCTGGACCCCGGACTCATTTCACCGGCATTATTACCTTCATCTCATTCCGACGCTAAATAACCTAAGATGTTGATAAAGCGTCGTAAAATAACCTACTAAAGTAAAAAAATAGAACCATTGTACAGTCAACTTCTTCAAATTAATATATTCTCATACTTATATCAATAATAATAATAATAATAATAATAATAATAATAATAATAACACCGAAAAAGATAATATCAATTTGTGTTTCATGTCTAAATCCGCAGCGAAACCTAAAGTGGTATTTAATAAAATATGACAGCATTTTGCTTCTTTTACCTCTATTCGTCGTCATTCTCTCCTAAATGAATCTCTCTTGGTTACTGTCCCTGTCGTGCTTCATGTAATTCTCTGCCGTTTTAATTGCATGTAGAACACAGAAGGACTAATTATGGGGACCGATTGTTGCAGCTCCATCACGCAGAAGTTAACACACTAGACTCAAGTCGGGGTAATATTGTTTTTCTGTTTTTCTAACATAAGACTTTAGTTGGAGCGAGATCATTTCCAAAGGACTTAGAATATAGTGGTACGGAAGTCGTAACACTTCGTGTCCATATGAGGCTGCGAGCTCATACACTGCATATTTCTTACTAATACTGTATTGGCTGATTTTATTTCCTGCAAAAAACTGCCTTGATGGGCATTGGTTTGGGCACGGTAATATTATTGTGTATCATAAAGTTAATTATGTCTTTAACGTTGCTGTTCATCTAGCATTGCTATCTTGGAATTGTAAAAAACTAAGTAATTTGCAATATACTTCACAAACCAATTGTAATAATAATAATAATAATAATAATAATAATAATAATAATAATAATAATAATAATAATAATAATAAAAATAATAATAATAATATTAATAATAATAATAATAATAATAATAATAATAATAATAATAATGTATTGTGGGTCCCTATCACCACGGCACGGCGCGTCCTCAGGTTGCGGATCGAGGAGACGGCCTCCAGATATGGAGGATAGCTGTGAATATATTGAATAAGCAGTCGCGGACAGCCGATGAGGGGTGGTCCTCCAGCTTGGGGGTTGGGTGAAGGGCTAACAACCCATCACCGTAAAAAAACAGCTTGTTACGAAACCTCAAAATAAGTATCGGAATGGAACTGGTTCTCTGGCACGACCACAGCAAAGGAATAAGTTTATGAGATTTGGTACTTGGAATGTTACAAGTCTATATAGAACAGGAGGGGTAACATTAGTAGCAAAGGAACTAGTAGATATAGAATAGACTTTGTGGGAGTACAGGAGGTTAGGTCAGATGATAACGGCATAACACAAATATGAGATTATTTTATGTATTATGGGGAAGGAAACGAAAATCGCCAATTAAGAACAGGATTTTTTATCCATAAAAGAATAAAATCATTAATAAAAAAGATCGAATTTATCCGTAATAGGTTACGGTATTTATTACTTAAGAGCAGATGGTGCGATATCGTAGTTATAAATGCTCACGTTCCTACAGAAGAGAAAGACGACAATATAAAGGATAGCTTCTATGAAGAATTGAACACACTTTTGATCAGTTTTATCCCAGAAAAAGACTTTTATATAGACATTTCAATGCTAAAGTAGGACGGGAGGATATTTTTAAACCCACTATTGGAAAAGAGAGCCTACACGTAACTAGTATTGATAATGGAGATAGGTGTCAACTGTGCCACATCAAAAATGTAATTGTTAAAAGTATAACATTCCCCCATAAGGATATACATAAATATACTTGCACGTCTCCAGATGGATTGACACATAACCAAATAGATCATATGTTGATATATAACTGAAGACATTCTAGTATGATAGATATTCGAACCTTCAGGGTGGCAGACTGTAATTCTGACCATTATTTGCTAATTGCAGAACTAAGAGAAAGACTATCAGTAGCCAAGCGAGTAGAGCAACAAGTTAACATTAGAGGATTAAATATTCCGAAATTAAAGGACGAGGAGACTAAGAAACGTTATCAGGTCGAGATTTCAAATAGGTTTGCCGTATTAACAAGTTCCGAAGAATTTGAGGAAGAGTTAGATATTAATAGGGTATGGGAAAATATCCGAGATAATATCAAAATGGCAACTGAGCAGAGCATAGGTTATTATGAAACTAAGAAAAAGAAACCAAGGTTTGATGAAGGTTGAAGCATGGTAGTAGAAGGAAGGAAACAGGCATAATTGAAATTCTTACAGGATTGATTATGTCTCGTGACGAGAATATTGTACGAAATGGAAATATAAAAACTGGAAATTTCTCCTTTGAATAGGTGGAGAAATTCAAATATCTAGGAGCAACAGTAACAAATATAAGTGATACTTGGGAGGAAATTAAATACAGAATAAATATGGCAAATACCTGTTATTATTCGGTTGAGAAGCTTTTATCATCCAGTCTGCTGTCAAAAAATATTTAAGTTATAATTTATAAAACAGTTATATTACTGGTTGTTCTTTATGGTTGTGAAACTTGGACTTTCACTTTGAGAGAGGAACATAAGTTAAGGGTGTATGAGAATAAGGTGCTTACGAAAATATTTGGGGCTGAGAGGGATGACGTTACAGGAGAATGGACAAAGTTACACAATACAGAACTGCACGCATTGTATTCTTCGCCTGACAGAATTAGGAACATTAAATCCAGATGTTTGAGATGGGCAGGACATGTAGCACGTATGGGCGAATCCAGAAATGCATACATGGTGTTAGTTGCGAGGCCGGAGGGAAAAAGACCTTTGGGGAGGCCGAGACGTAGATGGGAGGGCAGTATTAAATGGATTTGAGGGAGGTGGGTTATAATGGTAGAGACTGTATTAATCTTGCTCAGGATAGGGACCAATGGCGGGCTTATGTGAGGGCGGTAATGAACATCCGTGTTCCTTAAAAGCAGTAAGTAATAATAATAATAATAATAATAATAATAATAATAATAAAATTATAGAAGACTTTCAAACAGCGAACAAAAGCACTTGTAAATTGTTTGAAGATGTTAAGAAAGACTGCAGTTAGTGTTAGCATTCACGGGCGAATTGGCAACATTTATGTTTGCCTCAGAAAGCGGAAACAGAGATTATCCCATTCCCCGTGTGAACAGAAGGAGTTGGGGGACCGTCTTACTTCAAAAGGCAACGGCTAGCGTTCGGTAGCCTCTGTCTTTAACTCGGGATGCGTAGGTATAAAGTCCGGGTCAGCTCACTTAATACTCTAAGTGTGAAACCTAACCATTGTTCCTCATTACTACATAAGCTAGTAGATTATGATGATTTTCTAGTTTGCAGGTTGAATTTTCTTTTGCCAACTTCGTTTCGAATTTCGGTATTGAGAAATACTACAATGGTAATGATTCTATAACTGTTATATTGCAGCATTGACACTAGTTGTCGGTAGTTTAAATTCTGAAAATACAAATTGTTCTAGATTTCTGAGCCCATTTGAACATACTAATAATGAATTAATATAAGTATTAATATTAATACATAATAGTTATTGTATGTGTTGCTTTGTGTTGTTACAATTTCAAGATTAGGGTTAGGTAGGCTAAGTGTAAATAAATATAACATATGTGATACATGCTCTTGGGTAACCGATAGAAATACCATTTCACATTTTAATTAATTTCTTTCGTGTTTACAGTTTTATTACAATAATGGATTAAATAGTCTAAAGCATACATTTCAAAGTGGCATTCGTTTTCGGAATTCATAGTAGGCCTAATCATTTCACGTGATCAAACAAAATACATTTTTAGGCTGGAATAGAATGGAATGGAATTTAAGTGAGGGGAGCACGAATGGCCTGTTACGATCTATTGCGCTAACCCTCGATATGGAATGAGTTTCGTGCCATAGATCCCCTACACGCACCAACTAAACCACATGATCCCCTGACGACGAGTCCCTACAACCAACAGAAATCCATATACCATTCCTGCTTCGGCAACTTCCCCCAAGCCCCCCCTGTCGGTCCGAGGCGAAACTCCTCCCCCGAGTAAGTCCGCCTCAGGTGCTCGTTGCAGAAGCCATTCAACGTCGTTGAGTTACATTCCACGGAGGCCGGTCGAGAGAGCCAGTAGTTCCGGGGGCCCCGCCTGTAGAGTGATCTGAAAAAGCAGAAACGGATGATGAGGAAAGGAGGATGGGGAGGAAAGGAAGTGGTGAAGGTGAGTGGGGTTCCAATCGCCTGATAAAGTTACCTGATATTCATCCATAGGAGTGAGGGAAAATCCCCGAAAAAACCTCACCCAGGCAACTCATCCTGACCGGGAATCGAACCCGGGACCGCTGGGTTTGGAGTTAGACTCTCTAACCCCCAAGCCACAACGGTGGACACATTTTTAGGTTAGTTCTCGTGAACCGTAAACTGTTTAATCAAAGCTATGAATTTCATCTTGTCAGACAAAACACATATTAATATTAGATCATACACTAATCTACTAACTACTAACATAATGTGTGAGAGGTCCAGAAGAAAAATATACTCTTTCACATATTATTGAACCTTTTAGAAAACATCTCCCAACATGAAGATGAGATGTGGTAGGCTAAAAAAGCAAAACATCGTTATCGTTAATAGTATATTATTATTATTATTATTATTATTATTATTATTATTATTATTATTATTAGTATTATTATTATCATTAGTGTTATTATTATCATTAGTGTTATTATTATCATTAGTGTTATTATTATTATTATTATTATTATTATTATTATTATTATAGTAGGCCTACATGGTATTGTGTGATTTTATCCTCTTTTGGCAATATCTGGTAGGCCTATTAGTTTGCAACACTGAAGAGGCGGCCAAATTAATCTTTTAGGAATTACTCTTACGTGATCCTAAATATAGAACGATCCTGCTATACCTGCGAGAATTTCTGAGGGTCTTAAAAGAAATATGTCTCATATAAGTATAAGGAATCTCCCCGTGTCGCCCTATCTGTTACTTATATTAAGTTATGTTTCCAGATGAGTGCGTTTACTAATGACTGGGCTTGACTCATCCCTCTGTCTATTGTATTCTGCCAGTTTACCTGGGTCAAATTTAGGTCTCCCGCGATGATAACATATTGACCGCGAATGTGTCTATTTTCCAACATATCTCTTATTTTACATAGTACGTTCAAACCTTCTTTCGGCGCCCTGTATAAACCGATGATGTGTATAATATGTTTCGCGAATAATCATCTACACCCAACATTTCGAACTCCGAGTCTTAAAATTTTCAGCGCTCTGCAGGGACTCTTTTTACACATATAAAATACCCATCCCCCTTTTCTTATACGGTCGCGACTGTATGTTGCATAATCGGTTCTAAATGCTTCTGAGTCTGTTACTTCGCTGGAAAGCCATGATTCCCTTTTCTCCCGTTGCTCCAATTTGTGTCTCACTTCTTCGATTCGTATCCCCGGGTAGCACACCACTTCGACGTCCTTATTATCCTGTCCCACATTGAATCTCCTACCACCAATATCTGCTTCTCGCTCGCTTCCCCGTGTCGTTCCTCGCGTAGTCGCCTGTTCTCTGCTTCCAGCTCTCTCAGCCGTTCTTCCGTCTGCTGCAGTTTCCCTTTTAGTTCAGCCACCTCTTTCTTCAGCGATTCAATTTCTGTATTCGTGGTCACAGCTATGTCCCTCATACATTCCTTACACCTTCATTTCTCCTCAATATGTTCGTCCCTCTTGAGTTTTTAGCAGCTGAAATGAAACCACGTCGAACAGGTGCTGCACAGAAGGCCAGTCCTCAAATTGTTCCTGCATACTCCGCACTTCACAGGTTCCACAGGTCCTGGGTTCAGTTCCACTCCTCCAATCACCAACAGCATGGCTAGTATAAGGATCACAAACTGCTCAGTGTCGGTTCCTCACTCCCCTGGCCCGAAGCTGCCGGGATCCACCTCACCGTCTGCGCCGCCCAGGTACCGACCCTCGCCAGTGTTGCCATATTCAGCGATAAGTCGCTAAATCTAGGGAATTTTGAATCAGTCTCGGCGACAAATTTTGTAAAATACGATTAGCGACTTTTCTGCTGATTTTTATATTCTTCCACTTTTTTCTTTAAGTTAAAACAACCAACTGAAGTCGTGGACGTAGTTTTAGAAGAGGCATGAGTGGATGACTGAATAGTTTAATTATTCATACGTGGAAGCCCTGATCTCATATATTTGTGATCAGTGATGAAACATGCTGATTCAGTGATTCTCACGGGTCAGATCTCTCTCTGAATGCTACTGCTCCAACACCCATAAACGGGAGCAACTTTGATTGACACGCGAGCTGCAGGCTAATGTAATCTTGGTTCTTCCCCGCAACGCGGAGATTTTCCACTCGAGGCAATTGAGTTTTGGAATTTTGTGCCGACAGGTCGTATGAAGCAAATGAGACTGTAGTTTTTGCTGGTTTTAATATATTTTAATATATAGGCGTATTTAAAAAGTGTTACATTTCACAAAAAAAATTGTGGTCAAACGCTTAGATGAAAATTTCTACACTTACAATTTGCCAGAAAGTGTAGGATTAAGCGCAGTGTATTCACAATCAGCTGTTCCCACACCTTCCACGTCAACACCACAGCCGTCAACAATACAACCAGACTCCGCAGAAGAGGGTGATGACGAAGAAATGATATTTTTCTCCGCATATGTCTGTTTTTGTTATTTTTATTTAGTGATATTTATTATTAATTTTTAAGACATATCTGGGGATTTCTTAACAAATTGTGGAGAAATTTAGCTACTTTTTGTTGAAAAGTTAGCCAGATTGTAGGGCGATATGTTGGCAACAGTGACCCTCGCCCGGTACATCCCATTCTACCTAACCTGTTCTCGACGACTGCCTGCGTCATCTCGTTTCTGACAAGTGATTTCAAAACTTTGACAGGAGAAATAATTTTCGTTTGTAGGTTTACTGTATATATAGTATTTATATGGACATGAATGTATTTTAATGATATCCAGGAAAGGAGAGGAGGACATTAACAGAAATCAATTATTGTGATTGAGATTCCATTAATTAATAACATTGTAAATCCATAAAATATAAAAGTTAGATACAAATAATAATAATAATAATAATAATAATAATAATAATAATGATATAATTAATAATTACCTTCTGTTTCATAAGCTTGTAGTTAAGCAAAGTATATCAACATTTCACCTCTTCAAAAACTCATATTGCTGTAACGTCTGAAGCATGTGGTCTTCTCTTCAACAATGAAGTGGCAATGAACTACGCATTTCTAATTATTTGTTGAAGGCAAAGTATAAACAAGAAAGAAATAACTCGATAAGGAAACTCGCGGTGTCTCGTGTTAAAATTAGTTTAAAAAAATGCTGATGTCTCACATACACCCAGCAAAACACAAAAATTTATCTCAGACTGAGAGGAAAAAAATCTGATGCCTCACATACGCCCACCAAAACACAAATATTTAGGCCTATCTCAGATTGAAAGGAGAAAATGCTAGTGTCTCACGTACGCCCTGCAAAATAAAATAATTTATCCGAAGATAAGAAGAAAAAAGGCCGATGTCCCACATATGCAAAGAAAAGTGCAAAAATCAATATGAATTAGATTCACATGCGCCCTTTCACTTCTGAATGTTTTGTGGATAACCACCGTTATAACACGCCGTAATCATGTTCACGGATTGGGCTGAGGACTACTGCCTTTTTTTCACATATATAATCAAGTACGCTTGTAACAAAACCGCCACTAACTCAAAATCGACAAAATTGGACATATGCTCTTTTTCTTTTCGGGTACGGCTTTAATAACAATGAGCTCTAAATCACTCAACAATGAGTATGAAGGTTGACAAATCTATAGCGGTCTGCATACGATGGTACCAACATTGGTGTATAATAATAAAAGCGGAAGAACCCTGGACTTCCCTGATTTTTTTTAGGGAACTGCAAGGGACTGGTCTGCTTTTTGTAGAAGCCCATTATTTTCAAATGTTTATTCCTTTGGACCTTCATCGTTTTTGAGGAAACAGATTCTGCCATGAAATAGATGTGGTGACAAAAATTAGCAAGATGGTAGTAACTCAAAAATGTCAATTTTTGGACTTGTCTGGTTTTTGTAATAAACCCCTCAATTGTTTTGAATGTATGTACACTGCATGTATACCGTTGTGGCATTATTTAAGCAAATTTCATCTGCGTAGACATTATTTTGGCTTTCACTGCACACATTTTCGTCCCATATACTTGTGTCCCCTCGACACAATATCTTCCCTTTCAGATGACATTGTTTTCTTGTCTCTTTGCCCATAAACAAGATCCATTTCCTTCATATCAAATGAAATGTCTATTTTTTTTTTAATTCCCTAGTTCAGGATCATTGTTTACAGCGGCCAAAATACGTTCAATTTTGGCTGTTTATTTCTGAAGTAGAATTCATGAACTGCATTTCCAACAAAATTATATTTCATTTCTCTACAATTTAACCTCACTTTTCTTTTTTTCCGCTTCTTTGTTTTTAGTAGGTTATTTTACGACGCTTTATCAACATCTTCGGTTATTTAGCGTCTGAATGAGATGAAGGTGATAATGCCGGTGAAATGAATCCGGGGTCCAGCACCGAAAGTTACCCAGTATTTGCTCATATTGGGTTGAGGGAAAACCCCGGAAAAAACCTCAACCAGGTAACTTGCCCCGACCGGGAATCGACCCCGGGCCACCTGGTTTCGCGGCCAGACGCGTTGACCGTTGCTCCACAGATGTGGACTTCCACTTCTTGGGCAGAGTTACAGTGAATCTTGTTCTTCCATCTTTGTACTTTGAAAATAGAATTTCTTGAATTTGGTGAAGCGATTTCATTTACAATTGAGTTTGCACTTTGACCTGAATGTTTTGTTTTATGCAATGAAATACGTACCAAAATATCTCACTCTTCACTCCTAAGACATTCTCCACATTTCCACTTAAAATAGGCCGAGGACAATGAAACTTGAATTAAAATTACACTATAAATCATCAACATATTACATACATTGTCCATAATTCTCTAGACAGCCAGACGATGTTCACAAAAGACGGCCAGATTGTTTCGCATCTATTTTTGTACCACTGCACAGACCACGTGGCTTCGCGCAACGTCTCGACAACGCTGGTAAAGCAATTTATAAAGCTTTATTTAAAGTGTAAAAGTATATTCGATATAAATGACATAATGATTTGTTATCACTATATGAACGAATCACTGCAAGTTCAGCAACAAGAGAAAAAATAATCTATCATTCGACGGTAGTGATCCGACTAATTATTCATAAGAGCCATGAGCTCTGTGATAGTACATGAAAATTATACTAGGCCTGAACCATCTCGTAAATTCGGTATTCAGAACCCTCATTTAGCATGTACCACCAAATTCTTCCCACCATCCTGAAAATGTAAGGTAAACCCTTAAAAGACCCCTCAAATTTTATTATTTTTAGACCAAAATTTAAGTTTTTACACTTTTTCAACATGACCTAGAAAACATAAAAATTTTTCGTAGAACATTTTTGCGTGAATTTCACCTTGAGCCGTAAATTAGAAGGTCCCGTATCTACATAAAACACATAAAATAATTAACAACGCACAAAAAAGTCAAATAATTGAATACCTCTTCGGCAAAAGGAAGTGACATCAAATTATTAAAATATGTGACTTAGGTGGAAGAAGTAATTTTGGAGCATTTACAACAATAAACCATCTACTGTATTCAATAGAAAATAAACTTGCAACCTTGGTTAGTCAAATAGGCCTATAGGCCTAGTAAATATAGGCCTAATGAAATATGCCTCTGGAATTGTTTTTCTTTCTACTGAAACATGGATTATAGTTTTGTTGGTTACATCCTTATTCCGGGGAGGTCTTCCAAAATGTGAATTTCTGACGCAACGGAAGTTTACTCTTTACAGGTATGATAACTAATAAACACAGAACATCCTATCAACATTGTTACATTAGCTATTTAATGTATGCTTCATAAGCATAGGGACTTTCATTTTACTAATAATTTCCATATAAGGAGATGGGATCTTTTTAGCCCCCTCAGCCCTGAGAGTATATATGTAGAATTTTTTAAGCATTTTTCCTCTTGTCAGTAACTTGTAAACAAAACGCACGGACCAGCATGCCTTTCCTGATACAGCTACTTTATCTGAACCGTATTGATCAGTAATGTGCTTGCAAATTCGTTAAATTCGAAGACAGTGTTATCCTTAAAGAAACACAACATACCCTCTGTGTATCTATAGAGGATTCCACGTTAAGAAAAAGGCACCGAGCATATGGGGCTGTTTCATAAAATGACCAGTTATCATAGAAACGCCTACCTACCATATAGCTTTTACAATGCACTTGGTAAGGCCCATAAAACCAATGCATTTTTCTTAATGTGGAATGCTCTATAAAAGGAGACTACCTTCTCGGAAGAACACCAGCGAATTTGCTAGACATAATGCCATAAGTCTTTGGTATAAACAAATATTCATCCAAACTCATGTAATATGCAGGATGATCCATTTCCGTTACATCGGCAATATAGTCTTTTTGTTTTAGATTAATCAAGAAGTATGCTTACTATTGAAGAACGAATAGCAATAGGCGAAACCCGGGCAAAGCGGATAAGCTAAGAATAAACAATGTTATAAGCTATATTTTGCTGATCTCGAAATAAAAACTTCATGACTTTGATTGTGACACATGTTGTCCAAATATCTGCAAAACAGCAATTCGTTTCTCGTACCTACGGACAGTGATATGATTTGAGAAAGAAATAAAACAAATTTACATGTCAAATGTAATGTAATTTTAAATAATAAGAAAAGTGTTGTTCATGATTTTTAATACGGATTAATAATAATTATAGAGAAAGTATTTATGACAAATTTATATGTCTTCTATTAAGAAGAACGATTTCCAAGTTAATTATTAATTCCTGGACTTGTGATTGGACATATAAATTTGTTATAAGAACTATTATTATTAATCCATGTTAAAAATCATAACCAACACCTTTCTTACAGCTTTTACCAAAAGTTTAAGGACATCCCTTCGAAAGTGATGTTTTACTCCTGTCATACTTATGTTAAACCCTCTGATGTTTATACAGGGATGAAATGCCTGTGAGAAACGAAGTTTTTACTGTAGACCTCTCTGTTTCTGTTACGGAAACTCATTATTAAATTACATTCTTGTAGATCAAAATTAATTACTCCAGATTGGGTTTACTTAGATCATTGAATTTTGGCGAGTTCGACATATTTTAAAGGTTTCTTATGTAATTATTACTTTTTGTTTAATAAAAATTGTGACAACTCGTTCAAGCATTATAATACACATTTTCTCCTATTTTCATTAGCAAAAATTATGATTTTCTAAAATTCTCTTGTGTTTGAAATTCGCAACAAATTGACCCAGGACCGCCAATGCCTATAACATCATAACATTGGGAGTTGCTAACTCTAGTCAAAAGCTTATTCCCTCCATTTTTAGTAATTAGCTACGGAATTTACTACAAGTGTGAAAGGTTAGATTTCTTCCCTGAAAAAATGAAAATGAGTCGAAATTCAGTGCGTATGGATGTGAAGTGGCTGATTATTGGTATGTGGAAGAATGACCAGGTATAGATAATATCTAACTTTATCCCAAAATTAATTAATCTAAGTACACCCATTCTGGAGTAATTAATTTTTTCCTACACACAATGCAATTTTTCAGTAAGTTTTCATAACAGAAAAGTTGTTATATAGGCTAATCCATAGTTTTAAAGATAGAGAGATTAAGTTTGCAGAAAAAAAACTTTTTTTTTCACTGGAATTTTGTTTCTGTATAAACATCAGGGGTTTTGACGTAAGTATAAGGACAAAAGTGGAACGTCTCTTTTAAAGGGATGTCCTTAAACTTTTGATAGAGGCTGTATTATATAGAATTATATTACTATCTTCTCCGTAATCTCCTTGTGGACGAAAATAAATTATATCTTCAATCTTTTTACACTGTTAAAACAAAATTTAAGACACATTTTTCGTCCGACAAGTTAAATGTAAAATAACTGAAAGTAAATCTTTCAATAATTGTCCCAATTTATTAGGCCCAATTATTATACAAATAAAACATTAGGTCATGGCCATAAGTTAAATATGACTAGCGCTTTCGCCGTATGTGGCATCATCAAGTCTGAAGGGTAACATGCTATATCGAGTGTAAAAATATTTTGTAGGCCTATAACTTTACTAAGTACATAAAAATAGCTGTGACTGATGATAAAAACGATAGTATACAACAAACATTTAAAACATTCAGACACCACACTTGCTTCTATAGTAGACAACAAAAAACTAAAAAACTGGAATGTAATTACTTTTCATAATAATGTTTCTTATAAGTAGAGACGAGAATTCGATGCAAATGCATGTTTTTATAGGAACATAGGACATAGCCCAAACTTAGTACTTATCCATTTCATTACTTTCCGGTTCCAAATATGTGTACTTTTTTCCGTGCATATTTGCATGTTTTGGCCTTTTTGGGGATAAAAAATGCATAACGCATATTTAAGCAATTTTAGCTTAATATATATATATATATATATATATATATATATATACATTATATTCAGTTTAAATGCATGTTTTATTGGTTTTGAGTGGACACCTCAGTTTCTCAATTTTTATGCCCCTTATTTTAGCATCAGGACTCAGGATTAAAGAAGAAAAAGAAAAAATTTAAATTACAGAAAATGAAATAAAATGTTAAGATTTTCACTATAAAATGTTAAAGGACCTTTTCTGAACGGAAGTTCACTTTTACAACACTTTACCGAGGACAACTCGATATAGCCTATTGTACGTTGATCTCTTACACCTGATGATGCTAACACACTCTAGTATATACAGTCACGAAGCTTGACTTATGAGGGTATTAAGAACAATAGACTGTGCAAGTACTATTTTGCATTGTCTGTGATGAGGCGATAGCAGCAATCCTAGTGGTTAGCAACTATCTATGGATGCATATTTACTACGTATTGAGCTTCGTGACTGTATATACTAGACTGTGATGCACCTACATACTGCGAAAGCGCTAGTCATATTTAATTTATAATTATGACCTAATGGTTTATTTGTATAACCATTAGGTCTAATAAATTGTGACTGTTTTTGAAAAATTTACACTTAATTACTCCATTGAAGAACGGTTAAGTTATTTAAGTAATTACTTCTTCAGAAACAGATTATTATTATCTGTTACGTAGTACAGACCCAGAGCAAAATTTGAGTCACCTAATTTTACTAAGTTCCAGATACAACGCACTGCCCATATGTAGTGAACAGGAGCGCCTAAATGTAAGCTACTTATCCTACTTGTGGACAGTCTTGAGAAGCTTGTTGCCGACGTTGAGGAGGAATGCTATCAAGGCTCGGTCCATTTTTTAATACCGTGTCTATACATATCCTTTCTTTGCTGTAAAATATTATGTAGTATCTAAATATAACAGGTAGTAGTAATATTCTATTTCTCGTTTGCTATTATCTCTCATAGCTAAAGAAATAATAATAATAATAATAATAATAATAATAATAATAATAATAATAATAATAATAATAATAATAATAAACAGCACCCCATTGAGGGTAGCCCTTACGGATTCAGTATATCCTCAAAAAAAATTATTATACATATGTAAACATAGATATTAAATTTTAAAGAAGGGAAACAAAGAAAAGGGCGTGAAAAATTACAATTGCTATTAATGTGGCACCATGTGATTAATTAGAATTTGGCAGGATTTTTAACACAATTATCACAATGTCATCCCTCAGAGATGTTGGCAGAACAAACTGCCGTCGAAATTCTTAGAAAAAAGCTGGTATAGTCCCTCGAGCACCTATGAGCAAGTCGAATACCTCAACGTGAATTAAGGCATATTTCAGCTTGAAATAGTTGACAATAGGCTCATAGATCGACTTCTTCTCAAGGTGGACCTCGGCTGACTGATGATATTCTACTTCAAAATGTATCGTGGGGTCCACATTGATGCCCTGTTTAGTGTCAGCATTGTACGCTAAAATATCTACTCGTCTCGTTGACCCATTTTCAGCTAGACACGTTCAGGAAAACGTATTTGCAATATATATTTATAAAGAATGGTAGCACGTTAATCTGAGAAGAAAATGTTTCATTTTCGATCTTCAGTCTACATTTTTATTATTAAAACAACTCGTAATTTTAAACTGTGTTACTCGGATTTGGAAAAAATTATGTACCCTGAAAAGGACTGTTTTTAGGTGTCCATTCAATGTTTTCCACTCTATAATGAATGAAGGTGGGAATATGGACAAAGCCAACGGCGTAGCTCAGTCAGCTGAGGCGCTTGCCTGCCGATCCAAAGTTGTGCTCGGTCTGCTCGGTCATGCCGGGTTCAATTCCCGCTTGGGCTGATTATCTAGATGAGTTCTTCCTAGATTAACCCCAACTGTAAGGCGAATGTCAGGTAATTTATGGCTAATCGTGAGCCTCATCTCGCTATCACCAACCCCACCGACGTTAAATAATCTAGTAGTTGATACAGCGTCGTTACATAGCCTAATAAAAACATATGGACAAAATGTTTAAAACGTTCGAGTTAAATAAAATCGTCGTTAATTAAATAATAACACCGGAATGAATTTTGAATCATTTTTCTGTTGTTAGCATCTGACAAGCGATTTTTAACGGATTTTCTGTGTTGAATTCAAAAGTAATCGCCAATTTCTTCCAACACGTCACGTTTTCATACTAATCATAAAAATGTGAATCTTATGTTAATAAATTAATTACTGCCTAGAAATGAAGCTGTAGCTTTGTAAACATCATAAAATTATTTTCAACAAGCACTTCGTGAGAAAAAAAACTGGACTACAATTTGCTATTAACCATTAACCATCACGTTCATAACCTTATTTCAATATTGCAATTCAAATTTCCTCCGTTTTCACCTCCTCGAATGTTGTTCACAGCAGTCTCTTTTCAACATTAAGCAATCAGCCACCATGATAACACTTCACTTCCCTTGATACCATATTTGCACTGTTTTGATATCCTGGTGAAAACTTTCATCTTATTCCTCACTAAAATGTCTTAAATTATCAGAAATATATTTAGATGGAAACGAAGGAAATGTACTTTGAAACTCATGTTGCAACCAATCTGTTTGAAACTTTGTAACATCACTTTCACTTTGTTAACAAAATTTTGGTCTATTTTATTTCCAAGAAAATTTAGAACAACGTATCTGAACGCTTTCCAGGCATCCTTTACATTTCCATTCATAGTATTCTTGAACTGCCAGTTCATCATCAATTTTCGAATTTGGGCCAATAAATATACTAACTTTAATGTTTTCATAGGTTAATGAGGAAAATTTAACAAAACGTATTTAAAGATTCACTGTCTTTATCTAGAGCTTTCAAAAATTGTTTAATTAAACCTAATTTCACACGTTTCAAAATTTCTATGAAACAACACTATTGTTCTTTACTCTCGCGGGAAAATGAGAACTTCTGACACACTACAATTTTACACGACAACGAAAAACACAAGACTGAACCTTCTAGTTTAAAATAACTTTTAAAGGAAGGTAAGTTATCTCTGAAAAGTTTTAAATGTGTAGTCTCACAGTCTGGATCGTACATCCCATAAATCTGTATAACAGATCATGTGTCAATTAAGTCCCCCATGGTTTGTTTCAATAGCAAGCTCTTAAAAGTGTAAATATTTATTTCAATAAATTGTTATGACCTCAAAACAGTTAGGCTTCAGCTTTCTGTTTATAGATGACTTTGGGTGGAGACAGGTAGGAATCCTTAAGAATAAATAATGGATGTCTGACTCGCAGTTCGTTCTAAGTTACTGAAAGGACAGAAATAGGAAGACTAGGCTTTAGTTATTATAAAAGAGGAGTATTCTTTCACATTTTAAGGAATAAAGTTGAAATTATAAACTGTCATGCTTTTCAAAAAATTATTTTAATAAACATCAAGCGCAAACAAATTATAATGATTTACTATATTACGAAAAATATTAGGAACATAAAATTTTGAATTGTAAATAATTCTCAAGTGGTACACGAAAAATGATTTCATTATTACAATCCGCGTGAAATTCTGATTCAGAATTTTTTTTCCAAAAAGACAGAACCCATACAGACCAGCGTAATTTATAGATTCTAGGTAAAATTTATTTTACTTTAAGTGAAACACATAGTGTATTTCGTATTTTTCAAAACCGGAAATATTTCATAATGTTAATATTATATAAACTGTAACTATGGAATATCAAAATTCATATATCTGTATGTACGAGTATGTTAATTTAATCACTGACATTTTAAAATAATTTTTGTAAATTTATGAACGAAATACAAAATAGCCATAACTCATTACAACTTTTCTCCTTACGGGATTTGAACATTGAAAATGAACGAAGGAATAATCTCTAAAGATGTATTTTAGCCAATATGCCACGAGGTGCAGACAGAACCATTCGATAAGTAAAGCCGTGTCAAAGATTAAACAAACAAAGATTAAACAAAAATTGACAATGTCACTTCAAAGTAATTTTCCGTTATTATTATTATTATTATTATTATTATTATTATTATTATTATTATTATTATCGTTTAAGTACATATTATTGTTCTATAACGACGAACTTAAATAGAACAAATCCTTGAAATTTCGTCAAGCATAAAAACAAACTCTTGATTACAATAAAATGAAAAAAAAATGAAAAAAACTCTTGATGGCTAACAACAACAAATTCATCATAAACAAACAAAAAGAGACGATCAGAAGCACACCGAGTACATGTCAGTAAACTGCGAGATTGTGTATAATACATCATGAGTGTCTTTTGTTTTGGGTAGGTCAGTAAATTCCCATACTAGCAAGACACAATATTTTTTTATATAACACTTATGTCACATTTACAATCTGTCTACAATAGACAATAAGTAAATATTATAAAAGAATATGACATGAGTTATGACAGCACTCAAAAAGAAAAATAACAATGTTTCAAATAGCTGTAGTAAAAATGAATGGAAGGTCAAGAGCATTATTCCTTTTAAGTCTTCTTATTGTTTGACTATTATCCAGCAAATTTAATGCATGATGATTCGGATATTGATTTAATCGGTGCAGGTATTTTTACCGAACTTTGGGATTTCTTCTTTCACAGTTGAAATGTTTAGGTCACAATTAATGACATCATTACGGACATACCACGGTGCAGTGACAATGGAACGTAAAGTTTTAGACTGATACCTCTGCAGTATTTCAATGTTTGAGTTGCTAGCAGTTCCCCATAGCTGGATGCCGTATATCCAGATTGGTTCTAGTATGATTTTATAAACAGGAAGTTTATTTTTTAATGACAGTTAGATTTAGGTCCCAATAACTAATAGATTTTTGATGTTTTAACATTTAATTCTTTAAGTTTAGTTTCAATATGTTCACGCCATGTTAATCGGCGATTTACATGTAGGTATATCTAAATATTTAACATCGTCTGCTTCGGGAAGTTAACGACGAAAAGGTCTTTTACAGTAAGATTTAGTGTTGCCATACAGTTTGCATCTATGACATTGGACAATATTTGCATTTATACGTGGGCTGTCAACTCTAATTCTGGCATTTGAGAGGAATTCCATATTGTAAATACTTTTGTTGTTTTAATGTGATTCAAAATCAATTATATAGCCATGAAATTACCAGATATTGAAATATTTTGTGATAGAATAAGATAAGTATTTGTCCATCGTTGTGGCTGAGGGGTTATCAAGTCTGACTCCGAACCCAACGGGCCCGGTTAACCTGAATGAGGTTTTTTTTCGGGGTTTTTCCCTCACTCCTATGGATGAATGTAAGGTAACTTAATTAGGCGATTGGAACCCCACTCATCCTTGCCACTTCCTTTCCTCACCTATCATCTATTCATTCATCATCCCGTTACTTCTTGTGGTTTTCAGATCGTTCTACAGACGGCACTCCGAAGCTGCTGGCTCTCTCGACCGGCCTCCGTGGATTGTATTCATGTGATGATGGATAGCTTCTGCAACGGAACCCGGGGGAGGACTTCCGTCTCGGACCGTTAAGGGACCCTTGAGGGGGTTGCCGAAGCAGGAGTGGTACATGGACCCTGTTGGCTGTAGGGACCGGTCGTTAAGGAAGTCAAGTGGTTAGGTCAGTGCGCTTAGAGGATCGGTGGGCACGCTACTCATCCCATGGGGGGGGTGTACAATAGACCTCAGGTCATAGTGCGTGGGATGTTACCTCTCTCCCTCCTAAAAAAATAACTATTTATAAGAAGCCATGTCAGAACGAGTCTCAATTACTGACCAAGTGCCTAGTAAGTTTTCGTTCGAATTCAATTTTATTTCGACAGTCCCTGATGCTAACAGATAGCGAATTCCAGAGTCTTGGCAGGGCTATTGTGAAAGAGGATGAGTATGAGGAGGCGCGATAAGATGATTTTGTTAGTATTGTTTCTTAGCGAGAGCGTGTGTTCAGATTGTGGTGGGAAGAAAGGTAAGTGAAGCGAGACGGCAGGTACGAAGGAATAGGAGAATTAAATATTTCGAAGAGAATGAGTAGTGAATGTAAATTTATTTTCTTACCTAGTTTAAGCCAACCTATTGCTTCCAGGGATGGGATAATATAATCATGTTTACGAACATTGCTTACAAAACGTACACAAAAATTATGAACACGTTGAAGTATCGTTTTGTTATCGCTGGAAAGGTCAGTCAGTAAAATGTCGGCATAGTCAAAATAGGGCAATACAAGCGTCTGCACACGAGACACTTTTAAGCAAGAGGGAAGATGAACATTCATCCTTTGTAACACATGGATAATAGAATATACTTTTCTGCAGGTTTCTGTGATTTGCATGTCCCAGTTGAGATTATTATTTATGTGAATGCCGAGATTTTTTACTGAAGAAATGAAAGGAATGTGCACTGTAGTAACTTACTTACTTTGTCAAGTTGTTTTCCAGCGACAGTTTGCCGTTTGTGTCCTAATATAATTGCTTGTGTCTTTTCAGGATTGATTTTAAGAAGGAATTTTTTTGTACATGTCACAATCGAATCAATGCCTTCGTTCAGTTTATCTATAGCGTCGTTTACTCGAGCTAAGCGGGAAGAGATGTAGCACTGAAGGTCGTCAGCATATAAGTGATAGTTACAAAGCCTTACAAGTGATCAGGATGCAGACAGATCTCATTAAATTTATCATAGCTTGAGGTAATGCATACAAAACAATGCAGTTATTCAAGAATTATGAAGCACAGAAGCAGTTGATATGATGCAGAATACAAATTTCAGGTCAGTGATAGTGGTAAACAGCAAATTGTTCTATGAGTTTGTTATATAAGCACAGAACTACCTCCAGAGTAGCTACTTGTATGGCAATATGGTTTTACTCAGTTTCTCCGCTGACACTATACCCGTACCAGCTTCATACATTATGGACAGTGCGTTGCCTGGTGACGGGAGAAAATTGATCCAGAGCCTCACTACAACATGGCGCCGGTCGCGCCTATACGAGGGATGTACTGCCCCCCACTCCGCACTCCGCACGCTTTTCCTCAGGAAGGGCTTTTCTGTGAACTTGCAAGTAATCAATTCATCTCATCACCCTCGTTGTTCACTATAGAAATGCTTACTGTTTTCTGAACCCGACAGAAACAGCTGTGGCAAATTCAGGCTGATGAAGGGTTACCTCCATTCTATCTCCATGAATTCACGAAACTCAAAATGGAAAAATATAAACATCTCACTTCAGTGACGTCTCATCATCATCATCATCATCATCATCATCATCATACTCTACTTATCAGTGGTGTATGTCTGTAAGAAAACTTTCTCAATCTTGCATTCACTGAAAAGACTGAAAAATTTATTTCCTTCTAAACTGAAACAGATCTTGATACAGACCCTGGTGATGCCTTACTTTGACTATTGCGACGTTTTGTATAGTGACTTTAGTGTTGAATTGTCATTGAGGCTTCAATGTGTTCATAATGCGTGTGTTCTTCATTTTTAACAGCCGTCGCTATGATCATGTCTCCGAGTATTTCTTTCAATTATCTTGGCTTCGTTTACAAGAGGGACGTTCAGTTCATTCACTCTGTTTGCTGTATCAGATTTTAAATAATTCCACACCTATTTACCTAGTTCCTCGCTTCACACTTTTAGCATCCCACCATAACCGTGATACACGTTCACAGCATAACCTTGATCTATCAATTCCATTTCATCAAACATCTCTCTACTCTGCTTCCTTCACAAATACACACAGCTCGTTCCTGGAATTCCTTGTCACAGGAAATCAGGAGCAGTCGGAGTCTAAAATCTTTTAAGTACACTCTACTTAGAAATGTTTTTATTGAACAGAACTAGACTCTTGCGGAAGATTCTAAATAGTCTTAAATGACCAAGTTGTTATTTTTTTCTCCTCTCTCTCCTTCTTGTTTTTCTTTTTCTTTATTACCTTGATATATTGCTTAATCATTTGTATTTGTATGCCATTTAATACGACTTTGCTAATCAACATTTTATGTCTTGTAACCCACATGTATTCTCCTATTAGTATATTAACTGTATAATATATCTCAAGTGAATTAATCGTCGAATTTATCTCGAGCATTTTAGGTCTTATAAACTATATGTTTGTTTGTGGGTATGTATGTGTGTATGTGTGTGTGTGTGTGAGTATATATATTCCCCTTATGGTATGTAACTGATTTTGATTATGTGTAATTTTCTACTTTATTTTATATATTATGTAACCGATCTTGACTATTTGTAATTTTATATTATGTAAATGATTTTGACTATTCGTAATTTTCTACTATATTTTATGTAATTTCTAAGGTATTTTCTTTTGTGTTGTTTTGTAATCTAATTTTGTATTTCATGTATATTATTGAAACCTAGCTGAGTGGAAGAGAAGGCCTCATGGCCTTAACTCTGCCACGCAAAATAAACCTATTACTACTACTACTACTACTACTACTACTACTACTACTACTACTACTACTACTACTACTACTACTACTACTACTACTACTATTTCTAAACAAAAAGTGCCCTGGCTCTGGGATTTCGGTAGTAGTTGTCTTAATCGTCATCATCATCATCATCATCATCATCATCATCATCATCATCATCAATTACGCAGGAATGTAGGCTACACCAAAATACATTAAAATACAGGGGTTCGAATCTAGATATAGACTAGAGGTTGTTAGGTATGCGGAGTATGCCTCAATATGAAGTTGTTTAAATATGGATGAAATGTGACTTTTTATAAATGCAACATTTGACAATAATAAGAAAATCATAAAAAGAGCATTGGTCTGCAATTTTTCACATTGAATAGCTACTGCCTTTAAGAGTGTAATTAAATACCTGAAATTAATTCTGAGATCACCATATCGATGGCTAAAATGTGATACCTCGTATCTACAAAAATGGCCACTTACTTCAACTACATTATTATATAGAGAAGTCCACACCTGTGGAGTAACGGTTAGCGCGTCTGGCCGCGAAACCAGGTGCCCCTTTCGATTCCCTGTCGGGGAAAGTTACCTGGTTGAGGTTTTTTCCGGGATTTTCCCTCAACCCAATATGAGCAAATGCTGGGTAACTTTCGGTGCTGGACCCCGGACTCATTTCACCGGCATTATCACCTTCATCTCATTCAGACGCTAAGTAACCTGAGATGTTGATAAAGCGTCGTAAAATAACCTTATATATATATATATATATATATATATATATAGATAGAGAGAGAGAGAGAGAGAAACTACATTGTTAATACATTTACAAAATTGGACAGTTTACTAATATTTTATCCTCAAGTGGAAGATCGTGCGAAGCAGAATCATTTGTAAAAAGTATATCTATTTTGGGAGAAACTAATGTTTAAAATAGTTTTCTGATTCATCTGCAAATTCAGTTGATACGAAGCCTACCGATAGAATAGGCAATTGATGAAAAGGTAAGTAAGTTTGATTCTGAGGTAACTCTTCCCGAGATCTTTTTCAGTTCATGTAAATTTTATTCTATCATTCTTAGATTGGCATTCCTTAAGTATTCCTGCAGAAATGGTGAAGATGACAATGATGATGGAAGACGGTAACGACAAAAACCACTACTGCCGGTACTGCCGTAATCACAGAGTCAGGCCACTTTTCTGTTTAGAAATACACCACTGCTCTGAGGTTCACTCAGCCTCCTAACAAATTCAGTACCTACTTGGTTTTTTCCTGGGATAAAAGGGTGTCAGAGCGTGGTGCCTACCACACCGCCTCATTCTAGTGCCGAGGTCGAAAAAGCATGGAGCTCTGTCTACATGCCTCCCCCCATGCGTGTATAAGGGATACCTTTAACGTATTATGATTAGGGTAAACCCGGGCAAAGCGGATGAGCTAAGAACAAACAATGCCACAAGCTATATTTTGGTGCTCCAGAAATAAAATCTTCACGACATTGGTTGTGACACATGTTGTCCACATAGGCTATATAAAAAAAACAGCAATTCGTTTCTCGTACCTACGGACAGTGAAACGATTTGAGAAAGAAAATATAGTTAATTATTCGCTTTGCCTGTGTAGCCGGGCAAAGAGAAAAATTAACCCGGCCAAAGTGAATATCCCTATAACATTTTCACAGTTCTATTTAATTTTTATTCACTGATAATAAAATTAAATCAACACATAAACACGATGTTAATGTCCACACCTGTGGAGTAACGGTTAGCACGTCTAGCCGCGAAATCAGGTGGCCCGGGTTCGATTCCCTGTCGGGGCAAGTTACCTGGTTGAGGTTTTTTCCGGGGTTTTCCCTCAACCCAATATGAGCAAATGCTGGGTAACTTTCGGTGTTGGACCCCGGACCCATTTCACCGGCATTATCACCTTCATCTCATTCAGACGCTAAATAACCTAAGATGTTGATAAAGCGTCGTAAAATAACCTACTAAAAAAACGATGTTAATGAGTTATATAAGACGATAGGATATGTTATTTACAGCCCATTACAGCACGTTAGATTAGTACAAAATACAAATTTGAACAAGTCGACGTTTCACTAGCACTGAAGACTTGGATTTATTGTGCTTTTGCTCCTGCCCATAAGTTACCTCTCTTTCAACGTTTTTAATCGGTATAGATGTAAGAACTTCAGAGCGCTGACATTTTCTTCGTTCAAATCGTATCTTTCGAGCATCCACTTCTGGCACTGGTCTAAATCAAAAGAACTGACTTGGATTCTCTTGCTGACGATGTTGGGTTTTTGGTGTAACCGGAACTGAAAATCTGAGTGTAATTGATATATTGAATATTCCTTCAATCTCTGAAGATAACGACATCACAGAGGTGGTTGATTCTGAGTGAGCATTAACTGTTTCTTCAGCCGCTGAAGAAGCTGGCACCGCAGAATTTTTTAAATCTGAGCCAGCTCTGTATTAGAAATAATTGGGAAACTAAAGAGAAATGTCAATAACGCTTTGCATTTTCCTGATATGAATGATCACACTGTAATATTATCAGCTCAATACAAACATTTAGAGCTGGTTTATGAAAAAGGAAAGCAGTCTCTGGTTAAATATGGGCATACAGTTTCAGTCAAAGTGTTGTATCTAACATCGATACAGAAACAAAATGTTAACTTAGCACTAAAAATTTTCAATAACAATAATATTGTAGCACTGAAACATGCCACCAAAGACATTCCAAATGTTTCTGACGAATAAATCAAACTGTGACTTTTTTAAAATATTGTGAACTGGTAGAAAATTGTAAACGTAAAAAGTGCGTTTGAAGAAAAAAGATTCAACGACCCATACAAGGAGGTAATTAGACGTCCGTCTCATATGCAAGTTCAATTCCTGAATGAAATGTGCCATTGGCTAAAAATTTGGAAGGTATCTGTTTCGTCATGTGATGCATTATCATCCCCTACATTTCAGTCTTTGAATTTGACTCTGGAACTTTTTTTTGGAAATCATGCCCTGTTTATTTGAAAATTACAGTGTTGATTACATTTTATTAAGTAAATTTCAAAGTGACAACTTGGAGTGGATAGTCGTTTTGGTTCGTACAAACAGTTAAGTGGCGCCAACTATTACATTAGTTTCATTCAGATTCTTGAAAATGAAAAAAAAAAAAAAGAAAAAAGAAAAGAAAAAGAAAACTGAGATTAAAAAATGATGTGTTATTTGCTGCTCATAATGTCCATGTAATTTTAAAAGAATTAATACCTTTCCAACAAGATTGTAATAATAATGTGAATATAAATATTTTTTCTGAAGTTGTCGACAAGGACTTCGGACGTAATGAAATTCCGAATGATGTTACCCCAATATTAACATATTTAGGTGGTTTTGCAGCAAGACAAGTTCTACGAGAATGCAAATGTGACATTTACAGTACAGTAAATGGCAATAATTAAATAAGGAAATTGAAGTTGACTCTTCTTACGATTTTGTTAAGGATTTGGATAGGGGGAAGTTAATTTTACCTACTGAACAAGTAGTATATACTGTAGGTTTGGTGTGGCATACAGTGTCACTGTTAGAGATTTTCTAACAAACTTTCTCACTTACGGAAAACAGCTATCTGTTGTCCAGAAAATTTGCAGAATAAAGTTGTTGAGATCAGACATAATTAATGCTGAATGTAACTGTTTGCTGAAAAAAGACTCTTATGGATAAACTAGAAAGTGTTACTCTGTGTGTAAACAAAATTCTTATAAACAATTTTGTTAAACTGCCGAATGAACAATCATATAATTCCACGTCCAGTTCAAGAAAACTTAAGAAACTGAAGACTTAAGTTACGGCAGCGTAAAGGGAGGGATTTTACGGATATATTGTCGGCACTTCATGAGTTCAAGAACATCATTCCACAGTGTCTTAAGTGAGAACGATACTTCTAAAAATCTTACAATACCGATACTAACAATAAGAGAAAAAATTGTAGTTGGCAAGGAAATACATGTAGTAACAAAGAGAGAGAAAGAGAGAGTTGCAGGATATATGTTTGTTCTTCTATGGATAAAAATATTAAAATGATATTTATTTAATCCTATTGCACCAAATTTTAGGAATACACTTGGACGTTACAGGTGTCTCATAAATTCTAAATATATAATCTATTCTTTTCTTTGTAGGCCTACATTGTTGATAGCGTTAAAATTATTCGTTCCTGAATCGCATGTAGTTTCTCAGCCAACTTCTCAAATGAAATATCATTCAGTCAAATATCTGGATCGTTTTATTTTAAAACACGTTAAGATAAAAACTGTTACAGCACATGTAATTTATATTTTAAGCAATGAGTTAACATTTTCTGCCATAATCATAGATATCAACAAATTATTGTTCTTACTCATCTTATGGGAAAAGTGTACCAGTACTAGAGTGCTGCATTGGAGTTAAATCGCTCACTTGAACTCGGTCGAGTGTCGCACCCTCGAGTGAGATACGATCGGTCGTGATACGCTCGTAATAAATAGAAGCACAGTACAAGGTCATCTCACCGACATGTCTTATCTTGCATGGAAGGCGGCAGATAAGATACACATATGTTTTGGTCACACGGTAAAAATAAGGCTTTATTTTCTGCGTTTATGACAAACGTTTAATGGAACAATCAATGGAACGTACCAAAACAGGAACATGAAGTTATAAATAAAATAGTATGAAAAACTTCGATATACAGTTATTATTGCTAATTAATAATTATTCAATATTTGATTTACCACATATATAATATGATAGGTCCATACATAGTGTTCCGCCTATATACTGCGACAATGTAGAAAAGTTTTACAGAATATTAATGATATAGGAGTAGATTAATAACAATATTAGTACAGAGATAACGTTACAGAAAATATAATAAAACGAATAATGATGCTGCACAACTGTTACAGACGCAAAGATTGATACACTAATTAGAGATTATTATTATTATTATTATTATTATTATTATTATTATTATTATTATTACTAGAAAACCTGATATAGTTCTTGCATTATCGTGATTGTGTTCTCCGTTTATAATAATTACATTTACATCCAATAACATATATCAGATGTGGCAAAAACAAAATCACTTCTGTGTGGGGGAAAAAAGAAAAACATTTATCTACAACATTCATATTACATTTTAAAGCAAGTTTTGTAGTTGAACTATGGAGAGGTTAGTTAAACACTGCAAAGTTTTGAAATGATAAACACCTACGTTGTTACTACACAGTTCATCACTGTAACAAGAACGAATGTCTAACGCTCGGCTTATACCATTCGAGGATTTATCGCTCGTGACAATTTTACTCATCATGCATGTCCGCTACCTATCGGATTATGCTATGAACTACTTGGCGCTCGAACGAAAACGTCCGATGCAGACCTCTGACCAGTACTATACATTTCGGAGATGAGAGATATTTTTATCACAGCTTTTCATGTAGCATAATTGTCATTTGTTTTAAAATAAAACGATTTGTTTATATTAGGTTTGTTAATATCTAATGTTGATTTAAAAAATTAGTAATAATAATAATAATAATAATAATAATAATAATAATAATAATAATAATCATCATCATCATCATCATCATCATCAACAACAATACGATTTGGGCTCATTGGCCCGTTTCGTCTCCATAGCAATATTAAAATTGGTCTTTCCAGCGTTTTCTAGGGCGTCCGATTCGTCTTCTCCCTTGGGGTTTATAATGGTGTAGTCGGTATGGAATGCGAGTTGGTTCCATCCTACATATATGTTCATGCCATTTATTCCTATATTCTGTGATAGTTTCTGTAATATTTGGCATATTTAGTTCCTGTCGTATGTCTTCATTTCGCTTGTGGTCCAATAAGCTATATCCTGCTATTGGACTTAGCAGTCTCATTTCAGCTGCTTCTATTCTCTTCATTTGTTGAGTTGTCATACACCATGTTTCGGATCCATAAGTTAATGTTGGAATCGCCATTGTTTTGTAAAATTTTAAAATTGTGTCAGTCCTAACTTTCTTCTTTAGTGTTCTTTTTATCGTGCCAATTAACTGCTGGAATTTAGAGAGCTTCCTCTCTATGTCGTTAATTTGTTCATATGATATCATGCAGCCTAGGTAATTAAAACAGTTCACTTGCTCTATGATTTCATTATTAATAATTATTTTTGTTCTTAATGGCGTTGTTCCCTTAAAACCCATCACTTTAGTCTTTTTAGTAGATATCTGAAGATCATATTCTTTGGCGATGCAGTTCAGTTTAAATAAAGCTCGTTGGAGGTCATCTTCTGTAGTTGTAAATATAGCCTGATCATCAGCAAACAATATTGTATTTAGAGGTGTATTGGTTCGGTTAAAAATTGTTTCCATATGTAATAGCCACCTTCTGGTGACGTCGTCAATGTATAAATTAAATAAAACAGGTGATAAAGAACACCCTTGTCGAACACCTCGTGTTATTTCTTTGCTTTCTTTGCTTATTCCATTCTTTAGTTTAATTCTAATTTTAGTGTTACTATATAAGCCTTGTATTACCCTTATTAGATGATCTGGTATTCCTTTAGATCTCAATACTTCCCATAATTTTTGACGATTAACAGTGTCAAAAGCTTTATTTTAATCAATAAAGGCAATATAAGTTGGGATGTTGTATTCCCTATTTTTCTCAATCATCTGGCTTATGGAGAATACACAATCGATACAGGATCTATTCTTCCTAAAACCATGTTGTTCTTCCAGTAATATATTTTCTGTTATAACAGCTAATCGGTTTGTTATTATTTTAGAATATATTTTATATCCGGTATTTAGAAGACTGATCCCACGATAATTTCCACAATCTCTCCTGTCTCCTTTCTTAAATATGGGGATAATTATAGCTTCTTGCCATTCTTCTGGTGAATATCCATATTTCCAGCAAACATTTAAAAGATTTAGTAATCTGTACATAAAGTTTTCAGGAGCATACTTTATTAATTCCATATTAATGTCATCCGGGCCGGGAGCTTTTCTGTTCCGGCTGTTCTTTACAACATCTTTTAACTCCTCTATCGTAATCGGATCAACGTCTTCGTTATTTATAGATAAATGTTCAAAGTTGTAATTATGCTCAGTTGTCCATAATTTTTCATAATAATTCAGCCATGTATTTTCACTAATTGGGTTCAATTCTAAATCATCTTTCTCAGTTTGATTCAGTTTCCTTAATATTTTGTATGCTTTCGTTTGTTTGCCATGTATATCGTATTCTACATCACTAATCAATTTCTCCCAACTTTGCCTTTTTAATTTCCTTATTTCTTTTTTTACTAGTGCTGATTGTCTTTTATATTTTACATGATCTTCTATTAATAATAATAATATATTTTTTCTTTTCATGTTAATTCTTATTTTGAAAGTGAATAAATGTGTAGTTGCTACGACTAACTCACTAAATTGTGTGAGGCGCGCGCCAGAGCCTGCCTTTCTCCTTAGCCACGCGAGTCAGTTTGTGACGTATGACTTCACGCATAACTATGCCTGTCGTAGGTAATTCAATTTCTTCTTCAGTGGATATAGTCCGGATCAGCTTACTTAATACTCTAAGGGTGAAATCTAACCATTTTTCCCCCATTACTACATATGCTAATGAATTATGGTGATTTTCTAGTTTGAAGGTTGAATTTTCTTTCGCCAACTTCGTTTCGAATTTCGATACTGAGAAATACTATAACTACTACTGATTTCATAACTGTTATGTTGGTAGCAGGAACAGCTGTTGTCGGCAGTGCAAATTTGGAAATGAAAATTGTTCTAGATTTCTGATTCGATTACTGGAAGCTAGTGAAATTCGAACATACTAATAATTAATTAATATCAGTATTATATTAATGCATAGTTATTTTATGTGTTGTGTTGCGTTGTGATTACAATTATTCAAGATTATAGTCAGATTAGTGTAAATAAAGATAACATATGGTGTGATGCGTGCACTTGAGTGATCGATAGAAAATGCGCACGGAGACAACTAGAATAACAAAATTATTAGGCGCAAGTAAGTGTTCTTAAGCATATATTTCAAAGTGGCATTCAGTTTTCGGAATTAGTACTAATCATTTCACGTGATCAAACAAAATACATTTTTAGGTTAGGTATCGTGAATCATAAACTGCTTAGTCAAAACATGCCCTATAAATACAATAAATACGAGTACTAAACCCTTGATCGTACATACTTATTAAAACATATTTCGCTTATGCTCAGTCCGTCTTATCTTATAATTCTCTGGGACAATGCAACCTGTATTCAGAGGGTTTAATCATCCAGAAACGAATATTACGATTTACGGTACTTTTAATTTAAATCCAACGCAGTGAGATATTTTTAGAAATTTTAAAGTATTAACCATTATTTCTTTATTTATTTATAAATCAGCTATTTACAAAAACAATAGTGAAATGTTTAAATTAAATATTTAAGTACCGGTATCAGAAAAATATATATTAATAATAATAATACTAATAATACGGTAATAATAATAATAATAATAATAATAATAATAATAATAATAATAATAATGATAATAATAGAAACGTTGTGAAATACTATTATTGAAACTATATCATACAAGAATATGTAATGAAGTATTCATTGAAAACTACGGGACAACTTATTATTCAAAGTTACCTGTTGCTTCCGTTAGCAACATTATAACTATAACCAAATTATCACTTAACATAATTTCAAATTTGTAATAAGAAGTTTAACGTGGTGTTAAAGGACTATATGTTTTCATAATATTTACTCGCATCAAGAATTTCAATGTAATTATATATACTGACATTGCACAAGCTTACAAAATAATATACACCAAAAGAACTATGCTTTACGAAGCTTACGCTCTTACTTAAAATAATATATTAAATCTTCTGTTTTGTTGGTTCTGTGTGTGTACCGTTTCTTACGAGATTATATAAGCTGGCGCATAGCCCTTGAAATACAGGTCTAAAATGGTTCCTGCTTAACGCCAATTCCAATGTTCGGAACGCTGTTCGGTTCTACATATTCGTAGCAGAACACTTAAATGACATTGACATTTGGGAATTTAAAGGACTCACTGTTGTCTAGTAAATGCTTCGTACAATATTTTATGACCAATAGACGTAATTTCAAAACTTATACGTCTCAATTCATGTTATTCTTAACATTAAAAGATATTACATATTATAAACTAAGGCACTACCTTCCTGTTGTTCAATTCATACGCCATGCCTTTTCGGAAATAATGAAAGAAACTTAATACATTTTACATGGACACTGTAGTCTACCCTTTTCACGTGTTTATGTATCATTATATTATTATTATTATTATTATTATTATTATTATTATTATCATTTAGTTCCAGTGAATTAAGGTACTGTATTATCTTCCATTTCCCTGAATTCATAATTTAATCATTTGTAAGTGGGGCTGACTTTTCCCTTTCTTTAAAAAAAAATATATTTACGTTGAAGTGTTTAAATTTTTACTAATGGAAACTGCAGTCACAATGTATGATAAGTACAACTGTGCGATTTTTTGCACACCTTGTAGTGGTGAAATAAATCTATAATAGGACTGCTGATTAATCTGTAGTGGATAGTAATAGCAAGTGCTGTATTATTTTAGTGTGTGTTAACGGTTCTTAAATTAGAAGTTAGAATTAAATTAAATTGGGAAGTTAGTCTGCAATATACAGTAGAGCGTCTCGTTTAGACACAGTGAAAATGTAAACAAAGTGCAGGTAACGAGTGGTAGGGGGGAGGCGAAGTCGTACGATAAACACGAGGGATGCACAAGGTTTTAGTTACAACATTTATGGCGGAGCATTAATTGAAATTATATTTTCCAAACACACACAAAACAAAAGAACACAAATTACATAACGTTATCATATACACATTTTAACAAACAAGCAATTTTAAGTTGAAATAATTCAATACAACATCACATTTTGCTACTTATATGATGTTGCTTTCAAGCAGCATTTTGTACGGTCATCAATTACATTTTCTGTATGACTAACATAATATCATGTCTTCTGTGGCCGAATTAACAAAACTACAGTATTGTAATTATGTTTAGGAAATTGTGCTGTCACTTCGGACCAATATACCGTAGTTTTGTTAATTCGGCCACAGAAGACGGTGATATTATATTAGTTATACAGAGAATGAAATTCATGACCGTATATAATGCTGCTTGAAAGCAATAGCATATAACTAGCAAAATTTGATTTATTATATTAAATTATTTCAAGGTTACAATTGCTTGTTCGTTAAAATGTGTATGCAATTTGTGTTATTTTGTTTTGTGTGTTTCTGGAAAATATAATTTCAATTAATGCTCCGCCATAAATATTGTAACTAAAACCTTGTGCATCCCTCGTGTTTATCGTACGACTCGTCCTCCCCCCACATGTTACCTGCACTTTGTTTACGTTTTCATTGTGCCTAAACGAGACGCTCTACTGTATGTGATTCTGATTAGAAATGGTTTCCGCATTTGACGATTTTCCTAAACATAAACAAATATCTCATGATCGTCAGGGACTCCCCACCTCCTCCATAGGCACATGCGCGTCTGCTCTCCGCGATCCCCATTTCTCTTTTAGTAATGTCTGCATCTCGCTCCCCTGATGTGTTTTCTTTCGTCACTCGTGACATGACAATTTAATGACAGCATAACTTCGGTACACCGTATAGTGATACCTTATCACAACGAATCATTATAGTTATTATTATTAATTTATTACTCGTAATGGTGTAATAATATTTGATTTGACTGGGAGGATGAGAGGAGTACGTTACACTAAACTCGGCACGCACAACATTAAAATCGCATTGCTGCGTAAGTCGTATCCTAAATAATGCAAATCGTACATGTTTTCATATCCAGCAGTAATAATTAACCATTGTCGTACAATATTTCGCCATTACAAATGATTTTTAATCATACTCTTTTCCTCGAAACTATTGAATAACGCTACTGATTGTCTTAAGGCAAGACAAAGTAAGAACTATACTAGTTCAATAGTAATAATAATAATAATAATAAAATCTGAAAGTAGAGTAGAAGACATAGGTAGTTCACTTTCAGCAATTAAAACGAATTAGAGGGAACAAAATCTGAAGGAAAAACACGGACCTGAAAACAATCAACTTGCCAAAGTAAATGAACTAGATGAAGAATGTACTCGTACTTTGGAAGCAAACTTTTTAATTGAACAAATCCAGACTTTCGGGAACCAAAATTGTAAATGCCATTAAATCACACTGAAAATCTGTATACTGTTATTTAAGATGTCATCAATAAATCTCAAAGAATGTAATATGCTTGGAATATTTATAATCTTCTTACTCGATCAGTAATGCAAAACAATTTTCAGCATACACAATGCTTAGTAATGAAACTATTCATCATTTAACAGAACTACCAGACAAACCTAGCGGCAGAAATTGTAATGACGCTCCGAGTCCCACTCTTGATCATCCTATGCGCCAGCTTGTACTGTATAATCTCATAAGTAACGGTATGCATTTGTATGCTGAACACACAGCCAGCATTGTTCCAGCATTAAAAAATTATTTTACACCAAACTGACAATGTTAACACGTGTTGAGCACAGCACATTCTGCTTCTCTATAACCAAACAAAAAATGCAGGTCCATAGTACCGTCACCCTCCGCAGGGAGCGCTTATTAAAGGTATACTGTCTCTCTATAGTATTATAACTCGTTAGTCTATATCGTTGAAACAGTCTGTATACATTGTTGCGTCAGTATCTGCCTCGATGGAAATTCCAGGGCCTGTGGGTTAAGCTTGTCCTCAAAACAAACGGATTCTTCAGCGAAACCCAGGATTTGACAAAATGAAGGAAGTGTGTCCAGTTCTTGAAGGGGAAAAAAGTACGGGAAAACTACCTTGGGGTCCAGCATCCGTGGCAACAATGAAATTTGCTGCCATAACAACCTGTGCCGTTGAAGGGTCATTTTCATTATACAAAACATTGTTAATAGACAATAGAAAAAGATTTGCACCAGACAATTTAGAAATGTGACTTGTCATATATTGTAACCTAGAATCTTAAATTCATATAGCAAGCAGTAAATTAGTTAAAAAGTGTCATGTTCAGGTAGTTATATCATATTAATCAGTTCAGACAAGAAAAATGGACGTTGCCACGTTTCCTATATTATTTTTCGTGTAAAACCTTATAAACTAATAAAGGATAGTATTTTTATGATCAAAAACCTAAAAAAGGCTATTTTCTTTATACAAAAAGTCCAAAAAGGTTACTCAAAAATCCCAACCCTGGTAATGACAATACTGATCTGTGTGGATATCATAACACTTATTCTCTATGACTACTTTCAAGCATAATAATAATGATTTTGAAAATAATCGTATAGGATCTAGTCTGAAAAAAATTGCAGGCGACACTCTCGAGTTTAAAATATGTTCATCACTAGGTCGAAGTGCGTGTGGGCTATCACAGTCACTGTTAGTACGGATCAACCAGGTCGCATCGCGTAATAATAACTACGGTCCTCAATCTCATAGAACGCGCGAGACAAGACCTGCATAATATTGTACAGCTCGATTCGATGATCTTGGCCCTTGTTCTTGTTTGTTTGGCTAGTGAGCGAGCTGTGTGTTGCGCCATACGAAAGAAATTTAATAAAAAACATGCATAGGAGGTGAAGAGGGAAGAGAATGAATGAAAATAATATATATGCTAGTAGCTGTCAAGAAAATATGTCATCATAACATTGTTCTGTCAACAGACGTAGTGGTTAGTAACGGAATGTGTGGAATAATATTGTGTTTTTAAGATGGAGTATACCGCGGCATGATAAGAAGGAAGTGTTAGGCCTATATTACACTATCAAATTATTGTGTCACAGAATATGATAAAAATTTTGATCAAATATATATGATCAAATGTAAGATTTAGACTATATTACACTATGTCAAAGTTTTGATCATATCTTTCATCACAGTTCTAATAATGGATCCACAATAGTTCTATCCTTGTTGTAACTGTAAAATATGTAGTAATGGTTATTGCATTAATAAGTTACTAAAGAAGAAATAAAAAAAAGTATTTCGTCGCCTTAAGAGTGCAAACCTGCTAACCAACAAAAAGGAAATTTTACAGGGGAAACAAAAAAACTGAGTATAAATAAACTCTGAAATTTTAGGATCAAACCCAAAGTACAGATAGTGAAGTCTCAGAGTTATTTCATACTCAATTTTTTGTTTCGCCTGTAAAATTTTCTTTTTGTTAGTTAGCAGGTTTACACTCTTAGCCGACGATTTGGATTAGAGATTGGGGTAGGAAGAAAAGATACAAAAGGAATCCATCAAACTCTACTGAGAGAACTTCAGCATGAAGATGTGAAATCCTATATTATATAGCCTATATTAAGTATTTAATAATGGATGATGAAACATTTCATGTGAATCATAATGTGATATCAAAAGTTCTGTGGTTTTCACAGACCAAGTGTACTTAATGTCCTCCATTTTCTTTCTTCTCAGTCACAGCTTTTATCACAGGTATGATGATGACCATAACTTTTATCACAGAACTATGTCATAGCTAGATGTGATCAAAGATGCTATATTACACTGTAAAATATTTTATAATTTATATTTTATTCAACTTCTGTAACAAAGAAATTTGATAGTGTAATATAGGCCTTAGGTGTTATGACCGTGCGACCCAGGCCGCCAGTAGTGATGAGTAACTCGCTCTTAGTCTATCTACTTATTTTTTGCAAGGGCCAAAATCTGTTAATCAAGCTGTGCAGTATGTGCAAATTATTCCAGAAGAAAGAATCGCTCCCATTCAAGTTAAATATTAACAGCTACATCACACACGGCGTCGTTGAATGAAAATAAATGATGATTCATGTTGATATGACTTATTAGGAGTAGGAGTATATGTTCATGTGAGATAAACATCAAGCAGAAGGGCGGGACTGCATTGTCGATGAACACGGAAGAGTTCATGTTTTAAAAGATACCGTATCTATAATCAGTGTACCCAACTGTAGCGGAATTAGGCTTTGGCGGAGTTAATCGAAACTCTCCCGAAATGTAGCGGAATTTTAAAAAATCTTGTTAGAGGATTAAATCTGTAAGCCTATATTTTTTTTGAAACTTCCCAAAATAAATTGTATTCATTGTTCTATAAGATTCTGAGTAACTGTAATGTTCTCTAAGAGATTCCGCTAATGCTTGTAATCACATATAGAATTTCAAAAATATCACTGCTCTTCTAACTCAGCGAAGAAACAGACTGCCATCTGTCATTATAAGTGGTTCAGGCTACTGAGAATAAAATTACATCTGAAAAATAGAAATGTGTGCTGTGAGATCTAGATAATAGGTGATAATCATATTGGGAGGTTCAATCCAAAAATGTATGAAGTACTTCATCAGATTCATATTTAAGAATGTTGAACAATATAACGATTTTTTTCAGTGGTAGAGTAATGTGCTAATGATATAAAAAATAAGAATTTAATATGCATTGCGTATTCTAGGGTTTATATGCAAAGAAATAGAATATGCTATTAGGCCTGCATGTATTCCAAAGTAGTGCTATTAGAACTGCATGTATTCCAAAATAGAATGTGCTATTAGACCTGCATGTATTCCAACTTTAAGTAACATTACATAATAATACAGGTAAATTAAAATTTCCAGGTGTTATTACAGAGAGAATAATAAGTGAAGCAAGTTGCTATCAGACTAGTCTTTATGTAATAAGTTTCAATGGAATAATATCACAATTTTTTAACAGTCACTACTTATATTACTTACTTATTTACTTACTTACTTACTTACTGGCTTTTAAGGAACCCGGAGGTTCATTGCCGCCCTCACATAAGCCCGCCATTGGTCCCTATCCTGAGCAAGATTAATCCAGTCTCTATCATCATATCCCACCTCCCTCAAATCCATTTTAATATTATCTTCCCACCTACGTCTCGGCCTCCCCAAATATCTTTTTCCCTCCGGCCTCCCAACTAACACTCTATATGCATTTCTGAATTCGTCCATACGTGCTACATGTCCTGCCCATCTCAAACGTCTGGATTTTATGTTCCTAACTATGTCAGGTGAAGAATACAATGCGTGCAGCTCTGCGTTGTGTAACTTTCTCCATTCTCCTGTAACTTCATCCCTCTTAGCTCCAAATATTTTCCCAAGAACCTTATTCTCAAACACCCTTAACCTATGTTCGTCTCTCAAAGAGAGAGTCCAAGTTTCACAACCATACAGAACAACCGGTAGGCTAATATAACTGTTTTATACATTCTAACTTTCAGATTTTTTGACAGAAGACTAGATGACAAAAGCTTCTCAAGTGAATAATAACACGCATTTCCCATATTTATTCTGCGTTTAATTTCCTCCGAGTGTCATTTATATTTGTTACTGTTGCTCCAAGATATTTGAATTTTTCCACCTCTTCGAAAGATAAATCTCCAATTTTTATAGTTCCATTTCGTAAAATATTCTGGTCACGGGACATAATCACATACCACTACCATATACCACCACTACTTATATTAATGTTTAGAAAATACGGTTTTATTAAAGGTTAAGCCTTTGTGAATGAATATAAAATAAAATGAATATAATTCACAGTTTTGATTTTCAAAGAGTATAAATTATGTCAGAAAGCAAAATAAAGTATCTTTCTATGATCTCTTAACATACTTTTTCAGTACTGACAACCGTAGCGGAATGTAGCGGAATTTTGAAAGCTCCGTAGCGGAATTCGTGTTTTTGGAGTTGGGCACACTGTATATAATAGAAGTCATATCATTTCATTCTTGTACACTGACGTTCAAAGACATCTGATCCGACTACTCGATACTATTTGACAGTTATTGTGATATCACAATTGATAATATCAGCGGTTTCCAGCTAAACCCAGCGTTTTTACAATCAGTAGAGTGGGATGAAAAAATGAATTTAATAACACGAGTATATTTATCTACGATTGGCAACAATGACTTTTACCTTCGCCATTTATTCATTGAAGTAAAGACTAAAGAATCCACTTACACCAACAAATTATCGATCATTACTTCAGTGTACATAAGTTACAGTTTATCGTGTGGAATGCCTCCTTAAGAATAGTTAGTATTATGACGACGGAGTGGATTCCTATGTAATTAAATATTTTTACACGTGATAAAAACAATTAACGAAGTTATAAATTTGAATAATTTCAAGGAAAAATTGTTCCGTGACCCTTCACTTAGCGCGCGAACGCTCTACCGACTGAGCTACCCCAGGAAGTTATAAATTCGTAATGTGAAATTCAAAGCGTAAAAACAGTTTTTTCACATAAAAATACATATTTCCACAAAAAAATATGTAATAGGCCTACATATTTTCAGAAAAACCTATTATAAACGCATAAATCATTCCGAATGTGAACTTTAAAGCCTAAAAGCTGAATTTTATTTTACATAAAAGCGTATTCCCACAAAAAAATCGTGTAAAAACTTATTTTCAGGAAATTATTTTAAACACATACATTTTGAAGTGTTTTTTTTACTTATATTGATATTCAGAACATTTTTAAATATTTTAAAACTAAATCAATTATATAAGTTAGAAGTAATTTATCTTTTTAAATGTGTTTCGACGCGCTGTGTTGTAAATATGATGCATTTTTGTTTCGCTTTTCCAATACATTTGACTGTACGTAAATAGTAGTATTGCTCAAGTTCTGAGAACTGCTAGGCAGCATATCAATGTTATAGAGCAAAATATTATCATGAACAACAACGAAACATCATGCAACATTCGTATAATTTCCAAGGAATTGGTATTGAAGAACAGTTCGGTTTCTTTGAAATACATTACCAATAAGAGCTCAGGTTTAAACAAAGCTTCCACCTGTAGCCCATCTCAATCAGAGTGAGGAAATACTCCAGCGAATAACTCAACAAGATCAACCTTACTGTCCTTATTAACCTTAAGCAGTGTAGTAGCGTTGCTATACGAAGCATTTCTTCGACATTTTCAGTAACCAGGAATATTTACGATAAATGTGTTTATTAGGCTATTAAAATGTATAAAAAATCAAATCAAATTTAACCCTTAACTGGTCGCGCGGGGTATTGTCGTCAACACTCCAGTCACATATACGGAGCTGTTAACTACATTTTGAGCAAGTCTCTGTTTCTGAGACTATAACTACCTTTCTTAGAATTGGTAAGGCAACAATAACCTTAAACATATTTGAAATCCCAGTTCTCATTGAGCAAGCAGCCGAGTAAGATGTAATTGACCGCGAGCCTGCTAATTTAGCAAAGTACAGTAATATACGGAAGCCGTTTCATATTGAGTAATAAGTGAGGTGAAGGATCTGTTGAGAATGGATACCGCAAATCTAAGGAAGACCATCGATATTATTAACAGAAAACTGGAAGATCTACAAAAGGAAAACAATCTATTAAAAAAGAAGGTGAACTACTATGCTCCAACCATGAAAAAGTCTCCGCCGGATGAGACGAAGGGGAGTAATGTTGTGAATGAATGTTGATGTTATAAGATGTCATAAGGTCGCACACGTGAGTACTCTTATCTCTATTGGCTAGCTCTCACAGCACAAACCATAACATTGATACAGACATATTGATACTACCCTAGTTACAAAATTAGATCACAGTTAATCTCCTGGTCTTTTAATCTCTCCATACAGGAAATAACATATGCAGGAGAGCGCATGGTTTTTAAACTGGTGTTATAACGGTAATATTATTTATCTACTTCGTTCCAATAGATGAGGCAATAGTAAGTACATTCCTTTCACGGTGATCTCCTGGTTGGAGAACAGTATTTAGAAGAAGAGAAAAGAAGGAACAACCTAATCTTCTTTGGTATTGAAGAATAGGCTGAACCAACGAAAGAAGATAACGATGAACGCGGAAGTGAAATAAGTACGGGGAGTAGTAGGGGAAGTAGTGAGAGTGTAGAGCGTGTTAGGAGTGCGAAAAGAGGGGGCAATAGGAAAGAAAAAACTGTCTATAATCTGAGGAAATGGTGTATCAGTGGGATGAATAATAGAAGGTATAGTTATGTAATGGACAAATGGAATTCAACTGTTGTACTTTTTCCAGTGTTATAGAATAATAGTTTGGTTAAATAGTGTTATAAATAAAGTGAATCCAATGTTTGTAGGATACAAGCGATAATGTGTTGTGTAAGAAGTGTTTAGTCAGTGATTATAATAATAGGTTAAGTTTTTAGTGAAATAGTCAACAAGGGTTAGGTTTTCTGTACTAGAAGAAAGTATTAAGTCAATTATGAGAAAGTGGGGAAGGAAGTTGAATGTAGGAATGTTTTTTTTTTATTATTTTTTAAGTGAACTGAGAATAAGAGAAGGGAAGCAAATGAAAGTGGATAAGTTAGAAGGATGGTTAAGTGAAAGTGAAGGGACATGAAAGACATAGTAAAGAATAGGTTTCAGGGTCACATTACGTCTATGTTAAAGTTGTAAATAGTGTAAGTAAGGAAATGCTGACCCGAATACAGAAATGTGAAGGGTCAGCAGGACCAAATACATTGAGAAATATATATAATATATTATATTTGAAATCTAAATTTGCATACTCGAAATAATAACGGTTTAAGTGGTGTGGAATGACGAAATGTTACAACAATGGTCCTATTGTAAATAGTGACAGTGACTAAACTGACCATTTGTGTAACAAATAATAAGTTAAGTAGAGATTGTGCGAGCAGAAAAATCAAGAAAGTGGTCTGGAAATGATCATAAAAAGTAATTACGATTACATGTGAACCAATATTGAAATATTACCAATACTGTACATTAATTATAACATTTTGATAGGTAATAAAGTATTTCATACTTATAGTTGAATAAATAGAAACGAGCAATATTTTAATTGTTCACTAAAAATATAGCCTATAGAAAGTCATTATATTTGGGGTGTCAGCAACACTCCGCGCGATTCTTAATATTACAAAGTTAGGCGAGACTGCTTAAGGGTTAAGATATGCATTTTAGCAAATATGTAGATGATTTTAAAAACATCTTTATTACAGACGGAAAAATGTCATATTTTCTGATTCCTTACTACACGGAAGTTCTCAAACCAGCCTTAGTTTGTTCCATCCGGCTACAGTTTTTCAGAAATTGGTATTATAGAAAATATCAGCTTTTATTATTCTTCGTTCAGCAAATGCATAAAATAAATGTTCTGAGAGATTTAAACATAATAAAAATAATGGTTCACAATTTTCTCTGAAGTTTCTTTCCACCCTTGGATTTCCTGTTTTCTACTTGTTTTCGTAGGTAGTAGAGAGATGCCGACCTGAGCCCATCCTC